>NC_082698.1:79690833-79991701 GCF_949987515.2 Delphinus delphis | reverse complement strand
AGGTTATATCCCAGTTAATGATCTATTATTCTGAGTGCTGCAGGGGTTATACTTTGTTCTTTTCATGCAGTGGACTGTATCGAACAGAAATTCTATCACCTGCTTAGTAAGTAACCTGTATGCTACTAGTGAAATCAAATCTATAAATCCTGTAACTATGTTATTTTAGAACTTACTCTTGATTTGTGAAGGATATTATCCAGGCTGAAATTGTACAACATCATGATATTTTGGCTTGTATGTCAATGTGCTTTCAAATTAATAGACCAATTTTGAGAGTGCCTTATATTTTCTGCAGGCTGGCTGAACACACAGTATGCGGAAGAGAAGAGCTACAGGAGACCCACGTCCACACACATCATGCCTGAGTTATTTTACAACAGTGTCATATGAGACAATAGACTCCTTTTCTTCTTTCCTGGCCCACCGTCCTTCCCAACCCAATTATCAGATGTGGGAAAGAGGAGGAGGAAGTTGTTAAGCTTAAGAAGACGAGGGACTTCCTCGGTGGTCTGGTGGTTAAGACTCCACGTTTCCAATGCAGGTAGTGCAGGTTCTATCCCTGGTCAGGGAACTAAGATCCCACATGCTGCGTGGCGTGGCCAAATAAATAAATTAATTTTAAAAAAAGAAGATGGGGGCTTCTGGGGGCTTCCCTGGTGGCGCAGTGGTTGAGAGTCCGCCTGCCGATGCAGGGGACGCAGGTTTGTGCCCCGGTCCGGGAGGATCCCACATGCCGCGGAGCGGCTGGGCCCGTGAGCCATGGCTGCTGAGCCTGCGCGTCCGGAGCCTGTGCTCTGCAACGGGAGAGGCCACAACAGTGAGAGGCCCACGTACCGCAAAAAAAAAAAAAAAAAAAAAAAAAATGCAGCAGAACTGATATCCCAGCTCCAAGTTAGATCTCAAAAGGCCTCGTGTGCTCTGTTCTCTCTCTCACAACTCTGCCGGCTGCCACGTGAGCCAGTTTGGGTGGACCTGCTGGAGGATGAGAGTACATGGACCACAGATGAGCCTTTCCAACTGAGGCCCACCTTGACCGGTCATCTCTAGCTGAGCCACCAGCTGATCAGAGATATAGGAGTGAGTCCAGCCAAGACCAGCTGAGCCCAGCCCAGATCACCAGAACTGCCCAGTTGCCACACAGACCCATGAACTCAGTATGCTTGGTCCTTCACCCACTAATTTTGGTGGTGGTTTGTTACGCAGAAATAACTAGCTGATACAAAAACTGGTACCTAGAAGTAAGGTGCTGCCGTGATAAAAATCTAGATTGGCTTGGCTACTGAGGGACAGGCCAATGATCACATTGTAACTCTTGGTATGTGGCAGTAGAAGAGGCTGGGCCCTGGAAATTGGAAAAATAAGTTACTGCCTCTGCATCCCTAACTGTCCTCAACAAAATCTTCTTCTAGAACTTATTATGATCACCGATAACTCATACTTCAAAGGAATCAGGAGTTGGGAGGATGAATTAAAAAAAAAAAAAACCTTTGGAGTCACAAAGTTTAAAAGCAGCTACCTTTGAGACTTCCCTGGTGGTCCAGTGGCTAAGACTCTGTGCTCCCAACGCAGGGAGCCCAGATTCAATTTCTGGTCAGGGAACTAGATCCCACCTGCCGCAACTCAAGATCTCACGTGCCACAGTGAAGATCCCATGTGCTGCAACTAAGACCCGGTGCAGCCAAATAAATAAATAAATATGTTAACAAATGAATAAAAGCAACTACTTTTTCAGGATACTGTAACAATGGATTTTGATTACATTATTTTCCTAACATATAATATAAAGATGCAGTGTGGCTAGGTCAGACCTGGACGGGACGCGGCAGTGAAAGGAGGAAGAGGTTGAACAGCCAGAGAGCGACGGTACTGCACCAGCGGTAAGTAAGGAGGAGTGTATTGAGGTGACCAGGAAACGGGGAACTCCGGAATGGCACACTTGCATGTGTGTACACACGTGCACACACCCTTGGGGGGACATGCCATAGATTCAGGCATTTTTCGCATCCCACCTGCTCTCCCTGAACCATCTAGCCCTGCTTATTCCATCTGGACCGGTGAGATGCCCATATGGGGACTACGGACCGTCCTTGGAGAGCTGTCTACGTGATGCTATTTAACCGGAAGCCAGACTGGTAGACAAAGAGAAACCATGAGCCCAGGAATTCTTCGTGCAACTCTGCACACTATAGGTTGGCAGAACTTGTGCTTAGAGGAATTTACTTTAAAATGAGGTCATCAGAAATAAATTTTCTCTGATAGCAAGAATTGCTTTGCTCTCCTAAAAGTGTTATCATGGGAATCACCCTCTAAGCTGCTTATTTGCTCTTCCTTGAGGTTTTCATTAAAAAATTTTAGATTCATCTCTGTAATCTACAAAAAAGTATGACTCAATTTTGTCAAATGTGCGTCTGTGGAATCTATCCTTTGAGGAGAGTCCTGAACGACTGGCAACTAACTTTGTCCATGTGCCCCGAAGCCCTTCAAGATAGGAAAGGAATTAAGACCTTCCACTGAAACAGCATCAGCTAGGGAACAAAACTGTTCGATTCCAATCACGTATTTCTTGTGTCTGGCCTCTGGGCACGTCTTGCAGCAATCTCTGCTATGACTTCGTGCTTCACTTACTTGAATGAAATTGGCCATTTCCAAGAGAGAGCTAAGCCCAAGGCTGGCTCAGAGCTTTAAGAATGAACCTGCAATGACATACCAGGCAAAACTCAGCAAAAATGAAGCATCCTGCTGGTCTGTTTTTCACTGACTGCATTTTTAATTACTTCCATTTTGCATCTGGTCCAAGTGGAGAGGAGATGAAAATAAAATATAAATCACACGAGCGTAGTTTCAGGAATTAGAAGAAATAGCAGCAGTAGACCTCTGTGTCTGTAAGAAGAGCAAATTCTCCCAGACCAGAGACATTGTGATGGCTTTGACGCTGTCAAATGATAAATGATAATGACCTAGAGAAAAATTTGAGTGAAGCTCAGTTATGCTGTTCTTGCTAGAGGATCAATGTGTCAGAGTAAAACTATAAAATGGATTTAAAATGATAAAAATCTATGTGAAAAAACTTAGTTCGGTGTTGTTATTTTAAATGTAATACTTCTTTGAATTCCTATCAATTCAAATGGACAAATCCACAAACCAGCCAAAGTCCAAATTTGTGTTTAAAAATCTACCCTCATTCTAATGATGGCTGGTTTCTGAAGGTTTTTTTTTTATGCGGTACGCGGGCCTCTCACTGTTGTGGCCTCTCCCGTTGCGGAGCACAGGCTCCGGACGCGCAGGCTCAGCGGCCATGGCTCACGGGCCCAGCCGCTCCGCGACATGTGGGATCTTCCCGGACCGGGGCACGAACCCGTGTCCCCTGCATCGGCAGGCGGACTCTCAACCACTGCGCCACCAGGGAAGGGAAGCCCCTGTGAAGGTTTTTAAACATGGAATGCTTGACGTATTTACCCCTAATACTTTGTTCCTAATAATGGGAATAAATACAAGTTACATTTATTATGTTAATATTCTCAGACAGTACTATCTTAATACTTAACAGCTTTACTGAGATATAATTCACATACCATACAATTCACCCATCTGAAGTACGTCAGTCAATGATTTTTAGTATGGTCACAGCTTTGCGACCATCGCTGCGATCTAATTTTAGAATGTTTTTATCAGCCAGAAAGAAACTCAGTACCCAGGAGCAGCCAGTCCACGGCGTCATCTCCGATCCTCCCCACTCTGGTCCTAGGCAGTCGCTAATCTGCTTTCTGTCGCTATAGATTTGCCTGTTCTGGACATTTCGTGTAAAAGGAATCATATAACATGTGGTCTTTTGTGACTTGTTTCTTTCACATAGCATCATTTATTGAAGGTTCATCCATGTTGTAGCGTAAATCAGTGCTTGATTCCATTGTCTGGCTGAATAATCTTCTGTTGTTTTGATGTACCATATTTTATTTATCCATTCATCAGCTGATGGACATTTGGGTTGTTTCCAGTTTTTGGCTATTAGGAATAAATGTGCCATGAACATTATCATTTGAACATGCTTTTTATCTTTTGGTATACGCCTAGGAGTGGAACTGCTGGATCATACGGTCCCTCCATGTTTCACATTGCGAGGACCTGCCAAAATGTTTTTCACAACAGCTGCACCATTTTACAGTTCCACCAACAGTGTATGAAGGTTCTGATTTCTCCATAGCCTGGCCAACACTATTGTCTGTCTTTTAATTATAGGCCTTCTAAAGGGAGCAAAATGATATCTAATTATGCTTTTGATTTGTGGTTCCCTAATGTCTAATGATGCTAAGTATTTTTTCATGTGTTTATTGGCCATTTGTATATCTTCTTTGAAGAAATGTCTGTTGATACACTTTACCCACTTTTTTGTATACTAGTCTTTTTTATAATTTATTTATTTTTTAATTGAAGTATAGTTGATATGCAATGCTGGGTTAATTTCTATTGCACAGCAAATTGGGTTATCCTTTTGTTATTGAGTTTTATAAGTTTTTTACGTATTCTGGATACAAATCCCTTATCAGAAACATAGTTAGCAAATATTTTCCCTCATTCTGTGAGCTGTCCTTTCACTTTCTTGATGATATCATTTGCAGAAAAGTTTTTAATTTTTATAAAGTCTAACTTGTCTATTTTTTTCTTTCATTACTTCTGTTTTTGTTTACTTGTGCCTGTTTCAAGTTCATGAAGGTTTACTTCTATATTTTTGTCAGAGTTTTAAGTTTTAACTCTTACATGATGTCTGTGATCCATTTTGAGTTAATTTTTGTGTACGGTGTGAGGAAAGTGTCCAATGTTATTCTTTCGCATGTAGATATCCACTTGTCCCAGAATAACTTGCTTGAATGACTATTCGTTCCCCATTGAATTGTCTTGGCATCCTTGTCAAAAATCAATTGACCACAAATGTAAGGGTATATTTCTGGACTCTCAATTCTATTACAATGGTCTATGTTTCTATTCTTAGGCCACACCATGTAATCTTGGTAACTGTAGTTTTGTAGTAAGTTTTGAAATCCGGAAGTGTGAGTCCTCCAAATTTGTTCTTTTTAAAGGTAGTTTTGGCTTTCCTGGGTCCCTTAAATTTCTACATGAAATTGAGGATCCTATATGAAACTTAGGATCAGCTTGTGTCCATCAACAGGATGGACACAATTTTAGAAATTCTTATTTGATTTCACTGTATTATGTAATTCACATTCCTGCTAGAGTTAAGATATCGACAGAATAGACTGGATTATGTAGAATGCATCTATAGGATGTTGAGCTAGTTTTCTAAAATTATGGAAATTTTCTATCCATGCTGACAGCTTGTGGAATATCACTGTAGTCAAAATATTACCTAAGAGTGCATTTCGTACACTAAATTTATTGTTACTGCTAGATCTATTAACATATTACAATATAAAGTCGTTGAGGACCTTGCCGTTGATTTCCTGAAAAAATCTAACAAGATGGTTTTTTGCATGTATATAAATTTTGACTTAATTGGTTTTCTTTTAAGTAGTACTTGTGGATGTGCATTTGTATACAATTGATATTACTCTCTAAAGGGCTCTAATGGTGGAAAATTTTGAGAGCTTTTCTTTTGGGTTTAGATCAGAAATTTAGTTGAATAAATCTAGCCCTTTGAGCCTATTAACAAAACAAAAAACAGGAGATTTGTTGTAAATTCACACTGTGGAACACTGCTTACCATAAATTGGAAGGGACTGCTACGTGCAACAATAGGATGAATGTCAGAAACTTTCTGAGCGAAACAGTGCTTCCTGTATGATTCTATTTGTATGAATTTCTAGAATAGGCAAAACTATTGTATGAAAAAAATCAGAACTTTGAGGGAATGGAGACGTTGAGTTACTTGGAAGGGGTACAAATGACCTTTCCGAGGTGAAGATAATGCACTGTATCTTACAGGGGTTTGAGTTTCAAGTGATATATTTAAAAGATTTGTACATTTTATTTACTTCAGTTTAACTCGAAAGAAAAAATCTATCAGCAAATACGGAATTCTAATTGTATACAGCATGCATGCTGGAGTTTTTTCAGGTGTGTCTGATGTCTTCAACTTACTTTGAAATGCATAAAAATAAGATGGATGATGGTTGGATAGACTGATAGAGAGATGGATACACATGTAATAAGTCAAGTACAGAAACTGTAATGGTTCAGTCTAGGCGGTAGGTATATGCGTGTTCAATGTGAAGTTATTTCACCTTTTCTGTATGTTTAAACTTTTTATAATACAATAGAAGACATTGGGTGAGGGTATCACACCACTCTGGTATTTAATATAAAAGGTAAATGTAACTGTTTTGTCTTAAAATGACAATATGTACAATACTCAGAAATTATCATCTTTGCAACCGTATAAACTTAAGATAAAAAATTTTGTCGTCAACCTCACAACATGCTAGGTGATAGATTTTACATATCTTTCGGGAGCCCGCAGGCAAAAGAACTTTGAAGACAGGTGCACTAATATTCCCCGAGGCTAACAGTCTGTGTGGCATTGCACCTGGACCTGCTTATTCTCTGCGGGCTTTCATATTGGGGTGTCTCTCACTTCCTCCCCATTTCCACCTCAGATCTGACCATTTCTGCCCAATTTCTATTACGTCAGGGATGCGTGCTCTAATATAGCAGTTCATGTGTTCAATACATGAATTCGTGCCAAGCTGTTCGTTCTCCGTCATTTCCAGGTAACGTGTCAGTTTTGCAGTGATGCTCTGAAGAAAGTATATTAATTCAAGCTAGTGATTCTAAGGGTGAACAGTTAAGGTCTCTTGGAATCCAGTTGGGGAGATCCTTTGGGCCAGATGGGCAAATATTGTTGATAAAAAATCCAATTAATGTATACAATGGGCACAGACAGGGCTGCGATGGCTGTGCTCCTCAGCGTGGTGACCGGGAGGTGCCCAAGGCTTCAGGTAGGGACAGCAAGGTCAGGGAAACTCACTGCACTCTGCACCTCTGTCCCGACCACAGCTGAACGGAACCTCTGCTTACACAGTCCCCTGCCCCTCTCCTCTACTCCAGACTTGACCATGCCTATCGATATCATATTTGAATATCCAGAAGTAAATGAATCCCTTGAAAGTTTGATAGAAGTTAAGCTTCTCACAGAGATATACTATTTTGAATATAATGGCAGAGGTTTCCCCAGAAGGTCATCTGTGCACCCCTGGAAGGTCATGTGGAACCCCAGATCTAAACTTCCCTTCCATCTGAGTGTGGCTGCCTGCCTATCAAATACACATGCGGGGCTTCCCTGGTGGCACAGTTGTTGAGAGTCCGCCTGCCGATGCAGGGGACGCGGGTTCGTGCCCTGGTCCGGGAGGATCCCACATGCCACGGAGCGGCTGGGTCCATGAGCCATGGCCGCTGAGCCTGCGCGTCCGGAGCCTGTGCTCCGCAACGGGAGAGGCCACAATAGTGAGAGGCTCGCGTACCGCAAAACAAAACAAAACAAAACAAAACAAAACAAAACAAAACAAGAAATACACATGCGAACACTTACTGTTCCCCAAGTGTCAAATCCTCCTGATTATCTTGACCCTAAAACTGATCACCAGATGGATTGAATTGCAAGGTTTTATTTTTGAAGGTTTTATAATAATAATAATTTATTATTATTATATATTTTATTTATTTATATTTATTATATTTGTTTAATATTATATTTATCCTTATTTAATTATTATGCTTATTTAATGCTATTATATTTATTATTATTTAGTTATTCTATTGTTTAATGTTATATTTATTTAATATATATATTTATTATTATTTTATTATTTTATTTATTATTATTAATTTTTTATTTTATTTTTGAAGGTTTTGTTTTTGTCATTTCACACTGTGATTCTCTATTTCCACAGGTTCGTTAGGGGAAATTAAGAGTAATTATGCAGAAGTTCAGCCCGGAAATACACGACAGCTTGTAATCAGATGTAGTCCTAGCAGTCAGAGCCTTGAACTTAATAACCGTTCTCTTATTATGAATTTTTATAATGTGCATTTGGACATCCTTTTAAAAACACCTATGCTCTAAGGTTATATGTGTTTTTACCCTTTCTTCAGCAATAGTATATCTCAGGATTGATCTCAAAGGCATATTGATAAAAACTGCTAAAGATGTCACAAGTCTATTCATTGCAGCTGTATCTGTAATAGCAAGAGTAGGTACAACCAAAGTGTCCGTCAACAGAAGATTAGTTGACTAAATGGTGGCACATCCACACAATGGCGTACTCTGTAGCTATTGAAAGGAGTGAGAGCTATCTCTAGAAAGCCCTGTGGAGTGATCTCAAGGGTACTGTTCTTTCAGCTTTTTTGAAGTATAATTTGTATACAAAACCTTCCTGTATTAATGTATACAATGTGATGAGTTTGGACAAGTGCGTACATCCATGTTACCATCTCCACAATCAAGGTAATAAACATATCCAACACCTCCAAATAAAAATAATAAAAATAAATAAAAAATAATAACATCTGCGCTTTACTTTTGTGCTACTTGTATTGAGTTGGGTTTTTCTTTACTGCATCTGTCACTAGTATTAGTAACCAGGGCACACGAACTACTGATCTTCTAAGAATTTATTTACTGCGATAATATACTAACGTAACTGTGTTACTGTGCCTGAATAATGATCACATTGCCAAAATGCATGCTAAAGGCAGGCTGCTCCTCAATTTCTCTATTTGTACCTCTAGACAAACAAGGTTGACTCAACTTTCAGGAGAATTGATTAAATCACGGTTTAACGTCCAGACTTCACTTTCTGGCCAAATCAAGGAAAGTCTAATTTACAGAAACGAACTAATTATGATAAAGTAAAACCTTAATCATTTTCCATGTTATACATCTGTCTCGAAAGTTGAAAGTTATACATCTCTCTTGAAAGTTTTTCTCTATGAGCACATTGGGAACTGCAGAGAAACAAGAGACTAAATGAATTCATTTTCCATGTTATACATCTCTCTTGAAAGTTGAGAGTTATACATCTCTCTTGAAAATTTTTCTCTGTGAGCACATTGGGAACTGCAGAGAAACAAGAGACTAAATGAATTCTGTCTGAACACTGTAAAGCAACGCAGAGCCAGATGGTGTTCAGACTTCAATATGGGGTTTGCCTTAGGAACAGAGGCAGAACAAAGACTCTACCGTTTACTGACCAGCCTTCTAAGGTGATTACGTAAAGTTGGGGAGGAGCAGGGACAGGTGTGGGAGTGGATGCTACCGTGATTGGTGCTATGGAAGGTTCAACGTTTTTCCTTCTGTCCTCCCTTTCTTTGGAAATACAAGAATTTCAAGAGTCACAGTAATAATATGCTTTGAAGGATATGGAATAGATAACGATAACCTTTCTAGAACTGAAATGTGTCTTTCACATGAAAAAGGAAGAGGGGACTTCCCTAGCGGTCCAGTGGTTAGGACTCCGCGCTTCCGCTGCAGGGGGCATGGGTTCGATCCCTGGTTGGGTAACTGAGATCTCACATGCTGTGCGGCACAGCCAAAAAAAGAAAGAAAGAAAGAAAGAATCCCCTTGTAGACTACACAATGTGCAACGTGTATCCTCAAGAGTTCAATTGGCAACACCGACAACTCTTTCTCACAGAAGAATGAATCCAGAGAAAAAGTGTAATTGTTGTCAATGGTCTCTTAAAACATACCTCACAGGATGTATTCCTGGAGCGTTTAGAGAAAAGCTTTGGTTCTTTTTCACTTTCAAAACAACAAAACTACTCTCATTGTATAATATGAGTCACCACAAAATTGTTAGACAAGGAAAAACTTTAGCTTCAGTTCATGAATACCAATGAGTACGTGCTTTACATGCTAAAATCTAAAGGAAATAACAGTAGATTAAGTTTTGGCCTTCATACAAGCGCTTGGTCCATGCACGGACTGTTCTAAGACCTATCAAGTGTTTGCCTTGTTAATATTTTTTAGGTGCAAAAATGACATTGTGGTTAGGTTCTCTTTTTTGAAAAAAATCTTATCTTTTAGAGGTATACACTGAAATGTTGAAAGATGAACTAATACAACATCTAGGATTTGGTTCCAAATACTCTGAAGGGGAGGGCAGACAGCGTTGATGGGGGACACTTTGGCCATGAGTTGATAACTGTCAAAGCAGGGTGATGTGCACATGGGGTTCATTATACTGTTTTCTCTACTTCTGCTTATATTTGAAATTTTCCATAATCAGAAGATTTTCTTTAGAGTATTTTCTTGGAGACCTATAACTAGTAACAACTAACTCATAAAGCACATACAGAATGTCAAGCATTGTTCTAAGCACATCATCTATTTAATATTTACAGGGACCCCAGTGAGATAAGTACTGTTATTAGGCCCATGTTATATCTGGGGAACTGTAGGCGCAGAAAGCTATATAATTTGCCAAGGGCAGCATAGTTATTAAGTGGAAGAGCAGAGGTTGGAATCTTGGCCGTCCAGCTCCAGAGTCTGAGTGTTTTAGCCACTTGGTAAAGAAACACGTCTTATTTGGGCCCATGATGGAGAGGCAAAGAGCCCAGCTGTAGACGTTACAGTCTGCTAGGCAAGTCCATGCCCGAAGTTTTCCCCCTGAGGTTTTCCACTCCCGAATCCCTCCTTGTGATAAACTTCTAGTTTAAGAAAACATTTTGAAATGCTCATTTCCAAGGATTTTGTATTTTTATGGGTTTTCTGCTTATTTTCTTTACTATGAATTTTTTGATAAATAAATCTTCTATAGCCTTGGGTTTGTGTTTGGGTTGGTACATTCTCTACTTATCCAACCTTACCATATATCTGTCTCATCTTCATGATTCCTAATTTTAAAAAAATTTTGCCTTTTTGGTTATCATGTTCTGCCTTTGCCCTTTTAAAGTTTATTTGTAAAGTTTAAATTTCTTCTTTTATTTCATTATTATTATTATTTTTTCCTATTCTGCTTAGGAGGTTTTGCCATTCTTCTCCTTTATTTTTAAATTCTAGGGAATTCCCTAGCAGTCCAGTGGTTAGACTCCGGGCTTCCATGGCAGGGGGCCCAAGTTTGATCCTAGGCTGGGGAGCTAAGACCCCACAAGTTGCAGCGTGGCCAAAAAAAAAAAAAATCTATTTATAGAAATAATACTGACTTTGAATTTCTTTATGTAAAATAATATTTATTTTAAATTTTATTCATTTTGAAAATTTCGAAGACTCCGTTTTTTAAACTTTTATTTATTATTCTACTTTCTTAATCGTTTTATTGTTCTGGACATCATGGGAAACTAAGTTTGCTGACTTTCCTGGATCTAAACCCTGAAGATGACAGAAACAACAGGCATGTAAATACAGACCTGAGAAATGGATGCAGAGACTGGGAGAAACCCCGGGGGCACAGGAGGTGGCCGGTGAGAACTTTGTCCACAAAGCCCTTACTCACTCTCTGACACTGCATGGGGAGGTACACGGTCACCCCGCTGTTACTGAAATACAGCATCTACACCAGCCGGCAGAGAGATGCGTGAGACCAGCCCCTGTGCTTTTCTGTGATAAGCAGAAAATCATTGCCATAGGCAGCCGAGTGCGGGCTTGGGGAAAATATGAGTCACCCAGTTAGACCTAAATTTTCCTTTTTTGTGGAGTCTGTTGAGTATCTGAGGTGTAACTCTTTTAGGTCACGGCTGGCTAAGCTCTTAAAACAAACATCTCAATTGTTGGCCTTTTAGATGTGAAGGGTGATGAGAAGTTGTCAAAGACAGTTCTGAAGTCTGAAGTCTGGATGATTAAAGGAAATGAAGAAAGAGTCCTACAAGAGCCTAGGGTTTTGTTTTGTTTTGTTTTGTCTTGTTTTTGAGGGTGGGAGATGTCGTGTATGAGCTCAGTATTGAATTTGAGGAGATGCTGGCCATCAGGTGTGGTCCCGAGGGGGCAAGGCAAATCTGGGACTCAGGGGAGACAGTGCCAGGCTGCAGATGCAGAGGAGGAGGGATGGCGGGCAGAGGTAGAGAAAGGATGCCTTACAGCCCAAAGATGGGGAAAAGGCACCGTGATGAGGACGAAATGGAGAAGACAGGGCAAAGGTTAGGTTCAAGGAGAAGCCAGAGTGTTTATTACAGAGAGAGAGGCTGGTGGACAACAGACCACAAAGGGAGCCTGTGTCAGGTGACCTTAGTGATTTAGGAAATTCCATGTGGAAATTGTCAGCTTAGAGGCAGAGTTGATACTGGGGACTTAAAGGGTGAGGGGCTCGTGTACAGCAGCCCCTGTGACAGCTTCAGTAGAAACAAGCAATAAATCGAAGAGAACCAAATGGAAGCAAAGGCAACAAGATCAACAGAGAAAGGACTTCTTGAGTGTCCATCACAGCAGTGGCCACACTTCCTCTGCCCTTTGGATGTGTCTCATCTTTGGCTCTCCTGGTCCTGCGAAGCATCTGATGAGATTTCACTGATGTCTGCCTCCAGCGTTTCTTTCTGCCTTTATGCCCCGCGGTTTGAGCCATTTCAGAATCTCTTGTCCGATGATCTAGCCTCCGTTGTAGGCAGAATAATCACAGCCTCTGCTCCCTCTTCCTCCACACAATCGCCTCCAGCCAGCATTTCCTCTTCTGATGACTCTCCGCCCTCACTTGCAGCCATCCTCAACTGTCCTAGCATCCTCCAACATCTGACAGATTTGGAGCAAACTCACAGGTGCAGTTTGGAGAGATGCTGTTAGTTAGGATGATACAAAGGGAGTGAAAAGCCCCATCATGTCCTGTGTGGTTCCACAGCCATTACCTGCCCTGATCCACAAATTAGTAGAAAGAAGTGATACTGCTGTAAATGAAAAAACGACACCTCCCAAAGCCCAAGTCACATAACCACTTAGCAATAGATCGGAACCTAGAAACATCAGGTAGCCTGGCTCCTTGTGTTACGTCTTTGTTTTTATTTTATATTTTATTTTGTTGTCACACAAAAAGGACCATTTGAATTTGAGGTAGAGGAATCATGTTCACAAAAATCATTGCTCCCAGAGCCAAAATTTAACGTTTTTGAGCGTGAGCTGGATAGGAACGGTTAGATCCTATCCCGACCGGGAGCATCAGGGTTTGCTCTCCTCCAAGCTGCTAAAAATTATGATACACGACACAGCGCCGATTTGCATTTACACAGCTACCCCGTCCTCTGGGGACCTCAGAGTTCGTTGCAAACACTCAGTTACCTATTTCCATGTCGAGACAGACAATGCCCCTCTTCTGAGGTGCCCAACGCAGGTGGCATATATTCATCTGTCCAGCCAACACTGTAGCAGGTTTGGGAGTTAGGGAAATCGATCCCAAGCCGGCTCACAGGTAGGGGTCATCTGATCCTATAATATAAGCAGACTCTCAAGCCAAACATGGGGTAGATTTTTATAAATGGGGTTACCCAGGACCCAAGATTGTCATCCAGCTCCGTGTCACTCAAAGTGGGCTCAGGGAACCACCCAGCCGAGAACTACTTGGGTGCTTCGTAAAAATGCAGTTTCTTTGTCTCCAGCTCAGACCTACTGCATCAGGATCTCTCTAACTTTTAACAAGCTCGTCCTCGAGCTACTTCAACGAGAATGCATCCGGTTCATGATTCTACTCTGAAGGTGATAAAAACACTGCCCAGGGAGGTGAAAAGACCCACCTAAGGTCACACAGCCAGCTCACGGCAGAGCCGGGGCTGAATCCCAGGACCCTAAGCCAGCCAAACACTGTTTTCTTGCAAAATCCCCCACGAGCTTCAGAGCCGTGTCTTTGCGATCCCCCAGCTCTCATCTGACAGTCCTCGGTGGACATCCTCCACCCGACAAACAGGTGCGCTCTATTCTACAACTGTGCTCACACCTCAGGCGTTGAGCCTCACCACACTCTGGATGAGAAAAGGTTGGCAATCGAGGTTTATTCCAATTACGGGTAATTATTAGGACTTAGTATTGAGAGCTGTCTCCACTGGTGGTCTCCACTGGGCTTCCTCACTTTGTGTGTCTGATCCCACTTAAGGTTCACAAGAATTCACAAATCCCTTAATGAGGCAGGGAGAGGTTCATGGATTTACCCCAGGACATGTGACTGCTTAGGGAGCAGCTGGGGTTCCCATGCGGAAGGGAACCTCTGTACCTCTCAGACTCAGCATCACCCCGTAGGAGACCAGATCTGCCCACGAACCTGACCACTCCATTAGCAGGATCTCTCATCGGTGGCCACTGAGCACTTTGACTTTGTCACTGAGGTCATCCCTGATCCTCTAGCTAAAGCAGCCACCCCTACACACACACGCACACGCACACACACGCATGCACACGCACGCACACACACGCACACGCACACGCGCACACACACCCCAGCCCTCCTCATTTGCTTTTGTCTCCCTGTCTCATTTTCTTCCGGGAATCGGCCGCTAACAGGAATGCATTGGCTTATTCCCGTGCTCTCGTCTGTCTCCCACTGGAATTCAGGTACCAGGATGCAGGGATCTCGCAGTTCTTCCTCACCTAGGTATCGTCTACACCCAGGACAGTGCCAGGCACACACAAGGGCCTTGGTGAATATCTCTCCCATCAACCCATGAAAGAATGCTTCACCTTTGGTCTCAGCGTCTGCCCAGCGTTTGTAGAAAAACTTCGTCGTGCTGGACTCCATCTGCTACTTCTAAAAAGGTGTCTTTGGACCCACTTTTCATCCCTGATCCCCTAGGAGAAGTGTCGTGCGGCAGTTAAGAAAGCCCGTGTGCGTATGACCGTTACCAGCCCTTACTTCTGACCTCTAGTCTTCTGCCTCCTGGAACCCTTTGGTGAATCAGGTACAACTCCCTGTTCGTCCCTTGTCCCTGTGTTTACCAGGTCTACATAGGCTAGATGGCAGCATCCTTGCTGGGCTCTGGGACCACCTTTAGGTCTAGGTAAGAGGATTCCCTAGCTTGGGCCTCAAGGTAGAGAGGCCCCTTCACTCTGTCTCCTCTGGCTATGCCGCTCCCATTGAATGAGGAGTCTGCAGGGCCAGTGGGGCATGCCCTCTGGGACCCCCATGCCATCCCCTCTAGACTATGCTCCATGTATTTAAAACCTGGGAATTCCCCGCCCAAATGGCCCAACCCCACAGGGGTGATGGGACCTGCATAGGCCTCTACCCTGGGTCCACTCCACTGCTGCTGCATACACCCCCATGTGCACCCAGGCCCCAAGGTCAAGTCCCTGCCAGAGGGTGTGAATGGAACATGGCTGTGTTACCGAGGCAGGGGGTCTGCACGCACATGTAAGGACCTTGCAGGGCAGATCAGAACCACAGGTGGGAAGAAAAAGGGGTGGGTTTTCCCTGCCCTATCAGCTTCTAGCTGTGGGCGTTGAACATCCTCAGGACCAGCCTGGTCTTCAGATTACCATGAAGGTATATGTGGTGACTAGGATGAGAAAACGTATGTCAGTTAAGTTTGCTGACCTGGTTCTAAACAGTAGGTGGCCTCTACTGGTGCCCTTGCCTGGGTCCTGCCCTGAGCAATATTCAAGTGTTCCATGTATGTATCTCACCTCTCAGCTTAACTTTCAGGGTTTTTTTTTTTTTTTACGTCTCTTCTTGCCTTAGTTATGCCTAACACCTTCATACTTACGAACACTTCTGCAAAAAGAGCAGATCAATGTCCGGATAAACAAGAGAGTCAAACCCATGGTGATCTGGTGATCTGGAAACTGGCGTTCTCCTTTCCAGACTCCCAGCCCAGGGTGGACATGCTCCACTAGTGTGAATTTTTACACAACTTAAGGCAGAGCCTGCAAGAATCCAACAGTTCGCACGCCCAATGCACAGTGAGGCCAAACAATACCAAAACATCAGAGTTTGGAGCAGAGAAAGGTTTACTGCGGGGCTCAGCAGGGAGAATGGGTGGCTCGTGCCCCAGAAGCTCCAAACTCCTCAAAGGGTTTCAGCAAAGCATTTTTAAAGGCCAGGTGAGGGATGGGGGGTTGCAGGGTATGTGATCAGCTCATGCACAATTCTCTGATTGGCTGACGGTGAGGTAACAGGGTGGTGTCATGGGGGTCCTTAGGTGCCAGTAGGTCTGGGGGCTCCTGATCATCGAGTAGTGAATTTCTTCCATTTGGTGGTGTTTTTAGTATCTGTAAAACAACCCAGGAAATGTGCATCAAATACTGTTATCTAGGTACTTCAGAGAGAAGCTAAAGCAGAGGATATGGGGGACGGTCTGTCCCAGGGAGACCTCGTAGGGTCCCACTTGGTTACACAACCATGTTTGTGTGCTGCCTTTACTTACACCTGCTTAGACACCTGTGTCATTTGCAGCAAATTTCTTGTTCTAAACTTTTCAATCATTCTCATTATGTAGATGGAAGTGATTTCAAGAATTCATGTCCTAACTGCATATGCAGCCCTCTCAACACAGATACATTTGTTTTTTTTGTTTTTTTGGCCATGCTGTGCAGCTTGTGAGATTTTTAGTTCCCTGATCAGGGATCGAATCTGGGCCCTCAGCAATGAGAGCATGGAACTCTAACCACTGGACTGTCAGGGAATTCCCTCTACTTATTTTTAAATGTTTTAAAGGGTATTTTTGCGTTGACAAATCAAGCAGTTTAAGGAACATCATGCAGGTGTCTACTTACAAACCCTCAGGTGCTGCTATACAGCAATGCTGTTTGGAAGAAAAAGGTGGTTATCTAGGAGGAGCCGTATCACCTCTAACTGGACCAAGTTTGCTTTAAAAGTTTATGTGTCAGTGACCGATAGAGATCAAAACATAAATAGTCCGCCCCCCTCTGGGAATGTGCTGATGCCTTATTTACCACTGAAATAGCTTTTGGGGATGGAAAAATGTTCCATTAACCTTTAGATTTATAATATCGTAAAGACATTATAATCTTTTAAATTTATTATTCAGAAAAGTGAGATAAAACCAAACTGAACCCTTAGATACAGAGAACAGATGAGTGGTTGCCAGAGGCGGGGGAGAGGGTATGAAATGGATCTAGGGGGTCAGAAGGAACAAACTCCCAGTTATAAAATAAATAAGTCCTGAGGATGTAATGTACAGCCCGGTGACTATAGTTAACAATTCTCTATTGCATATTTGAAAGTTGTTAAGAGAGTTGATCTTAAAAGTTCTCATCACAAGACAAAAAAACCTGTAACAATGATGATGGATGTTAACTAGACTTACTGCGGTGATCATTTTGCTACATACAAATATTGAATCATTATGTTATACACCTGAAACTAATATAATGTTATATGTCAATAATATCTCAATAAAAAAAGAAAAGGAAAGAGATATGAAAAGAGGGTTAAACAGTCTCAAACACAAAGAGGCTGCTTTCTCTGGGATTTATAATTTATGTCATTTCTGGCCCAGCCGGACCTGTGACTGGTTCCTTCTCAACCTCTCAGAAATAACTTGTTATTTCCCATATAAGTTTCCTAAAGCGGTGGAAATATAAGTGATTCCTTAGTGGATATCCCAGAACACAAAACAATAATTGTTACACCTTTAAATATGTAAAATCTCATCGACAGGAGTTTGAAAGCAATGACCAGAACTGAGGTGATCAACATTTACTGAGGACCTACAAAATAGATAAAATTCTGCCCCATTGCCCTCTGCTACGTTTTGTCTGGATTTGGAGAAACGAGGCCTGGACACAGGCTTGTGAGTCCTGACCATGGAAGACACACATGCAGTTAATTGACTGATCTGATGCTCTCTAGCCACCGAGACAAGCTCTCTGCAATACTTGAATCTCTGGAGCAGTCCAAGCTTTCTCTGCTTTTATTTTTACTAGCTTTATTGAGATATAATTTACATACAGTAAAATTCAACTACTTTAAGCATTAAGTTTGATGAATTTAGAAAATATATAGAGTCATGTTATCACCACCATAATCCAAATACACAATGTTTCTGTCACCCCTAAAAGTTGCCCTGGGCCCCTTGCTTTCCTCTGTTGAAAGACAAGATAACCATTCAGCCTTAATCAGTGTTAAGGTTCAAATGAAGCCACAGACCGCCATTGCTGGTTATTTGCACATCTTGCCAGCGAGAAAGGAGATATCACTTCTTTACACTCAAAATTTCTTTCTTTTCTTTGATAAAATAAACATTAAAATCCCAGAAAGCTAACATTTGGTTGTTGTGTGTGGATATCAAAGTTCACTTGCAGCGCCTGAAATTGAACATTCCCGAGGTGATCTGAAGCCACGTGTATGCAGTAGGCCCACGGGATGCTTTACTGCTTGAAGCAGAGTTATTTACATCAGCTCGGTCCCTCCAGAGCACACTGGGGATGAGGTTTAGAGGCGGCAGACTGAGCACAGACCTCTGGAGTCGGACAGATCTGGATTTCAATCCAAGGCGTCCAGTTTCCTCTCTCTGTGACCTTGAGAAACGTACTTAACCCCTCGGTTTTCTCCTCTGTAAAGCAATAATAAAAACGTCATCTCATGGGAATACTGAGGGTTAAAAACAATTGATGTGGGGTTTCCCTGGTAGTGCAGTGGTTAAGAATCCACCTGCCAATGCAGGGGACACGGGTTCGAGCCCTGGTCCGGGAAGATCCCACATGCCACGGAGCAACTAAGCCCGTGTGCCACAACTACTGAGCCCGCGAGCCACAACTACTGAAGCCTGCTCGCCTAGAGCCTGTGCTCTGCAACAAGAGAAGCCACTGCAATGAGAAGCCCGCACAGTGCAACGAAGAGTAGCCCCTGTTCGCCGCAAATGGAGAAAGCCCGCGTAGCAACGAAGACCCAACGCAGCCAAAAATAAATAAATAAAATAAATAAATGTATAAAAAAGGAAGAAGAGTGTGACAATTCTGGGGGCAGTTTTGCAACATGGCAGTTACTTTATTAAGAGAGTCACCTGAAGATGCGCTATGTTCACCTCATCAACTGGCGATGTCAGAGGAGACATTCCAAAAAACACTTTGATCCAGAGCAATTACTGTGAGCACGTTTATAC
Organism: Delphinus delphis; assembly: GCF_949987515.2. Classification (NCBI taxonomy): domain Eukaryota; kingdom Metazoa; phylum Chordata; class Mammalia; order Artiodactyla; family Delphinidae; genus Delphinus; species Delphinus delphis. Next base: position 79,972,717 of record NC_082698.1, on the reverse strand, counting down.
ATGAAGGATATTATCCTGTGGACAGAGCACGCATAAGAAATCACAGCTTGGTATTCACACCGCTGTGTAATTAATGGGTAAAACATCATAGAGGCAGACAGAAAGTGCATGTTACGGGCAGGTCAGAGGGGAGGTCCATGTTCACATGAGAACTAGTAATAAAACAGAACTCCATGTGGTGACGACAGCATTCTACCCTCACCTGTGTCTCCTATTCTGTATTTTTTTTACATTCTTTTTTTTATATTGTTTTCTGTTACGGTTTATCACAGGATATTGAATATAGTTCCCTGTGCTCTACAGTAGGACCTTGTTGTTTATCCATCCTATATATCATAGTTTGCATCTGCTAATCCCAAACTCCCAATCCATCCCCCCCTCCCCCCCGCTTGGCAACCACAAGTCTGTTCTCTATGTCTGTGAGTCTGTTTCTGTTTCCTAGATATGGTCATTTGTGTCCTATTTTAGATTCCATATGTAAGTGATATCATATGGTATTTGTCTTTCTCTTTCTGACTTACTTCACTTAGTATGATAATGTCTAGTTGCATCCATGTTGCTGCAAATGGCATTATTTCATTCTTTTTTACGGCTGAGCAATATTCCATTGTATATATGTAGCACATCTTCCTTATCCATTCCTCTGTCGATGGACATTTAGGTTGTTTCCATGTCTGGGCTGTTGTGAACAGTGCTGCTATGAACATGGGGTGCGTTATAGTTTTGTCCATCTCCTATCCTGCATTTTTTAATGTCCCATTGCCTGACAGTTATGACGGTACTACATCTCCAAGCGTGTCACGTAGCCTTCATTTTTTTCTTCTCTCACCTTATTATTCTATTACAGTGTTTCTCAGCCTTTTTCCATTATTGCTCCAACTAAAGGGAAAAAAATTAATTGAACTTAAATTTTAATGACATATTTATTGATTATATTTATTTAAATTTAATTTCCTTGTAATGAGAGAAATTAAATACTAAAGAATAAGACTCTGTTGGGTAGAGGGGAGCTTTGGAGGGCCACAGACTATTATAATATATAAGACCTTTTAACCCTCCAAGCACCAGTTTTCATCCCGTTGGTGGTGATATCATCCCCAATGAGAATGCATATTCTCTTGAGTGTATGTGGGTATATAAATAAATGCATGCATATTTTATCATAAGCCATCCTGAATCTGTCTAGGAGTAACTTCAGTATAAATTATAAACACCATTTATGACACAGATGCAGTAAGCTTTCATAAAGTAGAAACTGAATAGGAGATACTAAACCTAGCCTAGGAACTCATTTAAAAGGGGAACATCAGTCTGTGAATGATTGATTACCCAAGGGGGAATGTGGACCTTTATTTTTTAATTGCTCCTATACAAAATGTTCTGGGCCTTCCAAAGAGTATCACATAAAAATTTTAAATGGCAGTGCCATTTAATAGAGAAACCTGGAATGATGTGTACAAGCCATAGGGCAACAGGAGCTGCTGATTCCAGGCGTTGGCCTGAAATTTAGTAAAGAGAAAGAAGAGAAATAATGACTTAATGAGAAATTCCAAGGCGTTATAATAGATGAAATTTGAGTTGAGATTATTCAACTCCAAGAAAAAAACAAATGAAGCTTCTCTGCCATATGAAATCCAAGACATAATTTAGTCCCAAAGTCCCTGGACATGATACTTGGGGACTTTAACCAAAGAGCCTCAGTGAAGAGATTTTTCTCTGCAGACTAAAGGAAGTCTGCTTCGCTTATTTTCCTTTTCTTTTTTTCATAATTAGCCTTCAGTTTTCTTTGAAAATTAAAAAAAAAAGCACACAGCCTCTGTAGTTTTATGAAAAAAGAATATTATACGTATAGAAGAAACTTAAACATAATTTTGAATTGGCCTCTTATAGACAACTACTACAAACATCTTGTTAGATTTGCTTCCCTCTTTTCTTATATTTAAATGTATAGATTTTCAAAATAAAACTGGGATAATACTGGTAGAGTTTTGAACTCTATTTTAAACAATCATGTTGTCAGCATTTCCTCATGGATTTAAACAATGTTTAATCAAGATTTTCAGTGGTTGCATAGTAATCTGTCATCTAGAGGTACAATATTTTACGTTTGTACATTTATTTTGTTTCTAGTTTTTTATTAGGATAGATAACACTAAAATAAATATCCTTGCAATAAATATTCGTTTGCATGCCTGATTCATTCCCTTAGAAATGAAATTTTATGTCAAAAACATGTGGATGAACTTTTAAAAATGTCTTTGATATGAGATAGAAATCAAACTTGATGCTTTCCGATCTTTCTTCCTCATTCTCTTACATTTACACACACACACACACACACACACACACACACACACACACACACGGGGAACTATCTACATTGCATTTCCAACATTTTATATAGCATTTACAATGTATTACATTGTATTAGTAATCTAGATTTAAAGTATTCGGGGAATGGCGAATACTATGCCATTTTATATAAGGGGTTTAGGGACTTGAACATCTTCAGATTTTGGTATCCCCAGGGGGTGGGTCCTGGATCCTTCGATATTTTAGTGTAAATATTCCAAATTTTCCTTCAAAAATTTTAAACCAATTTGCTCTCTTACTAATGAAGTATTAAAGCAGCTATTTCACAGGGTAACTGGTTGCGGATCACAGGCTCCGGATGCGCAGGCTCAGCGGCCATGGCTCACGGGCCCAGCCGCTCCGCGGCATGTGGGATCTTCCCGGACCGGGGCACGAACCCGTGTCCCCTGCATCGGCTGGCAGACTCTCAACCACTGTGCCACCAGGGAAGCCCGGGGTAACATATTTTAATTGGAGCTTCTTTTATTCCTAGTGAGTTTATTCTTTCAGATCATTAATTCCTTATATTACTCTTTCTTTGAAGCATTTGGATGTAATATTTTTTCTTATTTATTTTTAAAATGTCAAACAGGTTGCAAATGTTCTTTCTCGGTTTTTTGCACACATATACAGTTTGACCAAATTTTTCTTATTGTGGTAAAATATGCATAACATGACATTTACCATCGTAACCATTTTAAAGTGTACAGTTCAGCGATACTAAGCATCTTCATATTGTGCAACCATCACCACCATCCATCCCAGAGCTCTTTCCATCTTGCAAAACTGAAACTTTGTCTCCATTAAACAATAATTCCCCTTCCCCCTTTCCCTCAGCCCCTGGAAACCACCATTCTACTCTGTTACTATGAGTTCATGGTGTATGTAGATATCACCTACCAATGAGGTCACCCAGGATTTGTCTTCTGTATCTATAATGTCCAGGTCAATCCATGTTGTCACAAGTAGCAGGATTTTCTTCTTTTTTAAGGCTGAACAGTATTCCACTGTGTGTATATATAACTCATTCATCTGCCTAGAGACATTTAGTTTATCATTTCCATAAATTGGTTATTGTGAATAACACTGTAATGAACATGGGGGTGCAGATGTCTCTTCAAGATAGTGATTTTATTTCCTTTTCATGTATATCCAGAAGTGGGATTGCTGATTTTTTGAGGAACTGTTTTCCATAGTGGCTGCACCAATGGGCATTCACACCAACAGTGCACAGGGGTTCCCTTTTCTTTGCATCCTCACCAACACTTGTTATTTCTGGTCTTTTTTATAATAGCCGTCCTAATAGTGTGAGGCGATATCTCATTGTGGTTTTGATTTGCATTTCCCCGATGATGAGTGACGTTGAGCATATTTTCACGTATTTATTGGTCATCTCTATGTCTGCTTTGGAAATATGAACTGTTTTTTAACATAGAAAATTTAGATACTTTTCATTAATTTTATTAATCTTTACCTCTATGCTTTCTTTCCCCTAAGATAATATATATATATACTTTTTCTGCATATTTTCATTTTTTAATGTTAAATACTGACTTATTTGGAAATTTATTTTTTTTAATTATGTGAGCTGGACTCTAATTTTATATTATATTAATGCAAATACTTTCTGTAAAAAGTAAGCATTTCCCCTAAATCTAACTATTCTCTTTCCCAACTCTGCTCTTTCAACTGTCAAGATTTTTAGTTCTGTTACTTTTCGAATTGGCTATTAGTATTTGTAATTGAGTAAATTAAGTTCTATGTAATGTTATACCTCTCCCATTTAAGATTCGAGCTCCAGATAATGGTTTAACCTATGATGTAGATGTCTTCTTTGTTTGAAATGACTTGTATTATTTTTCTCCAGGTAAATATCAAGAAAACCAGACTTGGCCAAACCAGTGGTCCATTCACTTCATCCTTGAAAATCTTTCCAAGGGGTAGCTTTGAAAGACTATAGCCTTTAAAGGTTGTGTGATTAAAAAGTATAGTCTTTATCATATAGTCCTTCTAAGTTGTTGGGTTTCTGGAGAAAAATTTCAGTACCTCCTAATAACACATTAGATCCATGTGACTTGGCGCATGTTTCTTAACTACTCTGCACCTCAGTTTTTTCACTTGCGAAATGGGGATAATAAGAAATAAGAATACCTACCTTATACTGTTGTGACGACTAAGTGTGTTAACATGCAGAAAGCATTTAGTACTGGGTCTGGTTGTTAGCCATTATTATTATTAATGCTTATCAAATTTCAAAATTACCTATAAATTAATCTTTATGCTTAATTAAGGTCTTTGTAATCTCTATGTTCCCATGATACTAAGCTACCTGCAATTTCTCCAATGTATTCATTCTTTCACATCTCACTCAGCATCTTTGGACATGCTCCTCCCTTTGCCTACAATGTTCCATCCTACTGCCACCTCATCTTCCCTAATCCCCTGCCTTCCAGCCATCCTTCAGGCCTCCTCCTCCCCAAATCCCCCCAACACCTTCTCTCTCCACCCCTCCTTTCATGATTCTTCAGCACCCTGTACTTTCTTCTATCATAACATTCATTCACTCACTCACTCTTTCATTTATTCATTTATTAAACATTTGTTGAGTGGTTACCACACACCAAAAACTTCCTACACTACTGAATTATCAGGGCATGGTTTCCAACAGGCATATAGTAAAATCTCAATAAATAATGATGAAATTAAGAAATGCCTTCCAATGTGTGTGCTGCCCTTAACCTTTATTTTCTGGGCTCCTTTCTCAAGCCTCAAAATCCTTCTGGGGAATTCTAAAGTAGTCAGCAGTATAATCTGAGTCTAAGAAAGGAAGGATCCTCCTTACTAGAAAACAGATCAGAAAGTGATAATGTACCTTGGACATTCTCTTTTCTTCCTGGGAGAAATAAATTACTTACCAGTTTTACCACATGAGTGTGGACTGTATTTTCTATGAGCTGAGTTAAAATAAAATTAAAAAGGCTTTCCTGCTGCTACCCTCACTGGAAAACACTTTCTGGTTATTAGGATTCAGATGTTTCCCAGCTCCTGATCTAGTAGGATACCTTGGAAAGATTTTGCACAGAGAATCTGCCTATGGCCCTACACACACACACACACACACACACACACACACACACACACCTCTCTATACCACCCCTCTCTCCATGGGGGCTTGCCTGGATTCCTCGTCAGAGAACCCACAACCCGACCCCACCCAAGGAAGGCAAGTTGGAAACTGACTGAGGGCTTCTTGCGGTCTGTGCATTTCTGGATGCCCTTGTCCTAAAGCTCTTTAACCAGGATCAAGATGCTCTCTCCTGTCTGCTCTTGGTGTTCCTGGAGTTTCCAGGAACAAAGGACACTCGGACAGTGAAACGCTGCTCTCCCGTATTATGATTTTGTTTCCAGTTCATTCAGTATTTTTGCAGAACAGATACCAAGATGGAAGCATGGATATCGTGTCCTAAATTCCGCTGCAAGCGTCCTCAAAGGTGCCAGAGTTCTGGGGACCAGGCACGTTCGTTAGCTTGTGCGCCCTCTAGTGGCCGTGCAGGAGCACAACACAGAAATTCAGATAGAGCCATAGGTGACAGGCTTCAGGGTTCCGCACTTTGTTTTCCTTAAGAGTTAGGGGTGGGCCTCTTTTAAATTGTCATTTATTTCAAATATTCGGGACAATAGTCGGAAAACCCTACTTTGCTATTTAACATGAAAGAAGAGTCAAATTTGGTGTTTAATCTTCCTTCTTGTATTTTAAAGAATATTTCACTTGAAAAAAAAAAGTTGTAATTGGAACATAATGCAAACGGGAATGCAAAACTCGAATTCATACCCTTATCTTTGAATTTCCAGTTGATCCAAACTAGAGTAGAATATAACAGGCTTACGTTTTAAGCTTCTGAATAAAACATGACAAGCGGGGCGGCGGCTGCCCTTTTGTGCCTTGGTTGGTGCTGTAATTTTCAGCGCGGCCGGCAGAACGAGAGCACATCACATACGGACAGTGAAGTTTCAATCTGTGCTTGGCCAGAGCTGCGCTAATGCTCTGCAGAGTCCGGCAGCAAGTTTTGTGTCTCTCCACACGTCACATGCTGCAGAATCTATATTGCCTTAAAGGCAGCCTGGCCACGTGTCCTGGAGGCCTCCTGGCACGGACGGTTATCAGCCAGCAAGGCCAGCAACGGCGCCACGCCATGAGGTGGCTTATGTTACAGGCTCAGCCCTCCTCGCTGCAGTGTGATTCCTTCAGCTCCATGCACTGTGGAGTGGCTTGCGCCTTCGTTACTTAGCAGAGGTTTGAAAATGATCTCCGCCCCGAGCCGTTTGCCACTGCACAGATGGCTAACCCAATCGTGTGCCTTTTGGCAGGGTTTAAGCCGTGCTCACACCACCTATGGGAGGGCTAATTTTATGTGTCAACTGGACTGGGTTGGGATGCCCAGACAGCTGGTGAAACCTGATTGCTGAGTATGACGGCGAGGGTGTTTCCAGAGGAGATTAGCGTTTGAATGGGTAGATTGAGTAAAGAAGATCGCCCTCACCAATGTGAGGGAGCATCACCCCAATCCACTGAGGCCCCAGTAGAACAAGAAGGCAGAGGAAGGGTGAATTACAGTAAGTCCCCTACATACGAGCCTTCCAGTTGCGCACTTTCAAAGATGCGAACGTGTGTTCGCATGTCCAATCACGTAAGTTAGTTCACGTGTCTGGTGTACATTGTCACGTGTGTGCAGCCTCTACAAGTGGTTGTGCTTTTGTGTACTTTACTACAGTACTGTGGAGAGTACGGCAGTACAGTATCTTTATTTCTTGCTTGTTCACTCGATGCCAGCCCCTGTATGCCAGCTGTTGTCCTGGACTACTGCACTTTTCAAGGTACTGTACTGTAAGATTAAAAACGTTTTCTTTATTTTTTTGTGTTTGTTTTTTAATGTATTATTTGTGTGAAAAGTATTATAAACCTATTACAGTACAGTCCTGGGTAGCCGATTGTGTCATTGGGTACCTAGGCTAACTTTGTTGGACTTACAAACAAATTGGACTTACGAAAGCGCTCTTGTAGCAGAACTCATTCGTATATAGGGGACTTACTGTATCTCTCTTGCTTCTTGAGATGAGATGACTGTTTTCTCCTGTCCTCAGATATCAGGGCTCCTGGCTCTTGGGCCTTGGGGCTCAGACTGGGACTCACACCATTGCCCCCCCCCCCTTGTTCTCAGGACTTCAGACTCAAACTGAATTACACCACAGCTTTTCTGGGTCTCCCACTTTCGGACGGTAGATGGTGGGACGTCTCAGCCCTTATAATCATGTGAGCCAATTCTTGTAATCCATCTCATTTTATCTGGATCTCTCTGTACCTTATTGGTTCTGTTCCTCTGGAGGACCCTGGCTGATACACCCCACAACATCCATATTTTCCGGGTGTCCTGAGTCCTTCCTTAAATGTCTTGTGTTGGGGTCCCTCTTTAAGGTACTTTCTAAAGAAATAGATCAGGTAATTGAGCAAAGACATCAGGCAATGGGACCAGTTTGCCAAAAAGCATCTATTGAAATCCAGTCAAAAACAACAAAAACTGGGGAAACTGGGGTTTTGAGAAATTGGACCTAAGAGAGTTGGGTCAGGGAAGGCCCGTTCAGGGCAGCTAAAAGGACACAGGTGACAGAGATAAAGGGACCTGTCTCATGAGTTCTGAGATGCTAGAGCAATGCCCACTTCCTCACCTGCTTCCTCTCATACCCTCAGCCTCTTTCTGAATCACAAACTGAAATTAGGCCTGAATGGAAGACAGTGAGAGTTGTTTTATTTAATTATTCATCATCATCATTGTTTTGTTCTCAGCCAGCTTCCCCTCTCCTCCAGCACTCACCTCCAACATAGCTGTTTCTTCTTCTGTGGACTTAGTGGGATACCAGGGGCTGAGAGAGCCCAGTCAACAGTTTAGAGGGTCCTAAAAAGTATGGAAATATTATCAGATATAAAATATGAAAGTATTATAATATTCATTAAAAACTTTTCTTTACAAAGCAGCAGTGACTTTGGTAATTTAGCCTAAGCCCTTTGGAAAAGGTGAGTGTCACTTTGTAGAATAGAATGTCTTAGACACACTGGGTTGTCTTCTAAGACTTGCTGGTATTGGTGGTGTTGTAACTAGACAGGACCTTATGGGCTCTTCCCAGAACAAACCACCCCCCCCCCATGTCCTCTGCCTGCCTCTTGTCTGTAGAGAAACTTTAGCCTCTGGGTCCTTCCCCTAGTTCCAAAGGTAAATTTAATCAGAGAAGTGAGAAAATGCAGAAAGAAAGGAAAACAGTCAAGGAATACAAAATAATAAGAGTTCAGCCATTAAACAAAATCAAGGACCTTTCGTTCCTCCTCAAGGGATACAGATAATATTCTGAGCCACGTCCTTTGAGCACTTTGGCAGAGACTGAAACCCTCACCAGGTGGAAGAAGTTAACTGTTTGCTGCTGACAAGCACCTAGACCCCAGACCGGTTGGAACTAGAAGGATGATGAGGCTGACCTCCGATTACCTCACCACCAACCAATCAGAAGAATGTCCACGAGCTGATCACACACCCCATAAGCCCTCTCCCTCCCCCTGTCTTTATAAACCTTCCCCTGAAAGCCTCGGGGGGTTCAGGCCTTTTAAGCACTAGGCTACCTCAGCTCCTTGCTTGGCGCCTGCAATAGACGCTGCGCTTCCCTTCACCACCACCAGGTGTCAGTAGACTGGCTTTACTTCTTGGGCAAGCGGACCCAAGCCTGGTTTGGGAACAGTGTCGGTGGCCTCTTATTCAAATCCCTGTGTGAAAGGGTCAGTTAGAACGAAAGCCCGTGTTGGTAGTAGCAGTATTAGCAGCACTTGCTGAGAGCTTACACTCTGCCTGACGCTGCTTTCAGTGCATTAACCAATGCAGTTAACAGGCCCACAAGCTGGGGACTGTTACTGGCCTCATTTCACAGGAGGAACCTGAGGCTCCGAGGCGTTGGCCTCAAGGTCACACGGGGGCAGATCCTGAGTTTTTTTGGGTTTTTTTTTAATATATATATATTTTTTAAATTTATTTATTTATTTTTGGCTGTGCTGGGTCTTCGTGTCTGTGCGAGGGCTTTCTCCAGTTGCGGCGAGCGGGGGCCACTCTTCATCGCGGTGCGCGGGCCTCTCACTATCGCGGCCTCTTGTTACGGAGCACAGGCTCCAGACGCGCAGGCTCAGTAGCTGTGGCTCACGGGACTAGTTGCTCCACGGCATGTGGGATCCTCCCAGACCAGAGCTCGAACCCACGTCCCCTGCATCGGCAGGCGGACTCTCAACCACTGTGCCACCAGGGAAGCCCAGGTTCTGAGTTTTGAATACAGGCTGTCTGATCCCAGATCCTGTGCTCTGAACCACAGCCCGCCTCTCCACCACCGTGTGCCCTCTCACAGGACAGGGCGGAAATCACCGGACTGGGTGCGGTGAGGGCATGCAGTCCACTTTCTCAGAGACCAGGGCAAGAATTATTTTCAGTTTACTCCCCAATATCGTCAGGTCTTGGTTTGTGAGCCCCACTGTCTGGGCTTCTGCAATTTTTCTTCTTGATGTTGGTACTAGGAAAATCTTAAAGCATTTTCTCACTCAATTATGGCTCTTTTCTCATGTGTGGCAGAGAGCAATAGATGGGTAATGGTACATGCAGGAATCTGCGGGCTTGTCCAGGTTGCATCGTCCAGGGAACTGAGACATCGTGACTGCCAGGTGAGTGTAGACTTCATCCAGCAGACATGGCACAGAATAAGATGTGTCCGGCCTTGGTCCATTTCATTCCTCTGTGAAGAAAAGAGCTATAGTAGATGTGTTCTCAGAGCAAGACGTAGCCTGAGAGAGTGAAAAGGACTTTGAAGTTAGTCAGTCTTTGGTCCACATTTCAACCCTTCCATCTGCAGGACTAGGCGACACCAGCAAAAGTGTTAGCCTCTGTGAGCCCAAGTTCCTCAGAACCGGGTATTACCGTGGCCCTGGTTGCTCTATATGGGCCTGGGCCTCACACATGGGAGGTGCTCAGTGAATATTTGCAGAAGGAAGGAAGGGAGGGGGCCACGGAGGAAGGACATGGTCAGTATAAGATGCTTGGCAGGAACAGGGGGCAGTCAGCAGACCTTCCGTCCTCCCCCTCTCTGGTGTCGCCTTCCCCGGGCACCTGAGGCCACCTGCCCCTGTCGGGGGTTGGTAGCGGCTGCACAGACATTCAGAGGTGCTCATTCCTACTGAAAGGGTGGGTCAGGCACAGGGACCCACCATCCTAGCTGAGGAGCTACAGAGAGGCCAAAGACAGGCGCTACCATCCCTGTCCTTTAGCAGGTCACCCAGGCTCCTGGTTTGGGTAAGGATTTGTCTGCCGAGAAGATGAAAACCATCCCTGAGTCCCTGCTAGGCAGCTCTCCCAACAAGGACACCGAAAGCTGTGTTTCCACCCCACAGAAGAAGTGGCCTGGGAGGGCCATGCTTGCAGGGTGTCCAGTGAAGGGGCGGGAGTGAGATCTCTGCTGGGCAGCTTTCATGCCCTCCAGCACCCCCCCCAGCAGCACCTGGACTGGCTCCGAAGGCTGCTGCTGCCTTTGGAGAGCGCACGTCTGCTCTGACTTCCTTCCAAGCTGGTGCATCGTCCCAAGAAGACAGAGCACGGCGAGGCCCGTGGTTGGTGTGGAGGAAACACTGTGAGCAGTTGTGGGATGAATGGCGGGTGAGTCAGGATCCCCGATGCCCCATCTCCACCCTCCATCAATGCCACTGGTCACAATATGCACAGTGAAGAAAGGAAAAGAGCCATGCTCGCCCAGATAGCTCCTCTGTGTCTCCAGGAATGTCAGAGACACGCCTTACAAAATACTCAGGGCTGCTTTAGGGAAATGCGCCCGGGGCTCTTTCCACATAACTGTAGGATTTGGGAGAATTTATTTCAGCGATGCAAATTTCAACATCTCACGCCCACCCTGGCCCCAGGGCCAATAAGTTAGAAGAGCCTCAGACGGAATCATTGAAATTCGAAATAAAACACCTCCCGGGTTTTTCTCAGACTTCTGCTGCCCTTCCTGCCACATCTGTCTTCTGTACATCACTCTTTAGGGCCACCATCGCAGTGGCTGCTCCCAGAGGTGGGGTGACGCCCATGGCAGCATCTGAAATCACCTGCACGTTTCCGCAGCTCAATCCTGAGTCCCTCCTTGACCTTTTTTTCCTTCTTCCTTTCAAGTCTTCCTGTCACACGTAGCATCAAAGAAAAGGTACCTTCACTTCCTCAGCTTTGAAAATGCTTCTCTCTCTAATGTGTTCTCTCCTGCCCTTTTTCTCCCTTTTTCCAGGTTCTTTAATCATCCCAAAGGGCAAGACTGGCCGTATGTAGCTTTGCCAGGGTTGGTGCCTTTCATATAAGGGTAGAACCTAAAGGTCTAAGAGTGAGATTTTGCGCTGCCTAGAGTGATCACGAGATGGGCTGCGAGATGGACAGATCCCATCATGGGGGCAATTCCTGCGTCTTCTAAGGCTGGATGACTTCCCAGGAAAGGGGATAGCTGGTTCAGGGCTCCACAACTGTTCTCGCTCTCCATGTGTTTCCCTGTACCAACCACAGGTACATGGGCTCTTCAGAACCTGTGATGTTGGACACCAACCCCATACTCTGGTTCATAATACTTCCCGTTATCTGCAGTGACATCATAAAACCACAACAGCCAGAGTAATTCTCTCAGCGAATTAGAGCAGTGGTTGGTAAATGGGCTCCAGGTCTTAGACAAAAGGGACCGCAGTTTGGCAAATCTGAGAGTCAGCCCATTTTCGGGGAGCAACCCTGAGTTCACTCAAAGCTCTGCGTGGTCACGGGAGCGAAGTGGGATGTGATTGCCCTGTGACTGGGATCAAGACAGATTTATTAGTCCACTGAGTTTTAGAACATTAAGAATACTAGGCCTTCCTCTGAATTACATAATATATTTGGTTCTTTGTGGGAGTAAGGAGCATATAATAAATTCCACAGTAAGATGGGTTGTTTAGGGGAAGTTTTCATGCAAAATTGCTATTTTCTTCTTTCTTAGGTAAATAAGGCAAAAGAATATCAGAACGGGCTGATTTGCCTTGTAACAGTGATATCAAGATAGTGAAAGGCCCCCTTCCCGACATCCCTACCTCTGCAGGGGTACAGCTTACATGAGAAAGTGTTCATGTTTCAGAAACAGGCATGTACTTACGGTTTGTGTAGAAACCAAACTTATGGCACCAAAAGGGAAAGGGGGGCTTCCCTGGTGGCGCAGTGGTTGAGAGTCCGCCTGCCGATGCAGGGGACACGGGTTCGTGCCCCGGTCCGGGAGGATCCCACATGCCGCGGAGCGGCTGGGCCCGTGAGCCATGGCCGCTGAGCCTGCACGTCCGGAGCCTGTGCTCCGCAACGGGAGAGGCCGCAACAGTGAGAGGCCCCCGTACCTCAAAAAAAAAAAAAAAAGAGGGAAAGGGGATGGGGGAGGGATAAATTAGGAGTTTGGGATTAGCAGATACAAACTACTGTATATAAAATAAACAGCAGGGACCTACTGTAGAGCACAGGGAACTATGCTCAATATCCTGTAAGAAACCATGAAAAAGAATGTATAGATATGTTTAACTGAATCACTTTGCTGTACACCCGAAACTAACATTATAAATCAACTGTACCTCAGTTAAAAAAAGAAAGTGTTAAAAAAAGACACGATCAGTACAATTGTTGAGTGAGAACCTTGTCAGCGTTTCTGGCATCTTCCCCAAAGCATCTGTCAGAAGCACATGTATTGACTCATACTAGCTTTTCAGTCTCAAAGCCAAGTCTTAATTATCTGCTTCAAGGGGGAAGATGGATTATCGAGAGGGTTGGTACGTAATCCAACGTTCCTCTCTTTTTTTTTTAATTCTCCTTAAGGAAATCCCCACCTACCCTTCAATATGCAGTTCAACTGTCACTTTCTCTGTGAAACTCTCTCAGATCTCAAGGCAAAGAATTTTTTTTTTGCACACCTATTCTCAAATGCAACTTTGTCCTCGCACTTTTAATATTCCATTGAAATTATGTGTGTTCAGGTTGTCCCCCATCAAAGGCAAAGATGCTGCATTGTTCATATCTACGGCTCTACCAGCTTGGCACGAGTAGAAACTGACTTAGATTAATGAGTAAAACAGTACAAATTATTATGAGGGCCTAGGTAACAGATTTTATCCTCATCTGACCATTCTCTTCTCTTTACGCCTCAGTTACAAACTATGCCTCTGTCCCTCGTCACATGCTTAAGCTTAGCAAGTGTCCAATAGGCAAGTCATCCTTCGTAAGAGACTGAGGACCTTTCACTTGAGAATCTGTCATCGCTGCTAAAAAGCATCACAACAGACAGACAACAACAATAACCACAAAACCCAATAACAACAGCAACCACAAAAATGCCAAGTGAATGTCCTCTAATGACAGATCCACAGCCCCCTCCTTATAGAAGCAGAAGAGGTTGTATTATTTATTTAAACGGTCAAGTAATATTTCCTCAGTCTGAGTGATCCTGGGTTTTTCGGGATCCCCGCCTGTGCATAAATTATTCATTGACATTTGACTACCTTCTGCCTAACTCACACACCTGGACAGCCCTCTTCTCAAAGTCCCACGAGGCAGGAATTGAGGTCTCTAAACGCATCTCCCCCTTCAGGCCCCTTGCTTAGGTCCACATAGGTAGAGACCCTGAGAGCCATCTACAGGCTGCACTGCTGCAGGGCCGTTCGTGGGGTGGGTGCTGACTCTCCAGCCAAGGGCTGGTCCTCTGAGGCCACCAGCGGCAAACCCAGTGTCCAGGCAAGGCCACACTCACCGTGGGGGGCCGCACCCAACGGAGAGTCTTCCCCCTTGCTGCATGAAGCATCCCACCTCGGTCCCTGTGACCTTGACTGCCTGCTCCCCTCTCCCCACCGGGCGCATGAAAGAGTTCGCGGAGGGGATTAGCACATGCAGAGAGAGGTACGTTTCCTCCCCAGGTCTCACCTCTGCCAATGAGACTCACATCCAACCCTCATTTTGACAAGACTTCTAATGCCAAAAAATAAACAGATTTCTTTGGGCTGCTGCCATGTCTGAATCCCAGTGTTGTCTCTATAAAAACTCCCATGACAGACAGAAAGCTTACTGAGTGTTTCCATTTGAACATATGGATCTGATAGTCTTAATCATCATAACCCATACGGAAGCAGCTTAGAGCTGGTCCAGCCTGGAGACAAGGGTCTCCATGGGAAGCACCTAGAAAAACCCCACAAAACAGACTTGAGAAGATCACCGAGGACGGACCCTCACCCACGATACTTCACGAGGATGAAAGAGAGCGTTTCTGTTGCACGTCACCCAACAAGACTTCCAGGGAATCCTCCTGAGGCCTCTCCCCGTCCCCCAACGTTCTCTTCCAAGCAGAAGCAGTTTTCTTCCCCGAAGTTTCCAGTCGCTTGGTGAGGGTGCTGAGGTTGCGGGGGGGGGGGGGGGCGGGGGGGGAGCGCCACCCAGCGCAGACTGGCTCTTTCAGCAGGCTCATGTGCTTTGACATCAGCAAATGAGGGGAACCAAATTCCCCTTTCCAAAGAAATCTTGGTAAGACAATCCATCTCTTAAAACGATTCATTTGTTCTCGTAAACTCCACCACTTAAGTGGAAAGCTGGTGAATTTTTTTTAATCCTAAATTTCAATAACACAAAGTATGGTGTGACTACTCTATATAAAATAGGTAATCCAGGGCTTCCCTAGTGGCGCAGTGGTTGAGAGTCCGCCTGCCGATGCAGGGGACACGGGTTCGTGCCCCGGTCCGGGAAGATCCCACATGCCGTGGAGCGGCTGGGCCTGTGAGCCATGGCTGCTGAGCCTGCGCGTCCGGAGCCTGTGCTCCGCAATGGGAGAGGCCACAACAGTGAGAGGCCCCCGTACCACACACAAAAAAGGTAATCCACAAGGACCTACTATATAGCACAGGGAACTCTACCCAATACTTTGTAAAAAGCTATATGGGAAAAGAATCTGAAAAAAGAATAGATATATGTATATGTATAACTGAATCCCTTTGCTGTACACCTGAAACTAACACAACCTTGTTAATCAACCATACTCCAATATAAAATTAAAAAAATGTTTACAAATAATAATTTAAAAAGGGATGGGGTATGCCATCCCTATCCAAGATATCCAAACAATGTTCACATATAACGAACATGAACTAATACAAATTTACATACCAACGCTGGATGGCTGTCTTGGGAATAAAACACCGTGGGAGTTTCCACGGGGTACTGTGGGTGTCTCTCCCAGGTCCCAGGGTCTAATGTTTCTGTTAGAGGAGAAAGATGGGGTTTTCACAGAGTTCTCTCCTCATGGGCACAGACTGCCCCCAGGTGTTTCTCATCATCAAAACCCTGCCCAGTGCAAGGATATATGGATTGCTTCAAGTCCTAAGTGGTGTTCAGGTTTTCTAACCACTTCCATCACCTGAAAGCAAATCAGAGGCATCCTATATGATCCAAACCAGATGACTGAGGGGCAGGATACAGGTGGGGGGAGGCCCTGATGAGGGTTAGGAAACACATTTATGACCACTTACTGGGTCCCTACTTGCAGCAGACTGAGTCACGTATACGGCGCTTCCCGCCCCCTCCCACGTCTCCAATGCCAATTTTGGTCCTGGCGTTATTTGGTCTTGTTTTCTGAGCACAGGCATTGCCACATCCTTCTAAATTAGTTTTGCTAGTTTCTAGAATTCATATGGCTTCTGGAGAAGTTTAAGTTTTTAAAGTAACTCCCGGCTACAAATTCCTCCTACAGTGACGCAATGGAGCCACATAGGTTCTACACCCGCGTGAGCCTATGACACCAGGGCAGCGCAGCAATTGTCCCGTAGGGACATCTCTCCCCTTCCTACAGAACTGTATCTCCCCAGAATTCGAGCCAAACACTCATTCCCAGCCTGCGAACTTGTGAGAAACTTTCTCAGGCTTTCCCTCTCACAGAGGGGGAGATCCATGCAAAGGTTGGGTTTCCATGGGATAGATACAGACTCCCAGTGCTTTCTCCCCAAAACCGTAATTCTGAACTCAAGAGTCATTTCCTTCACTTCTGTTCATCACAGATGGTGCTTGTTACACCCTGAGCCCCTCACAGCACCGGTCCAGTACCTTGGCAGTTGTGGTGAAATCACTCTGATGACCCAGTTCTAGGCTGGGATTTCAACCAAGGTATGGTTGGGTACATTGGCCTCCATTCCCAGTTGGCAGTCCACCAGACAAACAAAACCATGAAACAGGCCCCTTTGCTCCTACCTTGAATAGCACAGCACCCAGCAGACGCAAAACCCAGCACCACAAAAGCGCTGCAAAGCAATGCAGGTCTTTTCTGAAAGTTTACTGGGGAAGTGTAGAGAGCGTGAGGGAGAGGTGGGCGTTTACATCCTACAGCACATGGAAAGACTTACGAAAAACCTGTTTTGGACATCTCTCTTTCCCAAAGCATCACTTGTCCCCAGGACTGTCCCCAAGTCCTGCTGCCTGCTGCCTCCAGACATTCCCAAGTCACGTCACTGTCTTCTCACTGCCCTTCTACTTTGGCCAAGCTCTCTCAGCCCTCCACACCTTTCAAGTTGTTGTTGTTGTTGTTATTATTATTTGCTCCAGGAATCTGTCTTGATGACCTTCCTCTTACAGACCATTCAGCCTTCCTCATTTTCTCCAGATCTGTATCTCCACATCTAACACTATTCAGGGAAAACCGTTCACCCACCCTAGTTGGGGAATGGGGAAACCATGGGTTCTCCTTTGAAAGACTGGTTGGGGATGGGGGAGAAGCCACCAACAACCAGCATTTCTGTTCCTGTTACACTGAGTTAAGCATTGAAGACCCAGTGGAAGGTTTATAAAAAAACACTCACTGGGGCTTTCCTAGTGGCGCAGTGGTTAAGAATCTGCCTGCCAATGCAGGGGACGCGGGTTCGAGCCCTGGTCCGGGAAGATCCCATGTGCCGCGGAGCAACTAAGCCCGTGCACCACAACTACAGAAGCCTGTGTGCCTAGAGCCCGTGCACCGCAACAAAGAGTGGCCCCCGCTCGCCGCAGCTAGAGAAAATCCTGTGCACAGCAACGAAGACCCAACACAGCCAAAAAAAAAACAAGTAGACATGTCAATCTAACTTTAAAAAAACAAAACAAAACACTCGCAAGCTTTTCGTTCCTGGGCTGCTGAGTCTCTCTGGCTCTGTTTAGCAGATGAGAAGTACCATCTTTCCCACACTAATGAGAGAAACTTGCCGAAACGGGCACACTTAGCAGCTCCCAGCTTGCTTCCCGCTGCACACAGTACCTGTCGATGAAGGACATAATTAAGTGTTTTGGTTGAGAGATGGATTGTGGAAACGCCTTCCTCTCTCTTTTCCACAGGGATGGAAACATCCGTGCTCCTTGAGAAGCGGAGTTGGTAAAGTCACATGGGAGCTGAGAACAGAGGCGAGGGAAGAAATTGTAGGAGTGGAGAGTTGCATATTTCAGTCAGTGCAGCTGGGAGGCTGGAGGGATCCCTTTAATGAGGGCTCATTGGGTATTCGTTTGGGACGTCTTCGTGGAAGAGCGTTTTGATCAGCATTTCAAAGAAAGCAAGGTCGTGTTTTTAAAGAAAGAGGTAGAAAACAAGTTTCCAGGATACATGCACCCCCCCTACCCCCAGGAATACTCTGTGTGAAAGCTCCCCACCTCACAGAATGACTGACACACCGCAGATGCAAGGGGGCGATCATAAAGGGAAATGATGCAGTACCTGAGATTACACGTGGCTTCCTGAGCGTTCAAAGCTGCTTCTGGAGCTGACAGGGTCACACGAGGGAAAGAAGAGCAACCCGGTATGGGGACAAATGAAGAGGTGTTTGTGGAGGGACTTCTGATAACCGTTATTGGGTCCAATCCTGTGTCAGGGAGCTTCTAAATTAAACACGGGACCTGTTTGTTCACCTCAGAGGGATATGGACACTTCCTTGCTCTTGTCTGTAACTACTGAATTCTTAATTTTCTAGGTTTCAAGACAAATATTTTTTAAAGGAATACTGTTTAAGAGGTACATAACAGAGATGGGGGTTCGTGCCCCGGTCCGGGAAGATCCCACGTGCCGCGTTGCGGCTGGGCCCGTGAGCCATGGCCGCTGAGCCTGCGCGTCCGGAGCCTGTGCTCCGCAACGGGAGAGGCCACAACAGTGACAGGCCCGCGTACTAAAAAAAACAAAAAAACAAAAAAACAGAGATGGAAATGAGTGAAAGATCGTTGGGAGGGGGTGGGCTTGGGTGGGAGCAGAGCATAGGGGGAGTTAGGTAAGAAAGACCATATGGGTGTCTCATGTAGAAACTCAAAATTATAAGCTACTTGTACGTTTCCTCCTGGCTCCCTCTGGAATTTTAGTGTAAGCGCTGTGTGAATACAGCTACTACTTTATAAAGAGCAGAAGAAGAAAGTGTTTGTTTAGACCAATTTTGTTTGTCTTCGTTTCCTTTGCTGCGCTCTAACATCTAGAATATTTCAAGCATTGATAAGGTGATTGATAATGTTACACTTCCGTGCATATAATAATTTTAGAGGCAATTATAAAGGATCATAAGATTGCCTATGGGTAAGGGAGAAGAGAAGTAAAAGATGTATTGCTAGACGTTAAACTAGAATCTGTGTGTGTGTGTGTGTGTGTGTGTGTGTGTGTGTAGTTTATAAATGCACACGCATGTCAGCTGACATGTGGCTAATTTTCAAGGAGAAATATTATTCCTGTGGTTAGAGTGGTCAGTGACTGGTTTTCCTTTTCTTTCCACTTTCTTATTCACTTATTGCTTAACAGGGGATAAAATTCTTTCCCCTTCACCTCATCCTTTATACCAAATAGAGAACAAAAATCTACGTCTATACCTATACTATCTACATCTATACCTATACTACCTATACCTTGCTGCTATGCCTCACAAGAAAAACTTTTTTTCAAAGATGAGAATGCTATCTTGTCTTCTCCTATTTCTAAAGAGTTATCCAAAACCAATCGTCTTGCCCTAACTCAGTCCTTTTAAACAAATTAAGCTATTTATTGTTCACTCTCAAGACCATGCCAAGGGAAGAGCTAAGAAGACAAAATCTGGAGCTGAGCGCTTGAGGCCACAGATTGAAGCTGGTGGGTCTGAACAGCAGGGTGGCGATGAATGGAGACCCACCAGATGGAAAAGTGAAGGCTGTTTGTCATTCAGAGCTTGCTGGAGCAAAGGAGTCAGACACCATCACTGGGAGACGCTGAAGGGCCGACAGAGGAGAGGGAAAGCTTCACAGCGGAACAAAGGAAGGTTCCAGGTGTGACTGGAGGCTCTTGGCCTGGAGAAGCTGGAGGCGGGGTAACTAGAGCATCCGATGTGATTGGTTAGGGGAGCATATCTGGCTTCTTCTGATTGGTTAGATTTCTCTGGTTGGAAACAGGGACAAAAATTAGGGAAGCTGTTTTTTTGTTGTTGTTGTTTTGGTTTTGGGGTTTTTTTTTTTGCGGTACGCGGACCTCTCACTGTTGTGGCCTCTCCCGTTGCAGAGCACAGGCTCCAGACGCGCAGGCTCAGCGGCCATGGCTCACGGGCCCAGCCGCTCCGTGGCATGTGGGATCTTCCCGGACCGGGGCACGAACCCGTGTCCCCTGCATCGGCAGGCGGACTCTCAACCACCGCGCCACCAGGGAAGCCCCAAATTAATTTTAAAAAAACTGCTAGATCATTTCCACCAGCCTCACAGTTAGAATGCTCTTTATTTCATGATTGCTTGATAAGGCTTTGGATCATAAAACAGAGGCAGTTTTAGAGTTAGAAACGTGCTTAGTTGTAAATAAGGACATAGTAAATGTGTGCTGACTTCCCAGATACTTCTGAGTTTTCCCCAAATTTGTAGTCTTCAACATGGTTTTGTATAAATACATGTGTATGCACACGTGTCAGTGTGTAGTACTGAACACAGCCCATGATGTAATTCTGACCCCCAAACTTCCCCACGGACAACCACTATTACGAAATGTATAACCAAAAAAGTCCTAAGATGTATATTTTGAATATATATATGTATCAGTGACATGTGTAAAGTCCCTCAATAAGTGGTAATTGAGTAAATTGCAGTGTAAAATGCAGCATCATAGAAAATAATTTCAATGTTCATGAAAACATTCATTTTTATAGCTCCTCCTACTGGAGGAGCTACTGGAGGTCCCATCATGCTCATCACCAGCTTGACACTTCGTTAGCTCTGTGATGCAAGGGACCAGGTCTCTACTGACAAGTATGTACCCAGAGCCTAGCCCTGCATCTGGCCTGTCCAGCATGACTGCCAGGTTTCTGGTTTGGGAGTCTAATTGGATGGTGATGACAAATAAGAATAGAAAGTGTACTCTAGGGACAGAAAGAGTGAGGAAAAAGCCATGAATCTGAGACAGCTATGGGAATATAAAGAATGGAGTATTCCACAGAGTTGAATGCCGTCAAGAGAGCAAATATGAAAGGGCTACAGAGTGAAGGTCATCACTCTGGTGATCTTCATCAGAAGAGATTGTTGGTTACCATGGCAGGAACAATTTCAGGGGAGTGATGAAACGGAATCCAGCTCCACACTGTCCCCCGAGATTCAGGCACAACCTAAATGTTCTCCCAAGATGTACTTTCCTCCACAGCGCTTATCACCTTCTAGCCCACTATATGCCTTTTTCTCTATTTTGTTTATTGCTTGTCCCTCAATGGAGTCCAGCGGAACTGTGAATGGCTATGTGAGCTAGCTCTTCGTTGCCTGGACACAAGCCAGCTGGGACCAGAGGCTACTCATTCCCCTAGCTGGAGGGACTACACATGAACTCATCTCTTTAGGGGACCAGGGATCCCAAGGTCTTGAAGTGCAGAGCAGCAGGCGTTTTCCAGTCCTCACCTAAATAGCTGGTAGCTAAGCTCAGATGCTTATTCTCTTGTGCAAGGTTACTCTCATTTCTACCTGATAAAAAGGAGATCAACGAGGGTTGGGGTGTCTCTGTTGGAACACAGTCCCATATCACATCAGCTGTGATCTGTCTAGAAATACCTGTCTGTAGATGCTGTGAGGATGAGGGAGGGGGTGACTATGGCCCTTCTGCCTGTGAGTTCCAGATGGTACCAAGCGATAGCTCAAGTCACAGTATGACAGAGGGGCTGCTGAAGGGGGGACAGAAGCCACTGTGCCCCCAGAGCCTGGCAGAAGACTGACTAGACCACCTCAAGATGCTTTCATCACACACATCCCATTGGTGGCAAGGGGAGGTCGCTGGGAAGGTCAGCTGTTGGCAGGGGAGATCTCATTGACTACGTCTGCAGGCTCTCCTGGCTAAGCTTGGTGATGTGGTTTCCAGGGGCCACTAAGAGCCTGGGAGTGAAGAGGTCCCTGGGGGACCAGGAGTCCATGATTACCTTGTCTCATGAAGTGAAGTGGCCACTATGGAAGCCTCAGGGTAGGGGAGCTACTGAGCAGGTTCTTGGGCCACTAAAGCCCAAAGGCAACTGGATCCCTCAGAAACGTGAGAGCAGCACTTTCTCCGTGGAAAAGGAATCTGGGCTGAAGAGGAGACTGACGATTAGGAGGGGCAGGTGTACCGAGCCTGTTCTTGAGTTGGGGAATCTGAGTTCATTAGGAACAAGGAGAGGAGACCGTCAGGCGGTCCTAACTACAGGGTGAAGGCCCCCTGTAGCGCCTGCAGCAGGGGACGCCCCTGGTACTCCCTTCAAAGCTGTTGTAAGACAATTAGACCATCAGCTCCATGACAACAGCAGGGACTGTGTCTTTGTGTCACCACTGCATCTCCGGTATCTAGAACACGTCCTGGCACGTGGTAACTGCCCGATAAATATTGGTTGAATGAAATGAATGAATGAGGTTCTGTGTTGAGGAACAAGCGAGGCATAGAGAGGTGAAGTTATAGAGACGTTCAGCCCCTGCACAAGAAAAGGAACACAGTTCCTTTGGCTGACCACGCTATTGGCTTAGCAGTGGGGTTGTAAGGCTGTATAGTGGGTGTGTCACTCAACAGTGTCACTTTGTGGTTCCTTCTCAGAGTTCACCTTCTCCTTTTCGTGACCTGACCTTACAGAATGGAGCTGAGTATATCCCTTACTCCATGGAAGTCCTCCACTTCCTTCTGTATTACCTGTTCAGCTCTCATTCCCTCCCCAGCTAGACCCACTCAGGGATGAGCATGGAATGTCCTCACCATACACTTCTAGGTGTCTATTGGTATGTTTATCTGGGCTGACACACAATTGGCACACATGGGCTCAGAACCTCAGAAGAAGCTCATTCTGATTGGGTGGGGCCCATGCCACACCTATTTTTTTAAATAGATTTTAATGAGTTATTTTATTTTTTATTTATTTTTGGCTGCGTTGGGTCTTCGTTGCTGCCACGGGCTTTCTCTAGTTGTGGCGAGCGGGGGCTACTCTTCATTGTGGTGCGCTGGCTTCTCATCGTGGTGGCTTCTCTTGTTGCAGAGCATGGGCTCTAGGCGCGCGGGCTTCAGGAGTTGTGGCACGCGGGCTCAGTAGTTGTGGCTTGTGGGCTCTAGAGCACAGGCTCAGTAGTTATGGCGCACGGGCTTAGTTGCTCCCCGGCATGTGGGATCTTCCCGGGCCAGGGCTTGAACCCGTGTCCCCTGCATTGGTAGGCGGATTCTTAACCACTGTGCCACCAGGGAAGCCCCCATCATAGCTTTTAAACCGATTTATTCTAGCAGTGCACTGTGTCTCCACGCAGGAGGAGGGCAGTTTGGGGATGTAGAAGGAGCCTCTGCTGACTGTGGTCATTCACTGGTTGGCTGTCCTTGGACAAGACGCATCAGCTCTCCCAGCCCCACTTCTTCATCTACAGATTAGGGGGTTGTACTGTTCAGATCTGCACACTTTGCTCTCTAGGGCCCCCTGGAGAGAGGGAGGTGGGGTCCAGGTCCTCCCTCTGCCTCAACCCAAGAAGCTACATTTTGGGCCCCCATGCCAGCTTAGATATGCTTGCATAGCGTGTTTGGGGCTTAAATTTAAAAAAATAGGGGACTTCCCTGCTGGCACAATGGTTAGGAACCCTCCTGCCAATGCAGGGGATGTGGGTTTGAGCCCTGGTCCGGGAAGATCCCACATGTCATGGAGCAACTAAGCCCCTGCGCTATAGAGCCCGTGAGCCACAACTACTGAGCCCACATGCCTAGAGCCTGTACTCCATAACAAGAGAAGCCACTGCAATAAGAAGCCTTGGCTCACCGCAACTAGAGAAAGCCTGCGCAGCAAAGAAGACCCAACGTGACCAAAAATAAATAAATAAATTTATTTTTAGAAATTTAAAAATAAAAATTAAAAAAAATCACAAGCCATCACTGTGGACATTCCTAAGGCTCTCTCGCCCCAGTTCTAAATGTTACAGGAGTCTAAGGGGTACTGCAGAGAAAAGGGAAGGGTGGGTCTCAAAAGTCAGAGAAAAACTCAGAAAATCAAGCAAGTACTGACGCTGACCATCAGATTCTGCCCACGAAGCCTTATTTGCTCCTCTTTCCACGAGCTTTATTTTCCTCTTGTGGGTATAATAGGATGTGCTTCCTTTCCAAGTGGTGAAATATTCTGCCAAAAGAAAGTGCTCTGGGAATGCTAATGAAGTTTTATGAGAGCAGATTTGGGGGTAGAGGCTGGACAGAGAAGAGAGAATTTACAGGCAGCCCAGGGCAGAGCTTAGCTGGAGCCCGAGACATTTTTTCAAACAGCATTTCTGTGTCCAGGTTATTGAATGCTTTGCTACTTCAAATATGAAAGGCTCATCAGCTACAGAAGTTTCCTTTCTTGTTTTCTACACTCAGTGCATTTTCAGGAGCTAGAATTCTGTTCCTCAAAGCTGGATCCACATGCCAATTTCCTGGGAAGCTTCTAAACGATACTGATGCAAAGCCCTTGTTCCTAGGGGTTGTGATTTGATTGATGTGAGGTGAGGTCTAGGCATTAGGTTTTTTTTAAGCTTCCAGGTTCTTCTAATGTGCAGCTCCAACTGAGGACCACCTAGGATGTGTGCAGATCTATCCTGGTGCTGAGGAAGAACTGCCAACCTGCTCCATGTGCCCCAGGGGTGCCATGCACTCACACCTCCCTCCTGAGATGGAGGAGAATGGCCTCCGCTCAGCACCAAGGCCAGTTGCAACAGTGTGCAGTGGGTTCCATCCCTCCCTCCTTTACAGCATCATACTTTCTCCCCTGGTTCCATCTACATGCGAGCATGCTGATACCAGTCCCCATCAGCATGAGGTTGATTCCACGTCCCGCGATGGACCAGTTGGTCCCACATCCAAGTTTAACTGCTGCCCAAGTTCCCTGCAGTCTCTTAGATTCAAGTTTAAGAGTTCTCTCAACTTGAGATTATATATCTTTACCTCCCAGTCCTTTTTTTCATTTTTCTTATGATATATGTCATACCCAAAAAGAACAAATGCAACGTATGTGTAATTTATGAAACCTCGTAAGATGAATACTTGTGATCCTACCGTCAAATTAAAGATTATGATATTACAACACCATGTTTGCTTACCATTCACTCGTTTTTATTTTTAAATTAATTTGAAAGAAGTTGAGTAGGGACAAAAGATTGTCTATAATATTGTGCCAGGTAAAGAGATATAAAGAATAACAAGAAAGTGAGCATTCATGGACCTGCTCTCCTCTGAGCTCCAATATGAGTATCCAACAGCCTCTTTGACATCTCACTTTGATATCTAATTTAATATTAGCATATAATTCTTTGTTTTTCTTACCCAACTGCTTCTCTCCAAGTCTCTCCTATCTCAGGAAATGGCAACAGCATTCTGCCAGTTACTTAAGCCAAAATTCCTGGAGTCATTCTCAAATCCTCTTTTTCTCTCAAATATCACATCTATGGCGGACCCTGTGAGCTCGGTCTTTGGAATCCATCCTGAGTCCGCCCACTTCTCACTTCCTTCACCATCATCCTAGTGAGAGCACCTTTCGTGTCTTGCCTGGATCCTGCAAGAGCAGCCCATCTGGTCTCTTTTTTCCCCATCTCGCTTGTCCTCTGCCCACTCCCACCCCAGTTAATTCTCTACACCCCAAGTAGAATGATCACTTAAAAGCATCTATCAGACGAGGCTCTCCCCTACTCTAAGCCCTCCATGGCTTCCCATCACCCTACAATCCGAATCCAGGCCCTATGGGACATGGCACCAGGTTTCCTTACCAACCCCACTGCCACCTCACTTTTCCTTGCTTACTCCAGAGTGAGGAAGGGCTCACTCCCGGACACTCTGGGTTCACTCCCAGCCACTCTGGCTTCTGTTCCTCACACGCCAAACACGTTCCCATCTCAGAAACTTTGCCTTTATCATTCTTTTGCCTTCGGCATCAATGTCTACTCCCTAACCTCTGTCAGGTTTCTATTTAAATATCTTCTTCTCAGAGAGCCCTTCCCTGACCATCCTGTCTATTGTAGCACATTCTGACATAAGCATTTTCAATATCGTGTTCACTATGGTGTTCTAGGCTCCTACACCAGTGTTTGGTACATAGTAGGTGCTTATTAAATATTAGTTGAATGAATGAATGAATGAAATAAAGTGACATATTTCTTACTGTTAAGGTCTTGCAATGGAGTTGGGGGAAGGAGCCATGCCTTCATTCTACTTATTAGGAATTCTGTTTCAAAGCTACATAAACATATTAGAGCCAATTTACACAGAAAAGGGGAGCTCATCACAGATGTAGGACTATATCTTTGAAGCCAGTGTTTTGAAATATCTCGATAAATAGGGTATACCTGGACTTTGTTTGATTTGTAAGCCAATTTTAATATGAAATTTTAATTTCTTCACATATAGTTTCATTGATAAGCTTTAACTTATTCCTCTCATTTTATTTTTTCTATTTTCTTATCTATTATCTTTTTTTGTTTGTTTGTTTATTTTTTGCGGTACGCGGGCCTCTCACTGTTGTGGCCTCTCCCGTTGCGGAGCACAGGCTCCGGACGCGCAGGCTCAGCGGCCATGGCTCACGGGCCCAGCCGCTCTGCGGCATGTGGGATCTTCCCGGACCAGGGCACGAACCCGCGTCCCCTGCATCGGCAGGCGGACTCTCAACCACTGCGCCACCAGGGAAGCCCAGCATTTTTTTTTTTTGTAGCTCTCTTTTGTCATTTAAAAAATTTTCAGATGGTACCAGTGACATGTGCAAATCTAAATGCTCGTTTTATCCAATCTTACGTCTATTTTATGAAACAAAATGTATCCTTGACTCGGGCAGAACACTTGGAATATGATTTAGTAAGATATCAACTATTTCTTAATAATTAACATGTATTTTAGTGGAAAATTCAGTTGATTTTCCATAAGAGTTCAGGGTTTTGTATACGGTTATTCTTTGATATTTTCTTTGATACTCTTAAACTACCTCATTTCATGAACTGCTTTAAACTCTCTGCTTCTTATAGGGATGAACTGTAGTCACGTTTGCCCTAAATACTCATTTCAGGATTACTCATGCTTTTTCTTCCCTTTAAACACACATCCTAATTCCAAAATAATTGGTCACAACTATTTTTCCTCTCTCCATACGCCTGTGTATAATGTGGTCTTCAAAGGGAAATAACCATGTACATAAAATGTTTATTGTCATTGTTTTCATATTATAGCTGTTCAATAAATATTTGTTGCCTAAAAAAGTACAATTCTCTGCTTTTGTCTAAACCCCTGCTTTACAAGGTTAAAATATATATACAGTTGATTCTCGAACAATACATGTTTGAACTACGTGGGTCCACTTACATGCAGATTTTTTAAATACTACAGTACTGTACAACCTGGGGTTGGTTGAATCCATGGATGAAGAACTGCTGATACAGAGGAACTTCATAGAGGGCTGACTCTACACAGATTTTCAACTGCACAAAGGGTCAGCACCCCTAACCTCTGCGTTGTTCAAGGGCACAAAGATTTGAGGTTTTCATAACGCAATAAAAGCATTTTCCTGGGAGACACGCATGAGCATTAAGCTGTGTTGCTGTCCCACTCTCATGGAGATCACCATGGTAAGAAAGAAGAGAAACAGGACTTCCCTGGCGGTCCAGTGGCTAAGACTCCACACTCCCAACGCAGGGGGCCCGGGTTTGATTCCCGGTCAGGGAACTAGATCCCGCACGCGCGAAAACGAAGATCCCGCAAGCCACAGCTAAGACCTGACGCAGCCAAGTAAATAAATATTTTTAAAAAAAGAAGAAAGAAGAGAAAGGATTTCCCAATTCTCATCCAAGGAAGCGGAAATCATTTTGTTATTCTTCTTTCTCAGGCAGTCAGCAGAAGGATGTTTGGCTATAGTTAACAACTGAGCATAGAGTTATAGCAGATAGATCATTGGAACAGTGAATTTGTCGAGCAAGTGTGTTTAAACCTGGTGAGGATGTGCGATGCTGTGTATACCTGTAGTAATGTCGGCTGAATAGGAAAGCCGTGGCCTTCACTTATCATTGGAACCACACTGAAGAGGCATGGTGACGTGCATGTGGGTCACAGCCTTTGCCCCCAGATTGCCCTCCGTAATGTGGGTGGGCCTTGTCCAATCAGTTGAAGGCCTGTGTAAAACAAAAGGTTGACCCTACCCCTAGTAAGGGAGAATTCTTCAGCCTGCCAGCTTTCGGACTCAAACTGGATGTCTATATGCTATATATACGTATAGGCTCTCTCTATATATGACCTTAAGTCATTACGCTTTCATGTCTGTTTTGTGGTGAAATCAGACTTGAGGCTCCAGAGCAGTGGGTAACAATAATGAAGGTAGGATGTCTGTACAACATTCCTCCTAGTGGGCATGAAACAGCGGCACCCTAGGGAAGCAGTATGTGAAGATCCGTCCCAGTGTAACCAAGCAGGATGCCATGGGGCCTTCTCGAGACAGACCGTTGCCCTCCACGTCCTTCCTCTTGTCTGTAGAGAAACTTCCGCCTCTTAGGCCTTCCCGAGCTGCAAAGAATAAACTTAATCATAGAGGTGAAAAAAGAAAGAAAGAAAGAAAAACTGTTAAGCAAGACAAAATAATAATAGTTTAGCCATTAAACAAAGTCAAGGACCTTTAGTTCTTCCTCAAGGGCTATGGATAATATTCTGAGCCATGTCCTTTGAGCTGTTTTGCAGAGACTGAAACCCTCACCAGGTGGAAGAAGTTAACTGCCCACAAGCATGGAGGCCCCAAGCCAGTTGGAACCAGAAAGTTGATGATGCTGACTTCCAATTACCTCACCACCAACCAATCAGAAGAAGGTCCACGAGCTGATCACACACCCCACAAGCCCCCTCCCTCACCCCGTCTTTATAAACCTTTCCCCGAAAACCATCGGGGAGTTTTGGCCTTTTGAGCAGTAGCTGCCTGGACTCTTTGCTTGATACCTGCAATGAACACTGCATTTTCCTTCACCACGACTGGGTGTCAGTAGATTGGCTTTACTGGGCGTGGGCAAGCAGACCCAAACTTTGTTCCATAACACCAGTGTCCCAGTGCCCCAGGATGGGGCGTTTAGTCTTGCAATGAGAGTATAAATAGCTTTTAAGTAATGGAGGACGTTGTTCAGGTGCCACCCATAAGCTCTTCCTCTTCCACTATCGGCCATGGGACTTCTTGACTGCTTCCCGTATAGAGAAGGAGAGAGGCTTGTTCCAGAAAATTGGGTCAGATATAGGAACAGAAATAGATGGGGATCTCGCAATGCAATTAACCATAGACTTGGTACTGGAAAGTCTAAACGTTCGGTCATTGCACAAATTCTCCCAGAAATCTCTGTAATTAATTAGCATATGGGAAATGACACCAGAGTGACCAGACAGAGGTGGACTCGTGAGGATTAGCAGGAAACGTGGACTGGAGTAGGGTTCAGAAAAGGATTCTGGAAGCACGTGCAAAGAGGGAGAGGCTTGGGCGGGATCATTTTTCTGGACACTCTTGGCTGCAGGTTTCATCAGTGCCTGATAACATATGATACAGAGTTAGAACTTAAAATATTTTAATTCGATGCACAGGTATAAATATATATTAATGTATGTTTATATCCTTAAATTAACAGTTACGTTATGCCATTCTCAAGTTATCCTTCTTTTCCTTGCCTCTATGAGGTCTAGAATAACAAGAACCCCTTTTGCTGTTATTAGATGTTCCAAATCCAAGCGGGCTCAGGAGACAATGGCAGGAGGGCGGAGGTGGTTGAGTGAGCAGCGCCCCTTGTGGCGAAGTGCTGGAGCACATGAAGAGGACTGAAGGCTGCGCTAATATGGTCCTCCAGCTGCGACCTCAGGACTGTCACAGGTGATAAAGCTGCTTGAGCTGGTGGGACCCAGACAGGAAGACGAAGTTGCCTCCTTTGAAATTCCCTTTTTTTGAAATATTCATTTTATTTACTTACTTATTCATTTCTTTATTTTGGCTGCGTTGGTTCTTCATTGCTGCGCATGGGCTTTCTCTAGTTACAGCGAGCGGGGCTGCTCTTCATTGCAGTGCACGGGCTTCTCATTGCAGTGGCTTCTCTTGTTGTGGAGCACAGGCTCTAGGTGCACGGACTTCAGTAGTTGTGGCACGCGGGCTCAGTAGTCGTGGAGCACGGGCTTAGTTGCTCCGTGGTATGTGGGAATCTTCCCGGACCAGGGCTCGAACCCGTGTCACCTGCATTGGCAGGCGGATTCTTAACCACTGTGCCACCCTGAAATTCCCTTTTATCTATTCCTTTTACAGAAGTCAGAGTCAAGAATGACAGGACCTCTGTGGCCTTGAATAGATGCTACCCTGGGGGATGCTTCCGCTTGTGAAGCAACTTTAAGAAAATTCTCTGGGATAATTCTAATTGTTAATCCTTCTCAAGGTTATCTTCCTTTCCAGAACCTGACCCTCTTCTCCACGCTTGGTATTTGCATTCTAAGAGTGTGATGTGCAGAGATCTTTCTCTACAGCTACCCTCGGGCAGGATGAATCATTACTATTGCCAATTCTGTGCAACTCCCAGCAACTTTACCAAAGTTCCCCGACCTTCTGTCAACTTTGAAAATGAGATCGACTCACAGTGTTAGCTCTATAGCCAGAGTCACCCAAACGTCATGCCATTGTAAGACGAAAGCTACTCTGAGAAATACCGTTGAGCCCTGGTTCCATAGAGCGGAGGGTCTATGACCCAGTGTGAAATGCAAACCCAGCAGTACGTTCTCCTACCTTCTGACTGGTGCCAGTTCGTATCATTCACGTCAGTTGTTTACTGATCCTCAGCCTTTCCGTCCAGGCCATGGACATAAAGACACATTACATAAAAATCAGTTAATGTGTGTGAAGATATTTAATGAGATTAAAGATTGGGCTCAATGTTTGTGAATTCTAACCCGAGCTCTGCAGCTAAGGTGTGACTGTCTCCAGGCAACTTGTTTACCCTCTGGAAATGAGTCTTTTTCTTTATAAGGGTAATGGACGTTCTGTTCATCAAAAGGTCTTAATTATTCAGAAGCTAATTATTCTGCCTCTGCACTGTCTTGGTTATTCTTCCTCTTCGCTGACTGTCTCTGGCAGTCTTTTCTCTCATGATTAGTAGGGTTTTCCATTCTGCCCTCAGTGGTGCAAAGAAAATTGGCTTTTGCAATTATCTACCCTCTTTTCCAACTCACTGGATAGTGGGGAAACTTCAACGAGCCCATTAACAACATATCTGTCTTTTTCCAGTTTAAAGGGTCTCCTTTCGTATTAAAACAATTGCTTTCATAATTGTATACCTTCTCCTTCTCCTCCAAGGAAGTATCTTAGTGTTGACAGTTGAGACTGTCCTGGATCAATGCAGGGTTCCCTGGATCCCTTCTGGTCTCTGTTGTGGAGTAGTTGGTTGGGCTGGGAACAGTATCTTCTGAAGTGCAACTGGTCCCTCTGGCCTTTTGGTGTGTGATGGCATCTGTTGCCACTGACCACTGGCTTGCCTTGCCCCTAACCATTGGGAGTCCCCTGCACAGTGGTTTTGTCTGGCAGACCTTAGGATTGTGCCAATACTGTGGTCTTCTCATCAGTGGGGCATGTGGCCAAAACTGGGAAGGAAGAGGCTAATGCACTCTCTGTCTCTGTCCCTGTCCCTGTCCCTGTCTGTCTGTCTCTCTCTGGCTCCTTTATCGAGAAGTAGCTTCTAAGTCTGGAAGTAGCACACATACCTTCTACCCACCTTCTCACTGGCTGCCAGAAGGACCAAAGTCATGTCATCTCCTCTATCAGGAATCCACAGCCTGTCTTTCTTCTGCCCAGGGAAACACGCCACAAGCCCCGATGTTCTGGGTGTCCTCGAGACTTACCAAGAAGTTTCTACAGCACCTTGACCCCGCCCTTGGAGATGTAGCCTCAACTCTGGGACAAATGGGAAACTTGCCTTCCAACTTCTTGGCTCTAATTTGGTCTCTGTCTCTCATCTCCCACAATCCAGATGGGAGTTTCCTTTCTTCTCTCTATTTAGGCAAGACGTCCCTGACAGCACACTCTCCCCCTCCTGCCCTCGGCAACGTCAGCCCTCACCCCCATCCCCAGAGCTCTGGCACAATGGCTGCCAGAGAGTAGTCACTTACAGAGAGAGGAATGTGCAACACACTGGTTAAAGTTATCAAAGGGTCATCTTTACTACATCAAATTTCTATCAGACACAAGGGAAGAGGAAAAGAGATAAGACCCCCAAATTTGGTTATTTACTGGCAGTTCTGTTGAATGATTTGATGAGGTATTAATCAAAACTGTTGGTTTAAATGAATGATGTGGGAATCCTATTATATACGCATGATCTATTTCCTCTCCTCTGGATCACTGAGGGTTGGTTACAACGGCTGTTCTAAAGAAATCATTATTAAAATAGATCCTTGGGAGGCTGGAAGATGACTCGTCAATGACGGTAGCAAGGAAGTGGAAGCAGAAGTGGACAAAGGGGTGTGCCTAACGCTGAGCCAACCCCTGGATTTAAGTGGATTCGGCCCACGGAGAACATACTGCTGTGACACAGGAAAAGCCCATCACAGCAACGCTCTTAATTCCTGTTATTTGCCCGGACACCCTCCCGCTTTTCTGTGCGAATCCACTGACGTTTGAATCTTTGCCCTTACGGTTCTGCATCTTAACTTCAGAAACGTGCCTCGGTTCCCTTCCTCGGAAGCTCCCTTTTGGTCCTCTTCTCTGACACTCAGAGGCTTTTCTCTCTGGGACGTGACTTTGCTTTCATCCACCTACACCTGCGTTCAAGAATAAGAGCTTCCTCCCCACGCCATGCCAGCTGGACCAGCTGCCTGGCCTTTACAGCAGTTGGTAGAACGGAAAAAAATTACAAAGTCAAGTGCCGATCAACTCCAGCAGTGACAAACTATCTCCAATGAAAAACATTCCAGACGTTCTTGCCGGTCTCCTAACTACCAAGAAACTTTGAATAAGCAAGCAGGAAACGCACACAAAATTCAAATCACTTCGCGTAGCATCATAAAAAGAAAATTGGAATAGATCTTAAAGTCCTCTAGTACAATGCTCCCTTCTGTTTAAGAGGACACTGAGACGTTTTTAGAAGTTAATGGAATTTCCACCGAAGATCACACAGCTATTTATCATGTATCAATCTCATTAACTTCATCACGTACAGGGTGGCAAGGATGTGATGATGAAAGACTGAACGTAACAGCCTTGCTGTTGCGGGATGTTTTCACAGAGCCCCTCAATAGTCACAATGAAGACCGCTTGGCTGCAATCCATCTCGTCTCACTAGAAGCACATTTAACCACCATTATACATCAGAGACTTCTCTATATTACTACCGTATAATCCAGCAATCTCACTCCTGGCTATATATCCAGAAAAGACAAAAACACTAATTTGAAAAGATACATGTGCCCCAATGTTCATAGTAGCACTATTCACCATAGCCAAGACATGGGAGCAACCCAAGTGTCCTTCAATACACCATCGGCTTAAGAAGATGTAATACATATATACAATGGAATAGTACTCAGCCATAAAAGAGAATGAAATATTGCCATTTGCAGCAACACAGATGGACCCAGAGAATAGCATACTTAGTGAAGTAAGTCAGACAAAGACAAATATCATATGATATCACTTATATGTGAAATCTAGAAAAATAATATGAATGAATCTATGTACAAAACAGAAACAGGCTCACAGACATAGAAAACAAACTTCTGGTTACCAAAGGGGGGGAGGTGGATAAATTAGGAGTATGGGATTAACAGATACGAACTACTATACATAAAATAGACAAGCAACAAGGATTCACTATACAGCACAGGGAACTATATTCGACAGCTTGTAATAACCTATAATGGAAGGTGATCTGAAAAAAAAGTCTCTCTCTCTATAACTGAATCACTTTGCTGCACACCTGAAACTAACACCATATTGTAAATCAACTATACTTTAATAAAAAAGAAGAAAACTTGCTCTATTAAAATTGAGTGTGTGTCTACTTCCCCTTGAGGGAGTGTGTCCTTGTGTGTACCGTGCTTTCTTCTCGTCTGACTAATGCCCAGTGCTGTGTTTGACCAGAGTCCGTGCTCAGTAAGTTCTTGGTAATTTGAACTGCATGCTAGGAGTCAGTCACTCAGCTCTGTAGTAAGGCTCAGAGTCTTAACTTGAGGTGCATAGGTCCTCTTCAGGTCTGTGAATTTCTTAAAGTGATACTCAAAATCATATGGATGTGTGTTCGTGCCCCCCTACACATCCCCCCAGACCCCTGGGGGATATTTCAGTGTTTGGCAGCAGCATCTTAAAGAGATTAAAGGGCCAGTGTAACAGAGGACAAACTGTGCTGTGCTGAGCGCATCGGTCACCAGTCCCCCCTTGGGTCTCCACCTCCCTGGAAGGGCACGTGGGTCTGAGCAGATAGAAACTGGAAACGCTTCAAACAGAGCTTTGGCATCACTGGAAGAGTATGAAATGGTTCAGGGTGATCATCATGGAGTGGATGTAACGCCCCAGGACCTACTGGATAAAAAAACAAAGATAAATCAAGAGCAAAGCCACGAGTAGGAGGCACCAGGGTCAAGCACCTCTATCCTTGAGCAGAGGGGCTGTGGACAAATATCTATAGCTTCCCTCATTCCTTTGTGGTTTTTTTTCT
Source organism: Delphinus delphis (assembly GCF_949987515.2). NCBI lineage: Eukaryota > Metazoa > Chordata > Mammalia > Artiodactyla > Delphinidae > Delphinus > Delphinus delphis. The sequence goes on along the minus strand of NC_082698.1, from coordinate 79,938,164 downwards.
ATGTAGGTATTCTTTTCTTTCAACTCCATATAACAACCCTTTCTCAATGAAGAAGTATTAGAAATAACAAAAGAGTTGAAGAACCAATGAATCAATGAAGAATTATTTGAAGTAAAAGCAAAGAAGAGTGGACTGGAGTTCAAAATGAAAGTGATCTATCTGCTTAGATTGATAAAAGTGGAGCTGGGTTTTAAGTTGTCCATCAGCAGGAAAACCTTCTTTGGAAGTCACGAGATCCCAGACACTGGGGATACTTAAGCAGAGACTAGATTTCTCCCTCTTAGAGATGTCACAGAAGAGATTTCTCACTGAAAAGGCAGCAGAAGTAGCTAATTACTCAAGTCTTTTTAGAAAACTTAAATTTATTTAGTTGTTAGGAATCTTACATTGATTACCAGCGCATATAGAGGGCAAAGTCACTAAGTATGTAATACCTAAAGAACTTATGTTTGTCTGTGGGCTCTGTTTTTGAAATCAGTTTTCTGTACCCACCAATATCTGTCTTGGTTAAAACTGGAATTGATTTAATCCCCAAAGCTCACATACACTGACAGGAGTTGACAGTTCTCATGTATGCTGGGTGAAGAATTTAAAATCTGAAGCAGATAAACTGTATGTCCAGGTGATAAATAATTAGGAATGGAGGGAGGGGCATATTCATCATTTCTTAAAAATCAGGGCCATGGGTTTATCTGCATTTAATTTGCAGTATAGGAAGTAATCACTGGTTCCTCCAAATTCTTACAGAACTCTGTGTCTAACTTAAGCAGCTTGTACTTTTTACCTTTTATTTTAGGCATCTGTGCATGTGTCTTGTTTCCTACTGCTCTGACATTCCTTGAGGGCATAGCTTTCAACTGTACATCATTCAGAGTGCCTAAAAATCTTGGAAAGATACAAGTGGGTTATGTTTCTCCGGAAGCTAATCTTTTTTTCTTTTTGGTTTTCTGTGATTAAACAAAGGTGCCAAATGCAAGAACTCTGTAGCTAAGAGGAAGTATAGGGCCAAGTAAAAGGGGAGAGGAGAACCAGTGAATTCGTGGTGGTGCACTGTATTTGCCAAGGCAAGCAAGTCAGGACGATTCTTCTATGCTGCGGTGACAGAGACACGCGCAAATGTCCATGGGTTAGCACACATACAACGTTTATGCTTATTTTTATTTTAATACAATTAAAGTTTTGCTTTTTGCTCATGAAATGTCCCAAAGGGATGTTGCTGGTTGGGTGGTTCTCCACGACAGCTCTCCTCCAACTGGACACTCTGAGACCCAGGCTTCTTGTACCTAGTGGCACCATCATTCCCTAGCGCCAAAGCAAATAGAGAACTCGTAAAGTATTTCTCAAGAAATTTTAGGGGTCAAGTCTGGAAGTAGTACACATGACTTCTACCTACATTCCATTAAGAAGAACGTACCAGATGGCTTCACTTTTAAAGGAGGCTGAGACATGTGGTCTTTCTATATGCCCTTGTTAGGGCATAAAGTGTCGGCGAAATAGGTTTGGCAAACGTGAAGCACTGTCTCTGCCACAGTGACCAAATATCCATTTCATCACTCTGTGAGCGTCTAGAATATGCTCACCCTTTCCCTTAAGAAAACAACTCAAAGTTCCATCAAGTCACTGCCTGTAGATGTCCAGGACCTCCCAGTGATGTATGAATTTTAAAATTTTCCTCTTCCTCAAATTCAAATGTGACTGTTTAAAGCAATCTTTGAGTAGAAAGACAAGTTATCTGGTTCCCTAAGTGCACTCAAGACACAGTAGCGGAATAGGGACAGGATGACAGTAACACATACTTCCTGGAGAAAGGGAAAGGACGGGTAATATACAGAAGTCATTGGTCCACAGCAGTAATGAAATCCTATAGGGCAGGCATTGGGATGGCTTCCTACCCTATTGGGGCGAGGCAGGGAAAATTCTTTGATTAAATCCTGATTCTGATTTTCAGGAGGGAATCACTTCTCCATTGTTTCCTTTAATATAGGGATGGTGTCTTCCATTTATTTCTCTTATAGTTCAATGATTAAGTGAATCCTGTTGTTGGATTAACCAATAACAGGCAGAAAGACAAGTAGATTTCTAACGTTGTACAATGTGCAGTAGGAAGGAGGTCTTTACTCTGATCCCGCAGACATCTGACCAGACCAGCTAAGATATCCTTAGCCAGGATTATGACACTTTGACTGTAGTAAAGACAATGTGCTGTGTTTCAAAGTATTCCTCTGCGTTAGCTACTATCATCTGTGTTGGGCAAGGCGTTATAGAAAGAGATGAACTCAAGAGAGAAAGTTTGTTTATAAGAGGAAAAGAAACACAACAGATGCAGTCCAGAAATTTGGAGCCTTGCAGGACTGGAAAAGTCAATTGCCGCTAGACCCCGAAGAAGAATAAATGGGACTTTACAGGCTCTGGAAAAAGAAGACTGAGTGAATCTTCTCAGATTAACATATGTGGTATTCCCAACTCTGAGAGCCTCAGGGTAGTTGCCATTAAGTAGAGAGAGAGAAAGATGTGGATGAAGAAGCAAAGATGCAAGGGAGACATGAAAACTATGTTTAGGAAAGAATTCTAGGCATGGTATACACTCAATACATGTTTAATTAATTGTAAAATAAACATATACCTTAATATCATAAGTATTTCAAGGTACTTGGACCTTTTGTGAAGAATACATCTTTCTCATGTCAAACAGCATGCTTTTAGTAAAGTAATATTTAAAAGTTAATGAGGCCGACTTCATTTACTGATTGAACAGTTAAGCTATAGAAACATATTTGCAGAATATATCCCTTACTAACAAGCAGCAGTTGATTAGCTTGGCTTGTAACGCACCACCCATTTTGATGAACTTACTAACTGAGGTTTTATTATGGGCAGAAAATGAAAAATACATAACCTCGCTCAGGTTAAAAAATTAGTAGGATTTCTTCTGACACAGCATGCAGATATACAGACTCCCATTTCAGTCACAGAACTGAAATTATTCAGAAACGAATAAAATACCAACTAAGCAAGATGAAGCCAGCACACGATCATTTCCGTCCCTGACCGCTTTCCTTCAAATTAACCCAGGAGCCAAAGGGAAGCCAACTGAAAAAAAAAAAAAAAAGAGAATGTTAACATAGCAAATTTATGAGGGTAGCTTGATAAAATGTGTTAGCTTTGATATAAGTACATGATTGCTTTAAAAAATGAAAAATACCCATCTATAAAAATAAGTATCAGGAAGACATCTACATTCAGGTAGGATGTACCGGGTGTTGGCAGATCACCAGTTTCATTGCAACAACTTGAAAAGTAAATAATGTTGGTGGGGCAGCAGGTGACAATCATTGCTATTGCTACTATTTATTGAGTACCAAGCCCAGGCTCTCCACTGAGCTAAATTCTCAATATACTTGAATTTAGTTAATCTTTGTAATAACTATTTGAGGTAGATATGAAAAAATGAAGCTTGGAGGAGTTAAATTAGGTTCCCAAGGTTATCTGGCTGGTGAGTGGAGAAGCCAGTATTTAAGGCATTTTATCTGACTCTAAATCCCACGCTAGGGGCTTCCCTGGTGGCTCAGTGGTTAAGAATCTGCCAATGCAGGGGACACGGGTTCAAGCCCTGGTCCGGGAAGATCCCACATGCCGTGGAGCAACTAAGCCTGTGTGCCACAACTACTGAGCCCGCGTCCCACAACTACTGAAGCCTGTGTGCCTAGAGCCTGTGCTCCGCAACAAGAGAAGCCGCCGCAATGAGAAGCCCGTGCGCTGCAACGAAGAGTAGCCTCTGCTCGCTGCAACTAGAGAGAGCCCGTGCACAGCAACGAAGACCCAATGCAGCCAAAAATAAATAAATAAATAAATTTAAAAAATAAAATAAATTCCATGCTATTTATTTAAAAAAAAAAAAGAGGGGAGTGATGTGGCTTAGCAACTGCACGTGTAAAAATTATGTAGACAATTTAGGCAATAAACGTGGATATGAGTCAACAGTATGATGTGGCTGTCAAAAAAATATAATCAATTCAACCTTTTGCTGCATTGCTAATAATAGTAGCTCATATCTTTTAAGTGCTGGCCCTGGCCATGTGCTAGGCCTTATTCTAAATACCTTACATGCATTAACTCATTTTATCTTCACAACGATCTTACAAGGTCATCTCTTTTATACAGTTGAAGGGACTGAGGCTCAGGAAGGTCAAAGACCTTGCGCAGGGTTACAGTAGCCAGAATGTGGTGACTGAATGAAGAGAGACCCCGCTTTTCTTCTGGCTGTGCCCAGATCTTTCCTTGGGGTTAGTATTTGTGTCTGTAAAAGCAAGGTGCAGGATTCTGAGTTCATGAAACTTCACCTCCTATTTACATGAGTGGTTCTGAGCGTGCCTAGGGCCCATCCAGGGAATCGGTGGCATGGAGAGCTCCATGCCCACACTCAGAGGCGATCATTCAGAATCAGCATTTTAAACAACATTCCTGAGTGATTCTGACATCACATGGTCCTCTGAGGATGCTCCAGAAACACCAGTTCATGGCAGTCCAAGACCAGCTTAAGATGAGATAGGTCAGGTACAAGGGAAAAAGAAGGGTTGTTTCAAGTCTCAGAAGAAGAGATTAAGAAGAAAGTCTTCAGGGACTTCCCTGGTGGTCCTGTGGTTAAGACTTCACCTTCCAATGCAGGGGGTGTGGGTTCCATCCCTGGTTGGAGAGCTAAGATCCCACATGTCTCACAGCCAAGAAACCATAACATAAAACAGAAGCAATAGTGTAACAAATTCAATAAAGACTTTAAAAATAAATGGTCCACATCAAAAAAATCTTTAAAAAAATAAAAAAAGAAGAAAGTCTTCACACACAAACACACGGGGTGTGGGGGGAGGGAGAGAGAAGTGTCTCGTTCCTAAGTCTCTCACACACACAGATTAAAAAATATGTACAAAGATAGTAACTTTTAAAATTTATATACCTGATATTACTTGTTACTTTATTTTATTATGGCTTTGTTGCTTTTATGATCATAACAGTCATAAAAGTTAAAATGCATCCAGTAAATCAATCTTTTAGAAGAATATTATGACACTGGAAAGCTGAAAAATACAAATTTTAATTCAATAGACTTTGTTTCTTAGAGCAATTTTGGGTTCACAGCAAAATTGAGAGGCAAATAAAGAGAGGTCCCAAATTCCTGCCACCCCCATGTACACACACAGCCTCCCCACCAATGATCAACGTCCTGCGTTAGTGTGGTATGTTTCTTACAGTCAGGGAACTGACACTGACACATCATTATCAACCAAAGTCTATATTAGGGTTTACTCTTGGTTTTGTATAATCTATGGATTTTGACAAATGTCAAATGACATGGATCCACCATTATAGTATCATACAAAAGAGTTTCACTGCTCTAAAAATCCCCTGTGCTCACTGTTTCATTCCCCCGCCACCCTACTTATCCCTGCACATGCCAGGAACCCCTGGCAACCACTGATCTTTTAACTGTCTCCGTAACTTTGCCTCTTCCACAATGCCATATAAGTGGAATCATATACTATATAGCCTTTAAGATTGGCTCCTTTCACTTCGCAGCATACATTGAAGGTCCCCTCTTGTCTTTTCATGACTTGATAGTTCATTAGTTTTTGTCACTGAATAATATATCATTATATGGATGCATCATCCTTTATCCATTCACCTATTGAAGAACATATTGGTTGTTTCCATATTTTGGCAATTATGAATAAAGCTTCTATAAATATTTGTGTGCAGGTTTTTGTGTGGACCTAAGTTTTCAACTCAATGTAGATAATACCAAGTTATGCAACTGGTGGATTATGTGGTAAAAATATATCTGGTTGTGTAAGAAACTGCAACTCTGTCTTCCAAAGTGACTGTACCGTTTTGCATTTCCACTGGCCATGAATGAGAGTTCCTGTGGCTCCACACCCTCGTCAGCATTTGATGTTGTCAGTGTGTTGTGACTGTATCCATTCTAGCAGGTGTGTAGTGGTATCTCACTCATTGTTTTAATTTGTAACCCCCTAAAGACATATGATGTTGAACATTGTTTCACATGCTTTTTGATGGTCCTTATATCATCTCTGGTGATATATCTGTGTTATCTTGCCAATTTTTTAATTGGATTGTTCACTTTCTTATAGTTGAGTTCAAGAGTTCTTACTTTGTATATTAGCCCTTTATCAGAGATGTCTTTCACTCATATTTTCTGTCAGGCTGTGGCTTTTCATCTCATCATCTTGGCAGAAGTTTTTACTTTTAATGAAGTCCAACTTACCGATTTTTTCTACCATGGAACATACTTTTGGTCTTCTATCTAAAAAGACATCACCAAATCCAAAGTTATCTAGATTTTCTCCTATGTTATATTCCAGAGTTTTCTGGTTTTGTGTTTTATATTTAGGCCTATGATCATTTTTTTGCAAATGGATGTCCAGTTGTTCCAGCACCATTTATTGAAAATACTATCCTTTCTCCATTGAATTGACTTTGCTCATTTGTCAAAGATCACATGACTATATTTGTATGACTATTTCTGGGCTCTCTATTCTGTTCCATTTACCTATTTGTTTATTCTTTCCCCAATACCACACTGTATTGTTTACTGTAACTTTATAGTAAGTCTTGAAGTCTAGTAGTGTCGGTCCTCCAACTTTGTTCTTCTCCTTCAATATTGTGTTGCCTATTCCGGGTCTTTTGCCTCTTCATATAAACTTTAGAATCACTTACTTGATAGCCACAAAATAGCTTGCTGAGGTTTTGATTGGGATTACAATGAACCTATACATTAAGTTGGAAAAAACTACATCCTAAAAATATTGAGTCTTCCTACCAATGAACCTGAACTATCTCTCCATTTATCTAGTTCATCTACGATTTCTTTCCTCAAAGTTTTGTAGTTTTCCTCATACAGATCTCGTATCTATTATATTCTATTCATACCTGAATACTTCATTTTTGTGTGCTAATGTAGGTGGTATTACATTTTCTGTTTCAAATTACAATGGCCTATTGCTGATGTATGGGAAGTTGACTGACTTTTGTATATTTACGTTGTATACTGCAACCTTGCTATGATTCATATCTGTTCCAGGTCAAGTTTGGGCCGATTCTTCGAGGTTTTCTACTTAGACGATCATGTCATCTGTGAACAAAGATAGTTTTATTTCTTTCTCCCCAGTAGATAAACTTTTTTTTTTTTTTTTTTTTTTTTTTTTTTTTTTTTTGCTGTACGCGGGCCTCACACTGTTGTGGCCTCTCCCGTTGCGGAGCACAGGCTCCGGACGCGCAGGCTCAGCGGCCATGGCTCACGGGCCCAGCCGCTCCGCGGCATGTGGGATCTTCCCAGACCGGGCAACGAACCCGTGTCCCCTGCATCGGCAGGCGGACTCTCAACCACTGCGCCACCAGGGAAGCCCCGGGTAGATAAACTTTTAAATTTCCTTTTCTTATCTGATTGCATTAGCTAGGACTTGCAGTAGAATATTGAAAAGGAGTGGTGAGAGAGACATCCTTGCCTTGCTTCTGACCTAAGTAAGGAAGTTTCTAGTTTCTTTCCATTCAGTATGAATGTAGGTTTTTGTAGATGTCTTTTTATTAATATGAGGAAGTCCCCTCTATTCCTAGTTTGCTTAGACACAATATAATTTTAATATAAACAAGTACCCAAAATAGTGTGTACAGTTTGATCCTGATTTCGTGAAAAAGGTATTTTACATTGAAAAAAAAGAGAAAAAAAAAAGAGTGGAAGGACTACTTTGTGGACTACTTAATTCAAAGTAGTCATTTTTGGCTGGAAAATGGGTATTTTCTTTATATATTTCTGTATTTTCTAAATTCTCCCCAATTCACCTATATGTATTTTGTATAACAGAAAAATAACATTATGAAAAATGATTAAGTGTTCTAGAAAGAATGACTTGCAGACAGAAAAAAAAATTAGAGGCCAAATAAAATGGAAATCTAAGAGAGAACTGATGTAGTGACCAGGTCAGCAACGAGAATGTAAGCTCTCTGAGGGCCAGGTGTGACCGAAGTACGCCCACAGCGCAATAAATCAAGTCACCTTGCGTCTCAGCTTTGACTATGAAATGCCGTTTATGTATTTGGCATTCTGAGCATGGTTTTGGAACCAGGTTTGGAACCAGGTTTCTGTCTTTCCAGGTGGTTTTGCTCATTATTTTAGAATGTGGAGACAGAGGAGGAGAGAGAGAGAGAGAGAGAGAGAGAGAAACTGAACTGAACTACTGAACCAGGAACAGAATGATCTGATAGGTCCTAAGAGAGGGGAGGAGGAGCGCGCCCACAGCCCCAGGGTCGCGGGGCGGAGCGCGGGTGCCGCGTGCCGCACGCTGGCGGCGGGAAGGGGGCAGCAGCGACCCCGCCTGGTTCCCGCGCTCGGGGTCCGGGCAAGTCCCGCCCGCCCAGGTGCCTCGAGAGCGCACTCCGCGGCCGGCGTTCTACCGGATTCGGCGGCTCCCGCGCCTGCCGTGTGCCGGGGCGGCGGCGGCGGCGGCGGCGGCGGCGGCGGCGGCGGCGGCGGCGGCGGCGCAGGCGAGGGGCGTGGCGCCCACTGACCTGCGGCCGGCAGGCTGCAGCGAGCGCCGCGGACCGGCTGGAGCCGGGCTGAGCCGCCGCGCCGGCCTCCCGCCGCACACCGCGGGGGCGCTCGGGGACCGCCGCGCGGGCGCGCACGGGCGGCGCGGGGACCCTCGCCCGGCCTCGCGCCCACCTTCCTAGGGGCCGCGGCCGCGGGCAGCTAAGGCCCGCAGCCCCTCCGCCTCCAGTCTGGGAGCTCCCGGTCCCACTCTGCCATTGCCTATGGGGATCCGAGAGTTTCCCGGCGGCGCACCCGGGGGCAAAAGCATCGCCATGTGAGTAGCGCCCCGCGTGCGGGTGCGCGAGCGGGCGGCCGGGGGCTCTCGGCAGCCGGGACGCCGGGCGGTCTGGGGCTCGGGAGGGGGCGGCGCGCGCGGTGGAGCTGCTCGGGAAGTTTAGGGCATCCTCTCCCTTTCCACTCGTCCCAACCTGCTCTGCCCCGAAGCTCCCGGCGCCGGGCTCCGGAGACGGGACCCGACGCCCAGGGTGCGGAGGGAGCTGGGGTGCGGTGGGAGCGGGGAAGCGCCGGCCCTGCGGCCGCACCTGACCCTGACGGGACCAGGCTGCGCCCCTGCTCGCCCTCCGATCTCACTGTCCTTCTCTCCCTCCCCGCCCACCTGCCCGCGGCCTCAGTGGTATGAGGAGGTCACCGGACGTCAGCCCCAGGAGACTGTCCGACATCAGCCCCCAGCTCCGGCAGCTCAAGTATTTGGTGGTGGACGAGGCGATTAAGGAGGATCTGAAATGGTCGCGCTCGGTGGAGGACCTCACCAGCGGGCCCGTGGGGCTCACGTCCATCGAGGAGCGGATCCTGCGCATCACCGGCTACTACGGCTACCAGCCCTGGGCGGCGAGCTACAAAAGTAAGACCCCCTCGCCTCATTTCCCCGGTCCGCCGGCGCATCTCCCCCTGCGGCTGGCACGGCGGCCTCGGGGAGCGCGCGCAGCCCCGCGACCAGCCGCCCCGCTCCCACCCGCTGCCCTGACCGCAGACACCGACCCGGGCTTGCACGTTTTAGGAATAGGCCCGGAGACGGTTCTCCGGGACCTTTGGGAATATCTGATCCATTTTCTTAAATCCCCTTTCCTTCCCACAGACACCTCTCTGTCTTTATCCCCTTGCGTTTGAGATGTCACAATAAGGAGACAGATTGGGAACTCAGTGTATCCTGCACTGTGTGACTTCTCTGTGGCTACGAACGTGTCAGTCGCCCCGGGTCGGGGCTCAGCTGGCTTGGTTAGAGACGACAGACTTAGCACGCCTGGATTTTAACTCTTCCCTGGGTCCCCTAGGCCCCGATGATGGAGGACGATTCTCGGGGCCTTCATTTTAGATGTCATTCACTCCCTTTGCCCCAGGTCTTTAGCTGTCCTCACTGTGGAGGTTCTATATGGATCATTCTAGCTATTGGCATTTGGTCCCTGAGAGATAAACGGTCGGTGCCAGGTGGAACAGCTGAGACTTTTCTTTGCCAGTGGGCCCCAGCGGATGGCTCTGGCAATGCTGTGATCAGTTATACAGATATTACCTGTGTGACCAGGACTAATGTGGTGGACATTTCTTTCTCTCATTTTGGAAGGGAGAAGTTGGCTATAACAAATTCCAGAACCTATAACTGTAAGCCACAATTCGGTGGCCTCACCACTGTCGTTTGACAAGCAGAAAGAGAGCCGTTTATCACCTCAGTCAGTCAAAGAATTGAGTATTGCTTCGTTCCATATGTAATCAAGACTAACAGCTTAATGATTTTGAGATATGGTTTCACCCTTCATGGCTTGAAATTGGAGCATATTTTATTGGTCCTTAGGAACAAAAAATCAGGCTTTTGTAAATTAGTCATATTGAGTTCTAAAAATACGTCTCCCTTTAGTTTTTTTATAAAACCCTGGATTCCAAGCCGAAGGTCAGTGGTATGCTAGCAGTTAGCTGGTTACTTTTATTTGCAGGAAGAAACATTAGATTTTAGTGTTTTGTTTCATGCCTTTACTTGTTTTTAAAGGACGGTGGTGATTGCCTTTAACTCTGTATCAACCTTTAAAAGGTTATCTGCCTTTCCTCTAATCTGTTTCTGCTGCTAAAATTGTAGCTGATAAATTGGCGTTGGATCCCGGAAGGGAGACAAGGGACCGTGTTTTCTTTTCAGCTGAGAAACGTCAGGTATAGGATAAAAGAATGAAAACCCATTGGAAACCATTTCTCTTATAGATAGGGGTAGGACACTCAGTTTCTATTTACACTTTCTAAATTTCGTTTAGAAATGGTCTGTTTCTTATTTCTCTTCTTAGCTTTCTTAGTAAGAAATTAGAATTGTCTAAAGACAGTTGTACAAATTACAGCCTTCATAGAGTCGTCTGTTTAGCCCCTGGAATCATAAGGTTTATCATTGTATAATTCTGAATATTTGCAACTGGCCCCATGAGCTTTATAGAAATTTTCACCAAGGCTTGTGACTCTGCAGGGTTGGCGGGGAGCTTTCAGCAGTGATTGACTGTGTTTGCTACAAACACACTTTATAATTAAGGCAGGGGGAAGGCCTGGAAAATGAGTCCCTTGTACCACCAGTGGTATTCTTAAATACCCTCTCTCTGAGGCTTCATTGAAGGAATAAAGAGCAGTAGGCAAGGGTACAGTGGTCATTGTAATCAGAAGAAAATCATCTCACTCCCCCCTCTATTCCTGTGAAGATTCTTCTTTATTCCAAGAGATTTCCTTTTTACTAAGATGCTTTAGGTGACACCTGACGTTTTGATGAATGAATTGGACTTTAAATTTAGAGAAGCTTATGTTTTATTAATGTAGCCAAAGATGTTTTAAGGTAGTACTTTGGCTGTTTGCTATTTCTACCCAAGTAGAAAAAAATAATAAAGAGGCTTATCTATCTGTTGGTATCAGTGAGTTATTTTGTTTGTCGGTTACTAATCACACTCAGGTAACTGGGAGAGATGATGATTATGAAATAAATATTCTTCTCAGGGTCTCCAGAGTAAGTTACGAGATGTTCCAAGCTTCATCCTTGACATCGTTGTGTCACCTTTGAGTCATCTTTCAAAGTGGCTTCTCTGTGTCCCCACTGAGGGAGTTGACAGTGAGAGTGTCTGGATTAGTTGAGAGTGTAAGTTAGCTGCCTTTGTAGCAGCAGAAATTATTTGAATGACCAAATACTCACTGTTATCCTCTTAAGTTTTAGACTTTGTTTGGGGTGGTGAAGATAAATGAGGTAATTGCAAACAGTGCAGAAATGATCTTTGTTTGGGATTCTCAGCCCAATCAGTGAGTTGAACAGATTTTACGCTCGACAAGTGACTTCTTGTGAGGAATTGTTTTAAAAAATCCTAAAGACCCCTGGGTCTGAGAGAGGGTCGGTTTGTATGTAACATTCAACTGAGAATTAAGCTGTTGGTACAAACAAGCAGGTGGGAGGGTTGAATTCCTCTTCTCAGTAGCCACAGTCCTCCGATTCCACATTGCCTGTTTTTGAACCAAACCCCTGGGCAGTTTTCCTGCAGATTCCTTGGCTTCCCAGCTGCGAGTGTACCCAGAGCCCAGGAGGCACATGGTCCACGGTAGTTGCTCAGTTAATATTGGGTTTTTTAAAAAATAGATTAAAAATTTTTTTTTATTGTGGTAAAAATCCCGTAACATAAAACATTACTTTAACCCTATTTAACTGTACATTTCAGTGGCACTAAGTACATTCATTGTTGTGCAACTCTCACCGTCATTCATCTCCCAAATTTTTCACCTTCCTGAACTGAAACTCTGTTCCCATTAAACACTAACTCCCTATTTCCCCTGCCCACCTCCACCCCCGGCCCCTGGCATCTACCAGTGTACCTTCCGAGTCTATGAATTTGACCGTTCTAGGTATCTCGTATAACTGGAATCAAACAGTATTTGTCTGCACCTAATGTATATTGGAATTCATTTTTAAAGTTAACTTTAATAAATGTCCTGCAAACAGATTGTACCTTCCTTTTTTTCCCCCCCGCTGTACTGTAAGTTGGCCCTCATCAGCCATCTACTTGTACATAGTAGTGTACATACGTCAATCCATCCTACCTGCCCCTACCCCCTTGGTGTCCATATGTTTCTTTCCTACGTCTGTGTCTCTATTTCTGCTTTGCAACTAGGTTCATCTGTACCATTTTTCTAAATTCCACATATATGCATTAATATAGGATATTTGTTTTTCTCTTTCTGACTCACTGCGCTCTGTATGAGAGTCTCTAGGTCTATCCACGTCTCTGCAGATAGCGAAGTTTTGTTCCTTTTTATGGCCGAGTGATATTCCATTGTATATATGTACACCACGTATTCTTTATCCATTCCTCCGTTGATGGACATTTAGGTTGCTTCCATATCCTGGCTAGTTGCTCAGTTAATATTTGTTGAATGAGTGAGTGGATGTGGCCTGAAACATCGACCTCTGGAAGAGAGAACCTTTGAAGGTACCTTCATAGGGATCTGTATTATTTAATTCTCTTTTTTGGCTGCTCTGCACGGCTTGCAGGATATTAGTTTCCCGACCAGGGATTGAACCCGGGCCCTCGGCAGTGAAAGCGTGGAGTCCTAACCACTGGACAACCAGGGAATTCCCTATTACTGAATTCTTTATGCAGACTTATGTTAGGTTGGAATTGCTTTGCCCTTTCCTTATTCTTCCATGGTAAGTGTCATCCTTGGCTTTCTGAACCATAGACTACACCAGAATCCTTTTTATTTTTTGAATTGTCTAATTTATTTAAATATAATGAATTACGTTGACTGATTTTCTAATATTAAATAATCGGGCATGCCTACAGCAAACCCTTATGATGTTTTTGTGTGTTTTTTTTTTTAATTGAAGTATAGTTGATTTACAATGTTGTGTTAGTTTCTGGTGTATAGTAAAGGGATTCAGTTATACATATATCCTTTTTCATATTCTTTTCCATTATGGTTTATTACAGGATATTGAATAGAGTTCCCTGTGCTATACAGTAGGACCTTGTTGTTTATCCATCTTATGTATAATAGTTTGCATCTGCTAATCCCAAACTCCCACTCCAGTCCAACCCTCCCCCCCTCCCCTTCCTCCTTGGCAACCACAATAGGCCAGAATTCTCCATGGCAAGCTTTGAGTTAGCTCAGGGTTTCTCACCTTCAGCATTACTGACACTTTTTTTTTTTTTTTAACATCTTTATTGGAGTATAATTGCTTTACAGTGGTGTGTTAGTTTCTGCTTTATAACAAAGTGAATCAGTTATACATATACATATGTTCCCATATCTCTTCCCTCTTAAGTCTCCCTCCCTCCCACCCTCCCTACCCCACCCCTCTAGGTGGTCACAAAGCACCGAGGTGATCTCCCTGTGCTATGCGGCTGCTTCCCACTAGCTATCTACCTTACGTTTGGTAGTGTATATATGTCCATGCCTCTCTCGCTTTGTCACAGCTTACCCTTCCCCCTCCCCATGTCCTCAAGTGCATTCTCTAGTAGGTCTGTGTCTTTATTCCTGTCTTGCCTCTAGGTCCTTCATGACATTTTTTTTCTTAAATTCCATATATATGTGTTAGCATGCGGTATTCGCCTTTCTCTTCCTGACTTAAATCCTTTATTATGGGGAGAGGGGATCCTCAACGTGGGAGGGTGTTTAGCAGCACCCCTGGCCTCTAGTTCACACCCCCCCAAGTTGTGACAACCAAAAGTGTTTTCAAACAATGCCAGATGTCCCGTAGGAGTGATGAGAAGCCTTCATTTAGGCTCACCCCAAATTTCTGCTGCAAATGAACTGTCTTCCGTGGAGCAGTAGTGCTAACTGAGCAGGCCTGCCTTTGAATTCTGGGCCTTCTCTTCTCTTCCTTCTTCCTGAACCGCTGATTGGGTTTCCAGGAGGGGCCAGGCTAGAATAAACAGCTTTCTGAAAGAGCCCGGTTGCTTGTGCAGTGAACATGATTCCACACCCACTCACTGTAAATTGATAGAAGGTGCTTCAGAACTCAGAAGAGTTTGGAAAGCTTTTCTAGTGATTTCCTTTCCCCTCCCACCTGTGCCACAGCAGAAGAGAAATGACTGGCTGGAATCTCTTCTGCCTCCCCCTTCCTTTCTTATTCCTCTGGGATAGATCGCAGTTGGGGAGGAGATGGCTGTGGAGAGGAAGGGATGCTTGAAGTAGTGGGTCTTGGAGATCCCAGACACAGGTTCTTATGCAGGATGAAAGGACATCTATATATGCTCCTTTATTTTCATTTATTCATTTAGCAAAGTTTTTGAGAACATTTATGATGCCCATGGCTGAGGAGTGCCCTTGCCGAGAAACAGAAATCCACAGACACATTGTTCACAGTTAGCAGGGATGCGTTACTTAGCAAAAGGTTTCCCTAAAGGACGTTTTCAAACAGTGAGCTCACAAACTTCTCTAGTAAAGAAACTTCCTAGGAATAGCTTTTGGAGCTATACACTTGACTCCTGAGTGGGCTTACTAGTACTTCATGGTGCTGGTATGTGCAAATACAAATGATTTTTTTTTTTTTTTAAATGCTGATGGGTTTCGTTTGTAAGTCACTTTTAGAGTAGACGGTAGGCTAATCCCAAATGGCCACCCCATCTCCAGCCTATCCCACCGGGCCTGCCGTTGGCGACTTGAATCAAGGTTAAGAGCCTGAGGATTACTGAGCAAAACCCAGTTTATTTCGGGGGAGGTTTCATAGTTCAAGCGGAGAAAACGGGAGGGCATTGAATAGCTCACCTAGTGACAAGGAAATCGCATGTTTCAGGATCCTCCAGGTTGCCAGTGTTAGGAAGGGTTTGTGAGGTGAGGGGGGGAGGTTTATGGAGAAGGACAGTCTTGCTACTTCTGTGTGCCCTTTCAGACCAGACCATGAGTAGATGTTGCTTATGTGGTTTCCAGTGATAACTGGAACAGTGGCTCGTAGTATAATTGAATTCATGGTGAGCAACTTCTGTTTGATCCTCCCAAGATAGTAAAGGTCAGGTCAGCAATTCAAAAATGACCCACTTGGAAGAGCTGTATAATTTGGTTGTAAAAGTTTATTCTAGAATGGAATTCTTTTTCATAATCTTTTGCATTATGGTTTATTACAGGATATTGAATATAGTTCCCTGATATTGAATATAGTTTATTATAGGATATTGAATATAGTTTCTGTTACGGTTTATTATAGGATATTGAATATAGTAAGACCTTGTTGTTTATCCATCCTATATATAATAGTTTGCATCTTCTAATCCCAAACTCCCAATCCATCCCTCTTCCACCCCCTCTCCTCCTTGGCAACCACAAGTCTGTTCTCTATGTCTGTGAATCTGTTTCTGTTTCATAGATAAGTTCATTTGTGTCATATTTTAGGTTCCACATGTAAGTGATATCATATGATATTTGTCCCTTTCTGTCTGACTTACTCCACTTAGTATGATAATCTCTAGGTCCATCCATGTTGCTGCAAATGGCATTATAGATTGAAAAGATTTTAAAAGGAAAAACGTTGGAGGGGGTGGGGGTAGGGTGGGGAAGGCATAGAGCATAACATTTTCTGATGTCTCAGAGCATCAGTTTTATTCATGAATATGAATCCGTGCTAACAATTTAGTAAATAGCTTTCTGAGATTTGAGAAGATTACAATGCAGAACTCTTCTTTTTGAAGGGAGCACATTTCTCCCCAGTACACTCAGATCATTGACCGGGAGTTATAAGCCCTTTGCAAATGGTCCAGATTCTCACCTCCAGGAAAAGCCTAGTCTTCCTGGCTTTGGAAGAGGCTTGGGCAAAGAGATGTCTCACTGTTCTTCACAAGTCTATCCTGAGTGTCTACAAAGTGCCTAGTCTGAAATAAAACACTCCAGTGTTGAGTGTTTCTCCTTTTCTTAAGCAGCTGGAAAAAATCAGGTGAGTTGCATTAAAACAATGAATCCACATGTGTATGAGCCATTGAACTCTGTTAAGTGTTTCACTGAGCGTTGATAAGGATGCTGACTGAATCGTAGCCTCTCATGAAGGAGGGGACCACTGCAGTTTTTTTCTGTGTTGTCGGGAGAAGCAGAGGGAATAGAATCCACACGGGGAGCTCTCTTCACATCCCAGCAATGTCTCTGCTGGCAAGTTACTCACCTCTGTGAGCCTCTGTTTTCTCATCTACAAAATGGGGGCGAATATAACTGCTTTTCAGGATGGTCATGAGGATGAAATGAAATAATGAATATCTAGCATCTAGCCCTTTGCCTGGCATCCATAAATGCGCCTTTATTTTCATTTATTCACTTTGCAAACTTTTTGAGCATGTACCAGGTGCCAGAATATACAGATAAGTGATGGGGGACAAGACTTCTTTTTTTTTTTCTTTATTAAGTAGGAAATGTGGAGTAATCTGTTATTCATAAATTTCAGTATTTATAAGACATTCTAAAAAAGAAAAGCAAGAATAGAAAGACAAGAAGATTCTTAAAAATTTCTTAGCCGGGCTTCCCTGGTGGCACAGTGGTTGAGAGTCCGCCTGCCGATGCAGGGGACACGGGTTCGTGCCCCGGTCCGGGAAGATCCCACGTGCCGCGGAGCGGCTGTGCCCGTGAGCCATGGCTGCTGAGCCTGCGCGTCTGGAGCCTGTGCTCCGCAATGGGAGGGGCCACATCAGTGAGAGGCCCGCGTACCGCAAAAAAAAAAAAAAATTTCTTAGCCTACTTTTTAATAGGATTGAATCTTCTGAATCTGCAGGAAAACACAGAAGAAATTAATAATAAACTTCAGTCTGACATATTTTCTAATTCTATGCAAAAATGAGAAAAGTCTAAAATACCATTTGATACTGTGCATGAATTACTACAAGACAGTGTACAAATTATTTGTATTGGGAAACGGGTTCTTGCCTTCAAGTCTTACAGACTGGAGGGAGAGGAAAGTGAAATAATATGGCTCTGGAGTGGTGAGTTTCAGGTCAGAAGCTGGAGGAGTAATAAACCACAGGAAGTGGGTGGAGGGGAGGTTTGCATTTCAGGCAAAGGCACAGTATAAGCACAGCAATGTACACGAGCTGTTACTGGAAGGTCATCCAGCTTGACTGGAACATAGCGTCATAGAAATGTACAAGATGAAGTTGGACTGTGAATGGAAACTGACATTATGCTCTGGTCATTTGACGTGTGTCATCAGGAGGGCCATTAATGCAGAAATGCCACCTTACTCATCCAAGGCCCAGTCTGAGCGTCACTTCTCCCAGGGAGCCTCCCTGACCGCGTTGGATCCGGTGAGGTGTCCTTGCTTGGGCTCCCATGGTGCTGTCACTTCCCATACATATTGTCATGGCTGGTTTAATCGTGTGGCTGAAACCTACAGGTGGAAAGCTCTGCGAGGGCAGGGCTCTTTCCCATGTCGCCAGCCCCTCAGTGTGGTTCTTGGAACGTAGAACTGTGATGATTCTATCCCCAGATCACAGAGTGTCCCTGGCACCTAAATCGATAAACATTTGTTAAATGTACTAACGGAAGGCCATTTACACGCACACAGAAACAGTTCCTAAGCATCTCCATTTCTGTGGGGGTCTTCCAGAATTATCCTGCATAGAATACTTCTGATTGCCTTTCGCAGTCAAGAAGTGGGACGCCCACTGCTTGGTCACCTAAAAACACTGACAAGCAATCTCACTGCTAGAGCTTAATTCGTCAGTCTCACGTCAGAGTGTTTTGCCTCATTCTGATAACCTCACTTTAAAAGCAGTTTGGGGGCTTCCCTGGTGGTGCAGTGGTTGAGAGTCCGCCTGCCGATGCAGGGGACACGGGTTCGTGCCCCGGTCCAGAAAGATCCCACATGCCACGGAGTGGCTGGGCCCGTGAGCCATGGCCGCTGAGCCTGCGCGTCCGGAGCCTGTGCTCCGCAACGGGAGAGGCCACAACAGTGAGAGGCCAGCGTACTGCAAAAAAAAAAAAAGCAATTTGGAATAAATGAACAGGGAAGAAGAGAAAATGGATCAGTGGGATTTAAAAACATGTTCTATAGGCAAGGTTTAAATATTGGGGGAGAGAGAGGTGAATCAGGCAACAGCATGTCTTTATGAGAACAATTGGAGTGGACGCCTTCCCAGCTCACTGTAACCCCCTTAACTGCCCTGCACCGTGTCTTCAGGGTGTGCCCTTAGCATCACCTTCCTCCTGGACACCATAGATTAGATTGGGGTGGACCCTTGACCCACAGTCACTTGATCAATATCTCCCTCCTGGAATTTGAGATTAAAACCAGGAGATTGTGGTCTAGTTGGTGTGGTCTTTTAAGTGGAGGAGAAGCTATGAGGGAGCTAGCCTGGCTTTCGTGTGGAGGGAGAGGCAGAGAAAGCTGGTCCACGTAGAGGGAAGAATAGAGCAGGTGTGTAAGCAACCCAGAGAGGGCCTTGACGTTTTCCTGCACTCCACGCTGGGTACCGTTTCCCTCCAACGTCAAGATCTTGCTGTAGTGCCTCCTCCGAGCTCCAGGAGACACCACTGTTGCAAGGGAACAGTCCCTTCCTGTGAAGTGAGCGGAAGCTAAGTTTTGTCCCGTGCAACTGCAGACTCCTAGCTGAGGAAGATTTCTGAGCCACTTCTGCTCAGGCCCACGTAGGACAGAACAAGGATGTACATAAACAAAGAATTTTTCATTGGAAATGAGAAATCCCTTCCTGACTGCTGAGATAAAGAAGGTCCTGGAGCCTCCGTCACTGGGGAGCTGCAAAAAGAGGTGGACACCCAGCACCCCAGGTGCATTGAGTATTTCCTTACCCTGTGTCAGGGAATTGAAGTCAATTTTTTTTAAATACATGATGTCTTTTGGTTCAATTCTTCGGTGAATGTGCATTGATCAGTAGAGTAATAGACCAGTTTTGTTTTCTTATCTTATTGCAAAGCCTAGAAAGGGACTGGGGCAATTAGGAATCTGGTCAGTTCTTTTGGTTAATGATGGTGACAAGCCCTTGAACAATTGCCTGGGACGTGGGCACATTTTTCTCTTATGCAGCTGGAGGTAGCCTTAATTTATGACAGCCTTCGAGATGGTAGGAAATAAATTGCTTCTCTCAGGTGATTTGCAGCCCCGAAGGCTCAAGGCTGTTACGGAGCCCTGAGACAGAGAGAGATTCAGTGTAACCTCTCAGAACCGTTTTCCAGTTGTGATACGTGTTTTCTGTGACGTTCACGTTTGCTGCTTGTCAGTCTGCTGCACATCACCCATAGTACTTGACTAGATAAGAATTTCTTAGGAGAGTTATTTTTATCCTTTTTCATCATCGAGTTTGTACCCATGTAGTGTTGTAAAAACTTGCATATATCCTCAGAGTTTTATTCAGAAGGGCCAGAAGAAAGATGCTACTTAATGAATACCATCTTTCCTTCCTTCATTTTCTTTTTAGAAATTGTTTGCTCATTTTCAGTGAATGTATATGAAGATGTCCTGTCCTTAAAGAAAATATATAATTATGATCGTAGGTATGAAACAGTTCGGTTTTGTTTGTGCAGTGTTCGTCTCACGCCATGCACGTGTGAGAGTTTAAGAAACACTCTTTATCGACAAGTGCGTTATGCTGGCGTTCGATACCGAGGAAGGACTTGAACTTCCCACCTCTATACCATTTTTTTAAGAGAAAGAATGAAATCGTTTGAAGACCGTTTAAATGCCATAACCCAGAGCAACAGATTTCAAGGGTTTATCCAAACTCTTTCCTTTGAAGTCAGCATTTGGTTTTATTAAATCTTTAACGTGAACATTTTTGGTAGGTGTATCTGATTTTATGCTGTCGGTGTGTTTTCAGTTCCATGTCAGTGAAATTTATGTAATTCGAATTTATTCTAAAAACACTAGGAAAACTAGTAGTGGTGCATGTGTCATTGCGTTTGTTCTGTCTGTAATCTGCATGTGTCTTGTGTTTCTCTCAGAATACATGGAAGAGTTTCAGTATGGTGGCTGGAAGGTAGAGAGAGGAACACCTTCAGACCAGACCCCACTGCCACAATTCTCTCTCTTGAGGAGCCTGTAGGCCAGGCAGGGGCTTCAGAAAACACCGTATGAAGTTTCAAACACTACTCATGGAAGGGTTCATTGGCCAGTGGTTTGGAAACAGATCAAACAATGGAACCTGCTGTGAGTGCATATTTGTTGATTCATTCATCCACCCATCCATCCCTCCAGTCACTCACTCGCTCACTCATTCATTCAAATAGTTCACTGCTTCTAATAGGCAGTAAATATTTTCACTGCTAAGATAAACATACACTCCATATATGGCGTATTTCCTAGGAAATTACAGAGCAGGGAGACAAGACAGACATCTCCTCCTCCATGAAGTCCCATACTTTCCTTGTTTCGGGGCCATCTCACAGGTGGATGACATGTTTCTTTTTGGTGCCTCCCCAGCTAAACATCTTGGGGTATTTTGGGTGCACGTTGACCAGCCTTACACTAAACTCTATTATATACGTATTATTGTGTAATATTTTATGACAGGCACCGTGAACAGCTAGTTAGCGTCAGGATAGGGTCTGAGCCTCAGGGAAGTTGTTTTTCTCTTCCTTTGGAAACTTGAGTTCTGCTGTTGTAGTGAGAGTTCTAATTTGTTCTTTTGTTTTAGCCCAGGCATGAAACATTTTTTCTTTTTCTTGTAATCATGCAACAACAAAGATTTTTGACTGAGTTGATGAGATTAAGCTACTAAGCCCACACGTTGTTTTTTCCCTAATGTTTTCTGCTGCAGGCATTCCGTTTCTTTCCAGCTCTGAACAAAGCTAGCCTGAGACCTGAGACGTTTTTCTTCCTCTCACTAGGGTCCTAACAGAAATAGCAGTAGACTGGATTTCAAGGGAGTGGGGATTTGCTTCCAGCTCTGCGTGTTCTATCCCGTGTTGCTGCCTGTTCTGCTTATATGCTGTTGCTCCAGTTCCTTTAAGAGAAGATCCCCGTGTCCGTAGAAATACTCCTTTAAAGCTGTTCTCTTGGTTGTTCAGCTTAAGAGTCATAACACTGTCCAGTTCTTCTAGATGTGAAGGGAGTGATATTTCTAAGAGGCATCTCTACTTTTCTCTGTTAATAAAAATCAAAACGGGGCTTCCCTGGTGGCGCAGTGGTTGGGAGTCTGCCTGCCGATGCAGGGGACGCGGGTTCGTGCCCCGGTCCGGGAAGATCCCACATGCTGCGGAGCGGCTGGGCCCGTGGGCCATGGCCGCTGAGCCTGTGCGTCTGGAGCCTGTGCTCCGCAACAGGAGAGGCCACAGCAGTGAGAGGCCCGCGTACAGCAAAAAAAAAAAAAAAAAAATCAAAACGTCCTGATTTACGTGCCTGTTACTTTGAATATACATATATGTATATATGTATTTTATTGAAATATAGTTGATTTACAATGTTGTGATAGTTTCAGGTGTCCAGCAAAGTGATTCAATCATATATATTATATATATATATATATATATATATATTTTTTGTTTTGTTTTGTTTTCAGATTCTTTTCCCTTATAGGCTATTACAAAACATTGAGTATAGTTCTATGTGCTATACAGTAGGTCCTTGTCGGCTATCTGTTTTATACATAGTAGTGTGTTTATGTCAATTCCAAATTCCTAATCTGTCCCCTGATCCAGTCGTAAGTTTGTCCTCTATGTCTGTGGGTCTGTCTCTATTCTGTATACAAGTTCATCTGCATCATTTTTTTTTTAGATTCCACATATAAGTGACATCATACGATATTTGTCTTTCTCTATCTGGCTTACTTCACTCAGTATGATAATCTCTAGGTCCATCCACTCTGCTGCAAATGGCATTATTTCATTCCTTTTTATGGCTGAGTAGTATTCTGTTGTATAAATATACCACATCTTCTTTATCCATTCATCTGTCAATGAACTAAATTTAGGTTGCTTCCATGTCCTGGCTATTGTGAATGGTCTGCAGCGAATGTTGGGGTGCATGTATCTTTTCGAATTATGGCTTTCTCCAGATATATGCCCAGGAGTGGGATTGCTGGATCATATGGTAGCTCTGTTTTCAGTTTCTTAAGGAACCTCCATGCTGTTCTCCATAGCGGCTACACCAACTTACATTCCCACCAACGGTGTATGAGGGTTCCTTTTTCTCCACACCCTCTCCGGCACTCATTATCTGTAGACTTTTTGATGATGGCCATTCTGGCTGGTGCTAGGTGATCCTGGAACCACTTCCCCGTGTGTGGATGAGTCTAAGACTCAGGGATGAGTTTGCACTAAAATATAGGATGAGGTTGAGTTGTTGGAGGACAGTGTCTAGCTCCCTCCTCCTTTCCTGTCTTGCTCGCCTCCTTCCTAGGCCCCCACCTTCTCTTTGAACTGCACACATGGAAGTCTGAGCGTGGACAGGAGGCTGTGCGTCTTTGAACTGATGCTTCCTAATGGTCAGCAGGTGACCAAAAGTCCCTCGAATCAGTGCCTGGGGACCTGGATTTCTCTACTGTTTTCTGTTGCTGTGGCTTCTGTAGGGGAGGGAGGTGGCTCAGTCAGCCGGGGTCCCTTGGCCACCTTGTCCTTGATGAAAGGCCAGGAGGTGACAAGATAATAGTTATCTTCTAGTGGCTTCCATCTCTGGTCCCAAGGCCTCAGCAGCATACTGAGACTGCCTCATTTTCTGTGTAGAGGTGTCTGTGTTGCTTTGGGGGAAACAGAATAAAGAGAAAACACACTGTTGTTTTCCTTTACAGTTTACTCTCTGAATAGTACCTCACTTCTGACATTTCTGGTCGCCCAATGTGTGGTAGTTTTTCCCACACCAGACAATTCTGTGACACCAACTGGGTGTGCTACAATTTAGCTCATTTCTGACACTGTCTATCTGGAGATGGCATCAGATCCCACAGGCTAAGGGCTCTGTCCCACAAGACTGCCCCTCACTTCAGATGCCAATCACTAGTAGAGGTTCCTACAGTCCCCTCCTTGGGTTCATTTAAGTTGCTAAAGTGGCTCACAGAACTCAGGAAAACAATTTACCTACTAGAGCATCTGTGTATCATGAAAGGATGTAACTTAAGAACAGCCCAGAGGAAAGATGCTTAGAGCAAGGGATGTGGGAAGGGGCACAGAGCTTCCATGCCCGCTCTGGGTGCACCACCCTCCCAGCATCTCCACATGCTATGTCCGTCAGTCTGGAACTTGCCAAACTCCCTCCTCTCGGGTTATTTTGGAAGCCCCATTACCTAGGTGTGACTGATTAAATCATTGGCCAGTGGTGGTTGATTCACCCTCCAGTCCCTCTCCTCTCCTGGAGATGGGGGTAGGTGGGACAGAAAGTAAGAACCCTCTAATGAATTGGTTCCCCTGGCAACCAGCCCCCATCCTTAGGGGCTTTCCAAAAGTCACTTCATTAACATAAACTCAGGTGTGGTTGAAAGAGGCTTGCTGTGAATAACAAAAACATGTTTCCTGTTTTCATCACTTAGGAAATTCCAAGGGGTTTAGGAGCTCAGTGCCAGAAATGGGGATGAAAACCAAATACATATTTTTTACTATAAATCACAATATCACCCATAGGTATGAAAGACATTTTGGAGGCAATTGGAGGAAATTTGAATGCCTACAGTTTATTAAATTATTTTATGGAATATTGTTATTTTTCTTGGGCTTAATAATATTAGCGTGGTCACATAGGAGGATGTCCTTATTCCTAAGAGATACTGAAGTATTTAGGGATAGAGTGTTGTTATGTTTGTCATGTACTTTAAGTAGTTCAACAAAATCAATTATAGATCGATAGTTAGATTGAATGACAGATGAACAGAATGTGGCGAAATTGTAATTTTTGGTGAATCTGAATAATAGATATATGTGTGTTCATTGGACTGTTTTCTCAGCCTTTCGGTAAATGTGAACATTTTTGAAATAAAAATGTCGTTGTTTCAGCCAATGGCATAGCATAGCCCAGGCCTTAAAGGGTTAGTTATTGTAACCGAGACCGTACCTTACGGGGCCTCCCCAGGACAGACCCCTCCCCCATATCCTCTGCTGTAGCTCCTCTCTGAAGCACCCAAATAATACTACCTCATGCATATTTCCTGAGTAGTTCTACAGATGCTAAAACCACCACCAAATGGAAGAAATTCACTACTCAATGATCAGGAGCCCCCAGACCTACTGGCACCTAAAGACCCCTGTGACACCACCCTGTTACCTCACCATCAGCCAATCAGAGAATTGTGCACAAGCTGATCACATACCCTGCAACCCCCCATTCCTTCACCTGGCCTTCAAAAATGCTTTGCTGAAACCCTTTGGGGAGCTTGGGGCTTTTGGGGCGTGAGCCATCCGTTCTCCTTGCTCGGCCCTGCTACAGACCTTTCTCTGCTCCAAACTCTGATGTTTCGGTTTTTTTAGCCTTGCTGTGCATTGGGCACAGGGACTTGTAACATTATTATATCAGAATTTATCCAAAAAGCAGGGAGAATTGTGTGCACTCTGACACGTTGTCTCAGGGAAGGTGGAGGTTCTACACTTCCCAGGCAGCGCTGTCACTGGTTCCCTCCAGCATTTCAGTGCTTGTGCCGTCTTCCAGGTAGGACTGAACCCAAGTGTTATGGTCTGAGTGTTTTTGTCCCCGGAAAATGTGCATGTTGAAGTCCTAACCCCCAGTGTGATGGAATAAGGAGGTGGGCCTTTGGGAGGTCATTAGGTCATGAGGTGGTGCCTTCATGAATAGGGTTAGTGCCTTTCTAAGAAGAGTGCAGAGAGCTAGGTCACTCTCTTTCTACCATGTGAGGACACAATGAGAAGATGGCCATCTACAGCCCGGAAGAGGGCTTTCACCAGAACCCAACTGTGCTGGCATCCTCATGTCAGACTTCCAGCCTCCAGAACCGTGGGAAATGAATTTCTGCCGCTTAGTCTGTGGCACCTGTGATAGCAGCCCGAACTGACCAAGACCCTCAGGGGCATCTGCCTTGGTCCCCATCCCCCACCTCTGGCCACATCAGTGTCCCCCAAACATGCTCTTCAGCGGGATGTGTTTGTGGCATAGATCGTTTTCATCAATGTATACCTATCCCCAAACTCATCCATTTGTATACGTGAAATATGTGTGGCTTTTTGTATGTTAATCATACCTCAATATAAAGTGTGTTTTTTTTAACCTTTAATTTAATTTTAAAAATTTTTTGGCTGCACTGGGTCTTCATTGCTGTGTGCGGGCTTTCTCTAGTTGTGGTGAGCGGGGGCTGCTCTTCGTTGAGGTGCTCGGGCTTCTCCTTGGGGTGGCTTATCTTGTTGCAGAGCACGGGCTCTAGGCCCGCGGGCTCAGTAGTTGTGGTGCACGGGCTTAGTTGCTTTGCGGCATGTGGGATCTTCCTGGACCAGGGATTGAACCCATGTCCCCTGCATTGGCAGACTGATTCTTAATCACTGCACCAGAGAAGTCCTGCGCTCTTGTTTCTTGACTCTTCCGCCCTTGTCTCTGCATTCCCTCTCTTCCCTGATTAGCAACTGTTTGAACCTGCTCCTTGGAACTCAGAGAAGGTCTTAGAGGCGGAATGAAGCCTATTTCCTGTAATCAAGAAATGGGGGACACAGAAAGGCTTTTGTGCCCAGGAGCCCCCCAGGGTTCTGTTCGGTTTCAGCCACTCAGGGATCATATTACTTCTGCCTCAAGGTGAATGCATGAGAATTAAAGGCATTATTATAAGTTATGGGGGGGGGTTCCCTTGTTAAAAAAGGGAAGATCTTCTCCTTAAGAATAAGAAAAAGGGAGACTTTTGGAATCCTCAATGGAACAGAGAAAGCAGAAATGCTAAAGTGTATTAAGGCCAAGGCTCCTTGAGCTGGGGGTGGGAGAGATTGATTGGTTTCAGAATCAAGTCTGCTTGCGAGGTTGCAGGAAGAGTATTGAGTGGGAGGCAAGAGTGGGGTTTGAATCTCAAACAGTTTTTATGAGAAGAAGCCTGTGTGAAGGTGCTAAGCTGAGGGAGGAGCGGTGACAGGTACCTTATAGAGCTGCTGCGGACATCTTTGTAGTTGTGTTAGAAGAATACTGGCCCCCATTTCTTTTGGATATATATCCAGGAGGGGAATCCCAGGGTTGTAGTGTCATGGCAGACAAACTTGAAGATGTTCCGCATTGATGCCCGCTTCTGATGTTCAGCCC
This sequence comes from Delphinus delphis, assembly GCF_949987515.2. Taxonomy (NCBI): domain Eukaryota; kingdom Metazoa; phylum Chordata; class Mammalia; order Artiodactyla; family Delphinidae; genus Delphinus; species Delphinus delphis. Next base: position 79,911,465 of record NC_082698.1, on the reverse strand, counting down.
TTGAGTAATTCCCTCCTTCTGAGTGTGGGTGGGACCTGTGACTTGGTTCTAACCAATAGAATGTGACAGGTGATGGGATATCCCTTCTGTGATCATGTTGTGTTACGTGAGATTCCATTTTGCCAGCAAACTTGCTTTAGATCTTCTCTCTCCAGCCTTGATGAAAGGATTGGCCATATTGGGAGGCCTGTGTGACAAAGAACTGCAGGTGACCTTTAATACTAGAGGATGGCCTCTGGCTGGCAAAATGGAAGCTCTCAGCCTTACAGCCACAAGGAGCTGAAGGCTGCCCTACAGCCATACGAGTGGAAAAGCAAATCTTTCCCCTAGCTGAGCCTTGAGGTGAGAACCAGTCCTGGACCAAATCTTTGATTAATTATGTTGAACACTCAACCATGGTAGATTCAGCGTTTGCATTTCAAAGCTTGGCAGATAAGAGAAAAAGCAATTCCAGTTTCTAACGCAGCTTTTAAAGAAAATGAGGATTTCCTTTTGGGCCACAGGAGTACCCAGTCCTGGGGTCACACTTCTTAGGGAGCAGAATAGGTGACCAGGAGACTTAACGTGGCTTTCACTGCATTGTTTCTGTAAGACAGTTTTTAGGGCTTTTTTCCTTGCAGCCTTTGTGATGAGCAGCTCTGCAGAGATGGTGCCGACAGATTAAATCTGGTGGGGAGCTTTTCTTGGGGGTGAGAGAGGAAATAGAAGTGGAGAAAATTTGAGAGGTTGTTGAGAGGACCAGCTCTGGGGAGTCGCCCCTTTAAGAGCAATTGATAAGGGAAGCTCCTGCCCCCCAGACAGAAAGTGCTTTATTCTACCACTGCCAGTTTCTCCTGTACGCAGTCGTCCCTGGGAGCAGCTGATCAGAGGGGGAAGGACCCAGCTGTCCTTGGTCTTCATCCCCCTCTGCCAGGGCAGCAAGAGTTTCCTTTGATTTCTGGCGGGAAAGTGAGGTATGATTGGCTTTTCGATTTTTTTTTTTCTCTTCTCGCTGCAAAGAGGTGTTATAATTTCCCACCTGGCCAGCTGTGGAAGCCAGAAGTCTGGGACAAGGACCGTTGAACAACCCACTCATAGAACCCTCGTACTTTTATGTGGTTCTCTGAGTACCTTTGAAATTGGTAAGCTTTGCAACAGAGGATTATTCCAACACGTACTGTATGATTCCATCTATATAAAGTTCAAAAGCTGGCACAGCTACTCTGTGGCGATGAAGTTTGGAAGAGTGGTTACACTTAGGGTTTATGGGCTGGGAAGGGGCGTTAGGGAGCCTTCTTTCTGGTGTGGTGCAAATACTCCAAGTGGGAATCTGGGTGGCAGGGTATATGTGTGTAAAAGGGTCTATGGGTGTAAAAGTGTATCACGTGCTTTGCCGTTTGTGTTATAACACCGTAAACATCTCTTTTAAAAAGGTGGTCACTGGGGGGAGGGGACTAGTCTCTATGGAGACGTTGGTGCCTGGATGGATCAGGTTGTCTATAGGGGATGGTGACCGTTGAGGACCTCTGGAAATCAGAACTGGAAATTACAGCTCTGGCTCTGCTGTTGTCATTGTCATGGTTCCACTGAAATCCTGAATAGCAGGGCCGCTCTAAAACATAGTCCCACTTGTCTTGGACATCTAGATGTTTGTAAATAGAAGCAGGTCTCATTTTTCCCTTCTTAAAGGAAGGCCACTTTTCTTCTCTTCTTTGCAAAGTCAGCTCACAGATTTAGATACTGCTTTAGTGCAGTGGAAGTTCTGAAGAAGTGTGTGCCTAAGGAAAACCATAGGTTTTGACTCTTTTTTTTTTTTTTTTTTTTTCCTGTACGCAGGCCTCTCACTGCTGTGGCCTCTCTCGTTGCGGAGCACAGGCTCCGGACGCTCAGGCTCAGCGGCCATGGCTCACGGGCCTAGCGGCTCCGCGGCACGTGGGATCCTCCCGGACCGGGGCATGAACCCGTGTCCCCTGCATCGGCAGGCGGACTCTCAGCCACTGCGCCACCAGGGAAGCCCTGGCTCTTTAAGTAATGGCGAGGCCATAGTAAAAATAATTGGGACTTTGGATATGACCCTTTGTGCCGTACCTCACCATCATTTTACTACTTACTAGTTTTCCCCGAGGAGATGACAGAGGTTGGTGAAGCACAAATTGCTTCCCTTAAAAGTTTTATCCATGTTAATTGCGAATTGTTTATAGAAGAAGCAGCTAAAGCTAAGGGTTGAGGGCTTTTCTTTGTTTAAATTTCTGTGCTTCAGTTAACTCCAGCCAACTTATTGTTGGCTATAATTTTGGATACCATTTTCTCTGTGAATTCTGGTCTTCAGAAAATTGCACACGCAAAGTGGAAGTTTGCAAAATGTAGTCTAAACGCCTGTTATCGAAAGAATCAGGTCCTGTTGCTCACCGCTTACAAAATTAATACGCACAGAAAGGAAAAGTGCCTTTAATCGGAATGTCGGCAATCTGGGGAGGTGGTGGACTCGGTGTCCCCCCAAAGCTACCTCCCAAGATTCTGCTCGGCCATGAAAGCTTTTAAAGGGAAACAGGGAGGTCATCTCAGTGGATCATTGAGAATAGGGGGTCAGAGTCGTCGCCATACCCCACTGCATGCAGGCGTGTGTGCAGGCTTGTTGACGTCTTGTGATTTTCCCTAGATGTTATCTTGTTCACACAGTTTGGCGACACAGTTTGTTCGCAACATTACTGAAGGGGAAGCTAGGGAAGAGATCCGGCCATCTGTTCATTACTTATTCTTCATTTCCACTTTGACCTGCAGAAAGAACCGACAAGTTAGGCAAAGTAACGTGTGATTTAAAGATTTGAAAGCTGTGCTTGGGCAGGAGATGAGTAGAGCATGGGGGTGCCGTGTTTAAAAGTTAGTTACCATATAGCTTTGCTAAAGTGACAAGAAAAGGGGCTTCCTGCTGAGGGTGGTTTCCTGCAAAGAGCTGCTAACAAGCCTGTGATTTTTTAAAAAATTGCAAAATATACTCAATATACTTAGAGCCATACTTTTAATACTATTCTTTACATGTTAAGAAGGATGATAGAGGATATCAATTATTCATCTAAGGAGTTGAAGTATGTCCTCAGGTTCAGATGTGCCCAGGCTATAGAATGGATACATATTTTATCCTGTGAATCACAAGTGGCCTCTATCCATGGGAGCTTCCCTGAGTAAAGTTTTTTTGCGGTACGCGGGCCTCTCACTGCTGTGGTCTCTCCCGTTGCGGAGCACAGGCTCCGGCCGCGCAGGCTCAGCGGCCATGGCTCACGGGCCCAGCCGCTCCGCGGCATGTGGGATCTTCCCGGACTGGGGCACGAACCCCTGTCCCCTGCATCGGCAGGCGGACTCTCAACCACTGCGCCTCCAGGGAAGCTCCCCAAGACATTTTTGCTGCTTGTGTTTCCATTACGTTTGCTACTAGATCTTTTCTATGCACTTGACTTCCTTATTCTTTTATTTATTTATTTATTTATTTATTTGTGGTACGCGGGCCTCACACAGTTGTGGCCTCTCCCGTTGCGGAGCACAGGCTCCGGACGCGCAGGCTCAGCGGCCATGGCTCACAGGCCCAGCCGCTCCGCGGCATGTGGGATCTTCCCGGACTGGGGCACGAACCCGTGTCCCCTGCATCGGCAGGCAGATTCTCAACCACTGCGCCACCAGGGAAGCCCGACTTCCTTATTCTTAAAAGAAGTCTTTATAAAGCCACTTATGTCATCCAGATAATTTCCCTGATACTAACTGGTCAGCTAGATGGGTTACACTATTGAGTTACACAGCCCATATGTATTTAAGTTGCTTTTAAAAAAACTACCATCAGGCAAGATAAAAATTAAAATTCTACCAGGAATATTTTAATGAGCTGTTTAAAAAAGTTTTTAAAATTTTTTATCTTATATTGGAGTCTAGTTGATTTACAGTGTTGTGTTAGTTTCAGGTGTACAGCAGAGTGATTCAGTTATACATATACATGTATCTGTTCTTTTTCAGATTCTTTTCCCATATAGATGATTACAGAACATTGAGTAGAGTTCCCTGTGCTCTACTGAAAATGAGCTATTTTAAAAAGACATTCTCTGGAATTCCCTGGTGGTCCAGTGGTTAGGACTCCGCGTTTTCACTGCCTAGGGCCCGGGTTCGATCTCTCTTCTGGGAGCTAAGATGTCACAAGCCGCGCAGTCAAAAAAAAAAAAAAAAAAAGGCATTCTCATTGAAGCAACATATCCATAATGACATGAGTGTCAGTTTCAAGTGTATAGCTCGATGGATGAATCTTTACCAAACGAATATACTCGTGTTTTCCGTATCCGGATCAAGACACAGAATGTTATAGGCACGTAGACTGTTTATTTTTGTGACACCTGCATGGGTGCTCTCCTCAATTTTAAAGTGATCAAAAAAGCCACAAGCTTTCATTCTGTTGCGAAGGTGGCTTCCTGCAGACGTGAAAGATGTTTTGATGAAAATCTGGCTGTATCCTGTCCTTTATAAGGAAGCCTTTTGTCTAGCACTGATATTTGCTGCAATGATCAAGGAAGGCATCTTTCATACATTGTAATATGAGCATCATATGAAAAACGGGATCCCATCACGCTCCTTGGAAGCTCTAGGTTTACTTTGTAATGTTAATGCCCCTTTGGAAGTGCTGTCATCCAGGCACATCTCTCTGCTGAAATTCCTATCTGTTCATGCATGTTTGCCCACCTGTTCCATTAGATGCCTTGACATTTTAATCATAGTTATTGAAACAAAGTTCCTCTCTGACAGAACCAGTGTCTGGTAGTCTTTGTATCTGGTTCTATTGATTGCTTTATTTCTTGATAGCGGGTTGTTTTTCCCTTGCTTTTTTGTGTATCTGGTAATAGCTGATTGAATACTAAATACTGTGTGGATGAGGACAAAAGAGCCCGGGTTATAGATGATGGACGTCCAGAAACGTGCACACATTTTCCTGTGTCAGGCCATGAGCATGGGGAGTTGAGCCAATCTGGCTGGGAACTGATCTGGGTTTGGGTTTTTTTGCGGGGGCGGGGGTTCCATTTTAACCCTCTCTCTCCCCCTGTGGCAGTGGCAGTGGATCTTTGCTTGTGTCCTGGGGTCCAGAGGATTTCCTACGTCACCCCCAGAGTGAGCTGGCTTTGTTCCTCCTTCTGCCCTAGAAGCAAGAGATTGTTTTTCTTGGCGCTGGCATAAGAGAGTTTGCTGCCCAGTGGCTTAAGACTTTTTCTTTGTATGAGAGGAGGGATGGGGAAGTGGACAGGGGGCTTCGTGCCTGTCTCCCGGTAGCCCCTGGTCGCCTCCTAGGAGCCATTGCTGCCCTGAAAGGCTCTCTCTGTCTCCTGCCTGCCCCTAGTGCTTCTAGAGAGCTACTTGGTAGAGGCTCAGGGAACAAACTCCCCTTGTGTCTGAGACTCCCAGCTCTTCCAAATTGATACACCAGTCTGTGTTTTTCCTTTAAGAATTCATTAAACATTGAGGTGATTTCTTGTTACCCACTGGTATGGAAGCCTCCTCTTTCTTCCATGCTGTGCAAAAGGTGAAACAGGTGGTGTTTTCATGTCAGCTTTGAGGCACTTGTCCCCCTTCGGAAATCAGTTTACCTGCTTCCTACCTCTGCTGTCTGCTGGGCTCAATAAATAGTATAATTTGTATATTATCCAACTCTTTGTTGTTGTTTGGTTAGAATAACGTTCTCTTGAATCTTTCTGCATTTTGAGGAGAAGTAAAACTTAGTTCTAAGTTTTAAATGAATATTAATTATGTATTTTCCATCTTTCGAAGATTTTTTTTTGATGTGGACCACTTTTAAAGTCTATTGAATTTGTTACAGTATTGCTTCTGTTTTATGTTTTTTGTGTTTTTGGCCACGAGGCATGTGGGATCTTAGCTCTCCGACCAGGGATCGAACCTGCGCCCCCTGCATTGGAAGGTGAAGTTTTAACCACTGGACTGCCGGGGAAGTCCCTATATAGTTTGTGTTTGGTCTTGGTGAATATCACCAACTTACCGAGAGGTGAGGGATGATGAGTATTACTACACATCCTTCCTTCTAGGTTGCTGTGACCTCTCTGCAGTCCCTAGTGTTAGCCTAGTGAAGACAGAGATACATCTTAGGAAACGTTATTGACCTTTTGATAATTGTTTGTAAAAGGGGAGCAGACAAAGTGACATCTTCAGCTCAGGTCAAAGGAGTAAGCTTTTCCTGGGTTGGTAAATTTTTATAGGTTACTTACTGTCTGGTCTGTATCCTGTCTTTGCTACATGTCTTGTAGTCCATGCCTGTCATTATCAAAACTTACATCTCAGACCAAGACAGGAAGGGCTGGGGGGGCATTTGGTGCTTTCTTTCCTGATTCCCATCCAGAGCCTTGTTGTAGAGTTTTGTGAGAGCAAGACTTGCCGCTTAGCACTGAATGATCCCTCTCTCTCCTCCCATCTACCCCCATGAAGCCAGCAGTTCACAACGTTTGGCACCAAATGCTTCCGCCACATCAAAATGAGACACTCCCAGAAGTTTCATAGAAAGGGAAAAAGATAAAGAACACCACCTTCACGCAGTAGGAGGCAAGGAAAAGCCTTTCGGTGAATTAGAAGGCCGTGTATGTGAGGACCTAGCCTTAGAAAAGGAGATGAAGGGCATTTTAGAAAGTGATTATCTTTGATAAAGGCTTTAGCCAGGATACAAAATGATCTGAACGTAAACTGAGTGGGTAAAGAGGGTTTAAACATTCAAGATGGGATATACCTTTTTGATTTAAAAAAAAAAGAAAGAGTAAGGAGAAAAATTGTCCAGGGCTGTCTGTCCGTAGATCTCCGCCCAGTAAAGATAATCCCAGCCCGTCGGATCAGCTCTCTGTTTATGCTTGCCCATTATTATGAAAATTAAGACTTTTCCTATGAATTTCAAGATATCAGTTATTTTATATTAACACTAAAGTGCCCTGTTGCAATCGTCTAACGTTTGGAAAAACAGGTTTGAGGTTCTCTGATGTCGGCAAAGAAGAGCCTTTGAAGTGTTTGGAAAAGGGAAGTGATAGGATCCTATGTGCGTTTAAGAAAGTCCACTTAACCAGCACGGAGACTGGGCTGAAAGCATTGCCCGGTTAGGAAGCTTACAATGCTGTAATTTAGGCAGAAGAAAATAAACATCACAACTAAGGCCAGGTCACTAGGGATGAGGAGAGGCTGACGTTCAAATTTCTGACTGGGGTGACCGGGTGATCTTCAGGTAATGAACAGCCATTAATTAGTTGGAGGTAGTTTGCAGAATTCAGAAGAGAGGTTTGGGTCGACTCTTGTTACCAAACTACAGGTGACTAGAGATAAATGAAGTGTATCAGTGCCACTGCTCTTATGGATTAGTTGGTGTTCTTGGTCACAAGCAACAGATATCCAATCTGTCAATCATATGCAAAGAGGTACTTTCTGGAAGAGCACTGAAGACTCATATAAACCAAAGGTGATCAAATGGCCAAGCCTGAAAAACGGAAGTGATGCTGGGTCTCCAGATACTAGGAAGCAGAGACCACAGCAAAGTCCATACCCAAGAAGAAGGCCTGCAACTGATAAATCTGATCTCCAGTTGGTCCCTCTGTCTTTGCTTCACTTGCGCAAGATTTACAGACATCTGATTGGCTGAATCTGGGTCAGGGCATCTTCCTCTGGCTGTACCAGGAGGTAAGATGTTGAAGAATCTTGGGGCCCTAGCTTAGGTGGTTGGAAGATGCATCGAGAGTCACGCTCAGAATATTGCCTTCTGTCAAGATGATAGGCACTGAGAATTTCCCCCCAAATGGATTTTGGGATACTAATAGAGGGAATGGCTTTCAGAAAACAACAAAAGGGCCATTATAACTAAGGAAGGTACGGCCAAAGAGGAAAGAAAAGCTAAAACCAGGGTGGATGGATGGATGGATGGATGGAAGGATGGATGGATGGATGGGTGGCTGGGTGGGTGGCTGGACCGATGGATGTATAGACATACCGAGGTAAAGGAACTCATGTAGGCAAATGGAGTCAGAAAGACGGAAGGAGAACAGATAAAAGAATATAGGCTCATGGAAGCCAGGAAAGGAAAAGGTGATAAGGAGGCAGGACTGGTTAATAACATTAAATGCAATGTGGCATTGAAGGAAGATGAGGGCTAAAAAGCATCCGTTTGGTTTATTAGTAGATTATGGAACCTCAGAGCACCCACTCGCCGTTATCGACTGTAGGATTTGGAATGGCAAAGCCTATCTCTTCTTCCCAGTCTTTTTTAGGATGCTTCAGTTTCTTTCAAGTTACCAGGATCTCAAAAGTGGTAGCTAGTGCTTGGAACACTGAGCTAAGTGCATAAATCCTACTTCACATCTAATTGGCTTCGATAATAGTACAAGTTAAGTATTGTTGGGAACTTTGGGAATCTCTATTTGCAAAGACGAGGTGATGTCTCAGGTTGTGTTGGAAATGTCTTTATAACATCGAAGAGTAATGAGATGCGTGTGTCACAGAGAGTTGAAGAGCATCATTGCCACAGCTGGGAGGTGTCAGAGTGCCTGAATCACAGTCATGGCTCAGTCCTGCTCTGACACTTACGGCTTCACTTGTGGGAGAACCACTTACAGAAATCAGCGTGAATCCCATTTAGAAGAATGGTTCTTCACTTAGACTCTCTTGGGACCGAACATTTTTTGAAGCAAGGCCGAGCATGACATTCAGGGAGGAAGAAGCTGAGGAGTTCTAGAAACCACCAAAAGCTCAGAGGTCAAAGGCCACAGTGGCCTGTTTCCATATTTTAAAAATATTTTAGGGCTTCCCTGGTGGCGCAGTGGTTGAAAGTCCGCCTGCCGATGCAGGGCACACGGGTTCGTGCCCCGGTCCGGGAAGATCCCACGTGCCGTGGAGCGGCTGGGCCCGTGAGCCATGGCCGCTGAGCCTGCGTGTCCAGAGCCTGTGCTCCGCAACGGGAGAGGCCACAACGGCGAGAGGCCCGTGTACCGAAAAAAAAAAAAAAAAATTTTAAAGACCATCAAAGTATTCTATTAAATTTAAGCAGTGCACACAAGGAATAACATAAATAAGTTCCCTGCCCAATTTTCTGAAACTGCTCCCAAGAGGTGACCACTGTTTATATATTGATGGGAGCCTAACTCATTTATCATAGGCGTTTACACTCATATGCATGTATTCACACCTGTATTTTTTTAGAATGGGATCATAATTGGCACATTGTTGTGCTTTTTGTTCACCTAATAACACACACACACACACACACACACACACACACACACACACACACACACACACACACACACACACACACGATAACGCTAGTACCTATCAACCATATGGTGAAAGAGCATCCTGTGCATACTGAACTTATTTCCATTTAATTGTTTGGGCTTAACAGAAGGAGACCCAGAAAAAGACAAAGAGGTGCAGAGATGCCTGCACGGAGATTTAGGTGGTTGGGCTGATGCTTCCCCGCTGCTCTATCCGCTCTCCACTCTCCCCCCCCCCCCCCACCCTACCCGCCATGCCCACCAGGGCTCAGGCCCCGCATCCCTGCTGCGGGCGTTCGGCCACACTGAGCCCGAGTCTCCCTTCCTGAGGATCCCTAAGCAGGATCCCTAAGCAGGCTTCCTAAGCACAGACCAACTCCTGCCTTTCCTACTCACCCGAGGAAACAGCCATCAGAGATCATTTTGACTAAGTCAAACCTCACTCCTATGGAAGGTGTATTGCCTCGGTCCCCCTGTTGGCAGGGGACTGTCGTTGATTTAAGCCTGTCCCCGGTGAGGGACAGTCGTTTCCAGTTGTTGTTTTTTTGTTAACTATTATTAAAATTTCTGCAGTCACCATCCTTGCACGTTTATCTTGTGGATTTGTCTTTGGTGTTTGCATGAGACAGATACATAGGAACGCAATTACTGGGTTGAAGGGAATGCATGTTAATATTTACCAATAAGATGCTATCACTGCGGAATGCCTTCCAGAAAGCGTGTCCAGATTTACAATGCTTGCACTAAGTGTCCATGAGGATGCCCAGTTCCTTGGGTACTGGATAGGCCATAGCTTCTTTTTCTTTCTTTTTCCTCCATAAGGATTCTTGCCACCATAACAATCGCTCGACTGGCTGCTGCACCGTGCCTGCATTTAGCGTAGGTGGCTGGAGCAGTTAAGGGAATGAGCTGTTCTCTTTCCACGCACCTTGTATGGATGTAGCTAAGGTGCCGAGTCCCAGGAAGCACGCCTTTCTCTCATCTTTGTAACTACGGTATTTCTGTCCCTCCGTGATTCTACTGATGTTTTCATTATTCTTCACAGCACATCAGGGCCTTTTTCTGGAAAACTATTTAATTGGAGCTGTTGTGATCTTAACCTCATAACTCTGTTACTGGAATAAGTACAAGCTTTAAAATCTCATAACAGTTTGCTGGGAAGAGGGAAGAGGTGTGTCTTTAAAGCTACTATAGAAAAACTGCTGCTGAATGACTGTTTATTTGATGTGACTCTCTCCCATTAGACCAGCCCCATTTGAGGACCCTCCGGAAAGGCAGGGATCACCTTGCTGTGCATTTTTGTACCCCGGCAGCTAGAACAGTGCTTGACAGATGGTCTGTGCTCACAGCATCTTGGTGGAATAAATTAATCAAATCAATTAAAGCGTTGTGGGTTTTGAAAAACCAATTATTCTACAAATTGGACACCCAGATGACTATCACAGCTACATGGTGGTCAAGTTGAGATCCACCCCTAATTATATCTGTGCTGCCAGTACTCAGACTATTTTTAGAACCCTTTGAAGGGAATTTCCTTGATAAATTGCATCACAGGAATACTCTTCTTTTGATTATCCTCGGGATGGCAAATCATTAACCTTTGAGGGTAGATTTTTTTTGACAGCTTTACTGAGGTATAGTTGATATTCAAAAAATTGCGCACATCTAGTGTGTACAATCTGATGGGTTTGGATATATGCATATAGCTATGAAACCATCCCCTTATCAAGGTACTGGACATAATCCATCACCCCCAAAAGCTTCCTTGTGCCTCTTTGTTTTGTTTTGTGATTAGAACCCTTAATATGAAATCTACTCTCTTAAATTTTTTAAAAAAATTTATTTATTTATTGCTGTGCTGGGTCTTCATTTCTGTGCGAGGGCTTTCTCTAGTTGTGGCAAGCGGGGGCCACTCTTCATCGCGGTGCGCGGGCCTCTCACTATCGCGGCCTCTCTTGTTGCGGAGCACAGGCTCCAGACGCGCAGGCTCAGTAGTTGTGGGTCACGGGCCTAGTTGCTCCGCGGCATGTGGGATCTTCCCGGACCAGGGCTCGAACCCGTGTCCCCTGCATCGGCAGGCGGACTCTCAACCACAGCGCCACCAGGGAAGCCCCTCTCTTAAATTTTTAAGTGCACCATACAGTATTGTTAACCGTAGATACTGTGTTGTACAGCAGACCTCTAGATCTTACTAATCTTGTATAACTGAGACTTGAACAACCTCTAATTTCTTTCCCCTTCCAGCTCCGGGCAACCACCATTCTATTCTTTGCTTCTATAAGTACTATTTCAGGTACTTCATATAAGTGGAATCATATAGTATTTGCCCTTCTGTGTCTGGCTTATTTCTCTTAGCATAATGTCCTCCTAGTTCATCCATGTAGTTACAATTGGCAGGATTTCCTGTTATTCACAGAAGCCATCATATGGAAACAACCCAAATGTCCATTGACAGGAGAATGGAGGCTAAATTTGGTTTTAGAAAATAGCCAAACATTGTTCTGAGGTAATTCAGGTGACGAAAATGGGAGACCATAGTGGATAAGGCTCTTTGACATTTGAAACAGACCTTGCTTACAAAGCTAGAAGACTATTGATCTCATTTGGAGTCTATAGATCTCTATCAATCATCAGTAGTCCAAGGGGAATTTGGTAGTTATCTGAGTGAAAAATGGTGAAATAATCTTTTTCACAGATATTTTCCCAATTTGAAGAGTAAGATTGCACATGATTTTTCCATGGTCTCATTAAATGATTAATTATTTTGTTTTTTAAAGCTTGGTTAGCTGATAACACAAATCATGTTTAGTTAACAGAATGAAAGTAGATTTGGCTAGTATGTTTATGTGTCATTTTCCTGTTACTATTTCTACTAAGTTTGCATTTTTCATTGTTTCAGTTGTATCCCTGATACTAAAAAACGGATAAGTGATGCAACTCTGGTTCATCGAAGTGTAAAAGCATGGTTAAAGGAATAACATAAATACTATGGTTTTAGGATAATCTGTTGAATTTAAAGAATGCAGAAGACCCCAGTGCAAATGTAGAACAAATTTATATGGGCTGGGCCATGTATATCTGTTAAGGTGATAACTTTACATAAGCAAATGAAAGGAAAAGTGTAAAAAGATGAACCTTGATGAATAGCTAAAAATTGAAATTTGTTGGATAACCAATCCATTTGCCTCTAGGCTGAAGTGTGTCATGATAAAACTTTACAAATATTGGGATACATACATTTTTTAAAAATTCAGCATCAATTTTAATTGCTTCCTTAATTTGGGGGAGGTTCCTGCCATAGTTGTTTTATAGTTGTTTTTTGTTTTTGTTTCAGCTTCCTGGGTTGAACACTTGCTTCATCTATTTCTAAAAGTGATTCTGTTTAAAAATATGTATCTAAGGCGCTAAGTACCAATCTAATTACATTCTGTGTTTTGCTCTATGATGCTTATGTGGGCATTCAGTTGTAAATATTAGCCAATTACCTAATTTCTGTTGTGATTTCCAGTTTTCACTTTAGTTTCTGGGTCAGGGCTTCCACATTGAGTAGGAAGCGTGACACCTTGAACCTCACGTCTGGGAAAGAGCAGGTTCCAGTCCTTGGGGTTGACTTTGGTGACACCCAGGGTCTGGGGCAGGCATCTAGAGTCTGTTGTTGGTCAGTTTCAAGCAAAGTCCATTGACCTGCTGTAAATCAGTCCTTTCCAGAGAAGCACAGAGTACGTTTTTTCCACCGCGAGAGGGTTGAATTTTGTTGCTAATGGCAGAGAGCTAAGGAAGGAAGCATCCATCGTTAGTGGCCTCCTCATGGCAGAAACACATACAAGTCGTCCCACTGCCGAGGAGCTTGTAAAACCAGCTACAAAGCTAGTGATAAATTATGTTTTTATGACTGTGGCGAGAATAGAAGGAACTATGCCAGAACTCCTTAGTTAAAGGACACCGTTGGAACTTGGATGATACGCACCACATCTAATTGGAAGAACAGTTGCTATTGGTTGTGTATCCTTGGAGGTATTTTGCTTTCACTGGGATGAAACCACGTATATGCAGAGTATGAGTTAATATACTCGCACACGTATAGGAGGGGCAAAGGCTTGGTGGGATTTGGTGGTTCTGTTCAAAATTGAAAACCTATACAAGTAGAAGAGGTTTGGGGGGTATAAATTAGGAGTCTGGGATTAACATATGTATAAAACAGATAAGCAACAAGGACCTACTGTATAGCCCAGGGAACTGTACTCCATATCTTGTAATAACCTATAATGGAAAAGAATCTGAAAAAGAATCTATGTATGTATAACTGAATCACTTTGCTGTGCAGTAGAAATTAACACAACATTGTAAATCAACTATATTTCAATACAAATTTTAGAAAAAGAAGAGGAGGTTTCCATTTGGTTAGTGATTACGTTGCGAACTCTGATGTAGACCTGAGAAGGCGGTTCAAGGTCAGTACTGATGTAGCGCCGCTGAAATGCGCAAGCTGCAAGGGCACTGCTGTAAAAGCCGGTTACCCGCCCGTTACCCCTCCCTGTCCCGCCCCCCGGCAGCCTGGCTTCACGCAGCCTTATTCATAAGAGCACAGACTGTGGTCCACAGAAGGCCTCTGGAATGTGATTCAGCAAGAAGGAAAGAGGGAAAATGACCAGTTCAGTTACCTCATGAGCAGTAAGTGTACTGCTTTTCTGAGGATGTGTAGGAAGAAATAGGAAGCAGGTACAAAACTATTCTTCCATGATGAGGGCTGGGCTATCCTTCCAGTACACAGGCAAGATGGGTGGTATTGAGACTCTCGGGACTGTCCATGGCATTGTGAGTAAAAACTCTTCAACTTTAATATTTGCAACTAATGAAGGCTTTTAAAAAATACTATAAAAAACTTAGCCGAAAAGAACACTTCCGTGAGCTGGATGCTTCTGGAGATCTGCCAACTTCTGTTTTTTGGTAAGTAATTTAACGTCTGTTCCAACACAAATAAATATTTAATCTATGAAAATTGATCTGCTTAGTCAACTAGGCCTCATGTGACCTGAATTTTAACGTGTCCCATGGGGTGTGTGTCCACACTCCTTTGAGCAGTAAAAAAAAAAAACAAAAAAAAAACTAAGAGAATATGAAGATCTGCCACTTGATTCTTCCAGCTCCATTTTTCTTTCTCGGGATTCCTTTGGTTATTCGGGGTCTTTTGTGTTTCCATACAAAGTAAAAAATTTTTTGTTCTAGTTCTGTGGAAAATGCCATTGGTGATTTGATAGGGATTGCATTGAGTCTGTAGATTGCCTTGGGTAGTACAGTCATTTTGACAAGATTGATTCTTCCAATCCAAGAACGTGGTATATCTTTTCATCAGTTTGTGTCATTTTCGATTTCTCTCATCAGCGTCCTATACTTTTTGGAGTGCAGGTCTTTTGCCTCCTTAGGTAGGTTTATTCCTAGGTATTTTATTCTTTTTGATGCGATGGTAAATGGGAGTGTTTCCTTAATTTCTCTTTCTGATTTTCGTTGTCAGTGTGGAAATGCAGCAGATTTCTGTGTATTAATTTTGTATCCTCAAGATTCTGTAATAACCTATATGGCAAAAGAATCTGAAAAGATCTGTCGCTTGAAAACAAGTATAAACAAGTAGCAAGATGACATATTCTCAGGGCGAAGAGCCAAACAAAGAGAAATCTTAGTGCATCACTCTCTGAATGTGTTCTTCCTCCAGTGCCATCTTAGGTTCTCTTTGCCCCCCCATCCCCTGAGGAAGGGGCCATTTCCGTGTTAACCTCTGTGGTTTGCAGTCGAGGTCAGTGTCTTGGGAAGTCAACAGCTCAGATGGGCATCACAGTAGTTAAAATGTAAAGGAAGAAACTTTAGAGGAACGATTGCAGCCTAGGCTAGGAAGAGGCAGAAATTTAGTTAAGGCGCTTCCCAGTTAGTCTTGCCTGAATACAAATACAGCCCCAGCTTAGATGCTTTCTCAGAGGGGAGGAGCTGGCTGAGGACACCCAGCTCGTGGTGGAACCAGCCCTAGAGCCTTCAACCCACCCCCCCCGCGGCTCCAGGACCCCTTCCATTGGCGTTAATGTGACCCTCATCCAGAAATTCTGCCCTTTACCCCACTCTGCCCTGTAGACCCGCTGATGGCTGGCTTGTTTTCTCATAATCTGTGTTTCAGACTAAACTTAACGAGAACCAAGAAGGTCCAACATCAGGGAACCTAAGCTGCTGCTCGTGGTGAGGCAGCCCCCAACCAGATGTTGCCAAGGAAGCACTGTAAGACCCAAAGGGCACACAGCAGTCCCCAGGCAGAGGTGCAGACAGCAAGGCTGTTCTTCAGAAGCAGAGGCGGTCTCTAGTCAGACCTGGTTGGAAACAGTCTGTTAGTCCCAAGTTGGTTTTCTCAGACACCTCTGCACACGAGGTACGAAAGCCTGTGAACATCAGACAGCCAGCCGTCTGGTTCCATTGTATTGATCAGTTCTCAGAGGGAACACTCCACGGAGGGAAAGGAGAAAATAAGCTAGAAAACGGACACCAGTCAAGAAATGTTTCCTTCCGTCCCTCCCTCCTTGTGTTAAAGGGCACCTCAAACCAAAAACTGCACAGAAAACAGGTTTTTCTAGGAAAAAAAAAAGTCTAAAAGAGCATCCCCTATTATGCTCTATCCCTTTACCTCGCCTTATTTTTTCCTCATTGGACTTTGCCCTTGATGTTATATATTTTTAGTTGTTTATCTGTCGTCTACCTTACCTCCCTAGAATGGTAACTTTTGTTTGTTCTCTGCAGTATCTAGAATAGTGTCTGATTTTAAGGACACTCTGGACAAACCTAGCTTTTAGAGTAGTAAGCTCTAACGATAGTAACCCCAAATGAGGAAATAGGAAAGATTTCTTTTTAAAAAATTTTTATTGAAATATAGTTGATTTACCATATCGTGTGAATTTCTGCTGTGCAGCAGAGTGATTCAGGTGTACACATACAAACACACACACATATTCTTGTCCATTATGGTTTATCACAGGATACTGAATATAGTTCCCTGTGCTCCACAGTAGGACCTTGCTGTTTATCCATTTTCTGTAAAATAGTTTGCATCTGCTAATCCCAAAGTCCCAATCCTTCCCTCCCCGCAACTCCCACCCCCCGGCAACCGCAAGTCAGTTCTCTATGTCTGTGAGTCTGTTTCTGTTTCATAGATGAGTTCACTTGTGTTATATTTTAGGTTCCACATATCACTGATATATGGCATTTGTCTTTCTCTTTCTGAGTTACTTCACTTAGTATGATCATCTCTAGGTCCATCCCTGTTGCTGCAGATGGCATTATTTCGTTCTTTTTATGGCTGAGTAATAGTCCATTGTATATATGTACCGCATCTTCTTTATCCATTCATCTGTCGATGGACATCCAGGTTGCTTCCATGTCTTGGCTATTGTGAATAGTGCTGCTGTGAACACAGGGGTCCATGTAGCTTTTTGAATTATAGTTTTGTCTGGATATATGCCCAGGAGTTGGATTGCTCGATCATATGGTAGCTCTATTTTTAGTTCTTTTGAGGAACCTCCATACTGTCTTCCATAGTGGCTGCACCAGTTTACATTCCCACCAACAGTATAGGAGGGTTCCCTTTTAGAAAAGATTTCTAATAGACACATTTCTCCCTGGACAGTTTGAGGTGGGAGGAAGAAGGGAGAGTTGAGGCAGAGAAATGCTTTTCTTTTCTTTTCTTTTTTTTTTTTTTTTGCGGTACGCGGGCCTCTCACTGTTGTGGCCTCTCCCGTTGCGGAGCACAGGCTCCGGACGCACAGGCTCAGTGGCCATGGCTCACGGGCCCAGCAGTTCCACGGCATGTGGGATCTTCCCGGACCGGGGCACGAACCCGCGTCCCCTGCATCGGCAGGCGGACTCTCAACCACTGCGCCACCGGGGAAGCCCGAGAAATGCTTTTCATGTACAGTGTACATCCTTGTTCTTGGCAATATGTGATGCCATGTCTCTTAGAGCAGGTGTGTCTAGCTGTGGTAGCTGAGGGCTTTGAAGGAATATAGTTCTGAAAGACAAGGCATCCATTAGCGTAAGCACGAGGTATAAGGTGTTTCATGCTGCAGCATGCCCTGGGTATCTGAGCAGGGACTTTTGTGGCGCTACTTCTAAAATGCCCCATTGTGAATGGGGCATTCCCTGTTCCATAAAAACAGTGAACTCTCAAAGTATAGGAAGACATGGGCTGTTAAGGTCATCGTTTCCAAGAGGGGGGTAATCAAGAGGGGCAGCTCCATCACACAGGACAAGTTGGCCTTGCTTCCATCTTCTCCAAATCCTAGGAGAAGGATGGGCTCTAGGATTACACACTGCACGAGTCTGAGGGGTTGAGACAGAGTCACGAAAAACCTTGGACTGCGTGTCAGGAGACCTGGGTTCTGATTCTGTCTGTGCTCATTCAGGGTCTGACCTGGAGCAGGTCACCTGGCTTCACTATCTCTGTTACCTTGACTGTCCTGTACCTGTCCCTCTGTGGTACCACAGTTTAGCGCTAGGTGTGTTCGTTTCCTGTGGCTGCCATAACAGGTGACCACAAACCTGGTGGCATAAAACAACAGAAATGGATTCTCTCGCAGTTCCGGAGGCCGGAAGATCAACATGCGTTTCACTGGGCTGGAATCAAGGTGCTGGCACAGCTGTGCTCCGTCTGTGCTCAAGGGGAAAGTCTGTTCCTTCCTTCTTCCAGCCTCTGGTGGCTGCTGGCAGTCCTTGGCTTGTTGCACTACTCCAGTGTCTGCCTCTGTGGTCACATTGTCTTGTCTTGTGTGTGGTATCTCATCTCCTTCCACGTCTCTTATAAGGACACACAGGGCTCACCCAGATCATTTAGCATAACTTCTTCATCTTAGAATTCTTAATTTAATCACATGTGCAGAATCTTTACTATAAAAGGGAACATTCAGAGGTTCCAGGACTTTGGGAGCTATTAACGGCCCCGCCCACCAGGATCATCTCAGTCTCAAACTAGGAAACATTTTTGATGTTCTGCTCCATGCAAGGTACTGTGCTGGGTTTAATGGAGAAACAAAGGTATATGAATACAGTCCCACCCTCAAGAGAATACAGTGCGGTTGGGGAACAAAGACATGTATAAACGACTAAGAAGAAGGAGAGAATGAAAAAATGATTGTAAGTGCTAAGGGTGAATCAGAACAGACAGTAGAGCTTCAGGAGTTTATAAAGGAGGGAGCTCTGAGGCTGAGGTGGTCAGTGAAAGCTTCAGGGATCATTGAGATGAATCTGGGAGGCTGGGTACCTTCACATAGACAAAGGAGAGGAAATCACAGCTTAGAGAAAGATACCCAGAAGCTTGGAAGCCAGATTCTAGGTAAGTTAAGAGGGCAGTAATTAGAGCATCCTGGTGCAAGCCAGTGTACCATAAAGCAGGGTGGAGAGAAGTAATTCTAGGCAGGAAACCTGTAGCCAGAGTGGAGATGGCTTTCCATTTCAGAGTGAGCACT
Source organism: Delphinus delphis (assembly GCF_949987515.2). Taxonomy (NCBI): domain Eukaryota; kingdom Metazoa; phylum Chordata; class Mammalia; order Artiodactyla; family Delphinidae; genus Delphinus; species Delphinus delphis. The sequence goes on along the minus strand of NC_082698.1, from coordinate 79,892,720 downwards.
TGAAAAAATGAGTTATTAATCGAATACGTAATACATTCATGTAGCTCAAAAATTTTTTTTTGTTTAAATTTATATTTTTTTTATTGAAGTATAGTTGAGTTACAGTGTTATGTTAGTTTCTGGTGTATAACAAAGTGATTCATATATATATATATTCTTTTTCATATTCTTTTCCATTATGGTTCATTACAGGATATTGAATATAGTTCCCTGTGCTCTACAGTAAGACCTTGTTGCTTGTCTATTTTATATATGGTAGTTTGTATCTCACATAGCTCAAAATTTTAAACGAACAAGAGAGCATACAGTACTGTTAATGTTACCTGGTTTTTATTTAGCCTACCAAAGAAATGGTTGTGTGTATACCTCTCTCTCTCTCGCGCGCTCTCTCTCTCTCTCTCTCTCTCTCTCTCTCTCTCTCTCTCTCTCTCTCTCTCACACACGCACACACAGTGGTACATGCATCTGTACGTAATTAATCCCCCCATTCGTTTTTATCGCCGGATCATATTTGCTGTATGCCAGAACCATAATCTGTTGAACCAGCCCGTACTGAAGAACAGTTGGACCATTTACAATCTTGCGTTAACGCAAGCGAGGCTGTAAAGAATAGCCAGTACACACCCTGTTCCCACGTTTCTATCTGTTAAGATGTATTCCTAGAAGTGAGATTGCTGGTCAAAGAGTATGCGTTGGTGGTGGCGATAGGTACTGCCAGATTGTTCTCAATAAAGGTTATATCAGTTGGCACTCCTACTAGAAGTGTATGAGAGTGCCTTTCCCCCATACCACTGTCAAAGTAGTGATATCTAACTATTTTTTTTCTTTTTCTTTCTTTCTTTATTTTTCATTAATTTATTTATTTTTGGCTGTGTTGGGTCTTGGTTTCTGTGCAAGGGCTTTCTCTAGTTGCGGCGAGCGGGGGCCACTCTTCATCGCGGTGCGCGGGCCTCTCACTATCGCCGCCTCTCTTGTTGCGGAGCACAGGCTCCAGACGCGCAGGCTCAGTAATTGTGGCTCACAGGCCCAGTTGCTCCACGGCATGTGGGATCCTCCCAGACCAGGGCTCGAACCCGTGTCCCCTGCATTAGCAGGCAGATTCTCAACCACTGTACTACCAGGGAAGCCCCTAACTAAATTTTGACAATCTGGTGAAACATAGAACCTTTGGTGGAATTTAATCTTCTTTTCTCCCTTGATGATTGAGTTTAAGTATGTTTTTATATATTTAAGAGCTATTTGAATTTCCTTTCTGCGAGTTCTTTCTTTGTATCTATTGCCCTTTCAGTCGATTGCTTTTTTAAAATTTGATTCACAGGCATTATTAAAGTTATCTATCAAATGTGTGATGGGATTAAAAATGCCTCCATGGGCTTCCCTGGTGGCGCAGTGGTTGAGAGTCCGCCTGCCGATGCAGGGGACACGAGTTCGTGCCCCGGTCCGGGAGGATCCCACATGCCGCGGAGCGGCTGGGCCCGTGAGCCATGGCTGCTGAGCCTGCGCATCCGGAGCCTGTGCTCCGCAACGGGAGAGGCCACAGCGGTGAGAGGCCCGCGAACCGCAAAAAAACAAAACAAAACAAAACAAAACAAAACAAAAAATGCCTCCACGTTCCATGCAGCGTTTTCCATCTGTTTCCATGCTTTGAACTGGGCCTGGTTTTGTGACTTGCTCTGACCAGTGGATTGTGGAAGGAAGTGATATTGTTTGAATTCTAAGCAAGGCCTCAAGAGAACTTCTCTCTCATCCCTTGCTGCCTTCAGAGAGAACTGGGCTAGCTTCTTCCAGGACGAGCGATGACAAGGTACTGCCAACTATGAGGCCTGTGAGTGAGGTCACCTTGGCCATCCAGCCATTCTCCCCACCAGCTGACTGTGATTGTGTATAAGTGAACCCAGAAGACACCAGCAGGAGAACTGCTTAGCTGAGCCCAGCCTGAATTGCCAACTCAAGGAAAGCGAGCAAATAAATGGTTAACGGCTAAGCCATTAATTTGTGGCCTTTCCCACTCCTCCCCCACAAAAAAAGAAACAAAACCCCCAAAATACTAATTTGTAATAAAAATAATAAATAATTTTCTCAGTTGGTCATTTGCTTTTGACTATATTTTGGTGCTTTGGCCATGAAGACTTTTTTAAAAATTTTATTTTATTTATTTATTTTTGGCTGCATTGGGTCTTCATTGCTGCGCGAGACTTTCTCTCGTTGCAGCGCACGGGCTTCTCATCAGTGGCTTCTCTTGTTGCGGAGCAAGGGCTCTAGGCACGCAGGCTTCAGAAGTTGTGGCTCTCGGGCTCTGGAGCACAGGCTCAGTAGTTGTGGCTCACGGGCTTAACTGCTCCGCGGCATGTGGGATCTTCCCAGACCAGGGCTCGAACCCGTGTCCCCTGCATTGGCAGGCGGATTCTTAACCACCACGCCACCAGGGAAGCCCAGCAGTGTGGTTTTTCACAGTGAAGTGTCTCTTTTCCCCACTGCAGCCTCATTCCTGTGTCTTCTCCTTTGACCTGCCCATTTCCACGCCTGGCCCAGGGTCTGCCATACGCCACACCGCTGCTGCAGCACACACAGCCTTTAGGTTTTGCACCTCCAGAAACGCCCCTTGACGTTGAGAATGATGCCTTCTCAGCTCTTTTTAGTCCTCAGCCTCTGATTCTTCTCTCCTCTTCTTCTCACGTGGACTCCTGTTCATTTGCCATTGATTCGAGGTAGACTTTCCACCAGTTTTTGGAATTGGGGATGTTAACTCTTCATTTCACCAGAAATGGAGTTTTGTCCTCATTTGGGGGGGCTGCTTTTGGATGATTTCCAGGAGGATAAGGAGAAAGCACTAACTTTATGCCACCCAAAACAGTGGTCCTCACAAGTGGAGGGCTTTGCCCTTTAGCCCGTGATGATGGATAGCCATTAAAACACTTGAATAGTGAAACAAAATGGAAGAAAAGCTTGAGGATGAACGCTGTGGTTGGATTGTGAAGTATCAGTTCAAAGTAAGAAACACTAGAGCCTGGGCGAGAAGCCTGAAATCTAAGGTAGCAGCATCCTGGTGTGAGACGGTAATGGCCGAGCCGAGTCAGGGGTGATGGGATTGCCACGGAGAGAAAAATACAAGAAATAGCGAGACGGAAACATCAATAATGCTTGAAGGCGTATTAGGTTTGATGGGGGAAAGAGGAGTTAAGAATGATTTCAAGTTTGAACCTAAGGGAGAAATAGAATAAATGAGCCTGTGGCATAATCGCTGGGATTTCACTGAGGCTTAGTACTTTTGGATAAAAGAAATAAGATTACCCTCTGAGAGTGGAGTTAAAGTCAACACAAAAGTAATCATCGTGGAGCCGTACAATTACCTTAAAATGATAGATCAGAGAGACACAGATGTCCTTCAGTCGCATTCCAGAGGAGAGCAGTCTTGGTGGGCCATCCATCGTGGCTCTGTTGGCACTGTCATCCCTGTGGAGGAGATCGATGCCCTGCACTGCCTTGGCTGGTGGCCTCTGTCTCAGCAGGAGCGAGATTTAGGAGAGAGGCGACAACGGCACAAATACAGGTGATGAGGAATCCATGAAGTTTCACAGGCTAGGATGAGAGAGAAAATCAGCGACTAATGATAGCTCTTTTCGGAGCAATGATATTTGCAGAATGGCAGGAGGAAGAGGACCTGGATCAGAGCCAAGTCAGAGAGGCAGGAACAGTATTAGAAAGGTGCAACATCAAAAAGAGAAAGAAGTGCAAACCACGTGAGCCAGTTGGAAGATGCATCTTGCTGAGAAAGCTAAGGCAGGGCCAGGCTGCATCACTGAAGGTGGCATTTCCAGGCAATCATGATAGATAGTAAACCCATTGTATTTCTTCAGTGCTAGGCTGCATCTGAACATAGCTCCAAAACTTAGAACCTCTTTTAAAGAAAGGCACTGAAATTCTGACCACATAGGGTGTGCCAGAAAGGGGTAGGAGCAGGGACCAGACGGTGAGCCCTGCCCTGTGCAGAAGTTAGGTCAGGAGAAGAGAGTATCAGGGAAGAGGTGCTAGAAGGAGTCTCAGAAAACTGAAGGGCCTTTCTGGCTGACCTGGCTCTTTTCCATACTGGCAAGCAACTCAATCTCTAAGCATCCTTTGTGGCTCAGGGTGGCTGCCGTAGTTTTGGGCAGTGAAATACCCATGGGAATGCCTGGGAGGGGAGTCCCTTACCAGATAAAAAGAAGCCTTTCTAAGAGAAAGTGCTGTGTCCTTTGCCCTCCCACCTCCATCCACCCTGCTGAGATTTGGACCCAGTGCAGTAGCCCTCTTGCAACCACGAGGATGAAAGCTCCCTGAGGATGATGCATACTGGGAAGGTGGAAGCAGTCTGGGTCTTTGCTGACATCCATAAACAGCCACACCAGCCTGGGACTGTGCATCTCCAGTCCTATTCCTACCTGAGAAAAATCGACCATGTCTGTTTCAGCCAATGTTGGCTGGCTTTCTGTTATTTGCGACTGAATTCATTTTTAACTGAGACAGGTATCCTATTCTGAATTGCAGGAAGAAAGATTTAAGTTCAATCAAGAAGGCCTTTCTATTGATTGGGGTAGTTCAGCGATCGAATGGACTTCCTGTATCTTTTTCTCTGAAACAGCTCTTCCCCCCCTGTAACTCCCACCTTGTATCCCCACTTGATGAATGTCCCCACCAGCTATCTGGTCGACCAGGCCAGAAACTAGGAGTCAACCATCGCTCCCTCTCCTACAACCTGCAAATCTAATTGTGGACTTAGGTTGAACTTATCTCTGTAATGTTTGCGAGGTTGTGATGGAAAGTATACACACGATGATGACATGTATGAAGTGCATGACATTATTTTCAGGTCACCCCGTTGTCCCTCTTCTCGCTGCCTTGGTCCAGGCTCTTACCATCTCTTACGTGTGCGACTAAAGGACATTTCTAACTGACTCCCAGCCTCTAATCCTTCACATTAATGTTAAGAAACTTCCACATCTGTTTCTGTTATATCTCTGCTTAAAAATCCTACAGAGTACATCTCCCCCACCCAAACTATTAAGTTTGTTTAAAAGTCAAAAGTTGAGTATAACTTTTTGTGTTTCCCTGGAATTGGCAGCAGAGTCTGTACTTTAAACAAAGTCAGCAAACATTGGAGCCAGAGCACCCCGCTTGCCCACACGCAGCCAACCAGGTGTCACTAAGGAAGCAACAGAAGTGGCCCTGCTACCATCACGTCCCCCCAGCCCACAGCAGTTATAGAGGAAGAGGAGAAGGCTGTGCCTTGTAGATGTAGCTGTTATTGGGCCCGGGGGAAGGGCGGTGTTTGTATCGAGACTTCCCTTCCCTCCTTCGGGTTCTTCCTCTCTCCGGAGGCCACAGGAGGGGAGACAAGTGCCAGTAGAAGAGGAGAGTGGACATCTACTCATGCACTGGGCCCATCTGAGCAGGAAGATGAATCGGAAGGAAGTGGCAGGGCAGAGAGAGAGGGCGGCAGGGAACAGCCCTCATGCACCACACACAGAGTTGATGATGTGTGAGTTTTCCACGGAAGGTAACTAGATTGGAGACCTCTTACCAGTGCCCCACCAAGGAGGCTGCCCACCAGGGAGGGCACTCCAGCAGCAAGCTGTGGGTGAAATGCCTGGGGGATGGAGTGTGGAAGCGATGGAGAGAAGCCTGAACTTCCCCATCAGGGGTATTTGCAGTGGGGAGGCTTCCAGGGCCCCCAGGGACCCTCGTGTACGGAGGGCATCACCCACCTCTGTCAGCTGTGGTCACTAACCAGGAATGGAGGACAACTGCCCCCAGTTAAATGAAGGGGCCTTTGCCTGTTCCGCTGTCCTGTTGTTACCCCGAAGAACCAAGAAGCTCAGAGCGTCAGGTGGGAGGGGCATAAAAGAGCCCCCATGCCTGCTCCAAGACTTCCTGTCCACAGTCTGGCCTCCTGAGCAGGTAGAGATGGTGTTGTATCCGATATGAAATTGGAGTTTTAAGCCGGACTAGTTCACTAATGAAAGGAGGCTGAAGGGTAAAGGAAGATTAAGCACACACAGCTAGGAGTGACAGGCGGAAGTGAGACCACTGTGTCTTCATTCCACTAACTGGTGTTCTCGGTCCTGCTAGATCTGGGCTTGTCCCCCTCTAGCCTCCATACTTTCCTTCTTTCAGGATACTCCATATTCTAGCCTTACTATATAGTGTGAAGTTTTCTGAACATCTCAGTTATCTATTGCTGCATGACCGGCCCGGCCACATCTAAACCGCGTGGCATGAAAGCAGCCACCGTTTGATTGTTGTTTGTGGCTTATGGGTTGACTGGGCTCTGCTGGGTGGTTCTTCTGGTGGTAGTTCTCGAGTCTCTTGCGGTTGTGGTCAGGTGGAGGCTGGGACTAAACACATCTGGAAGCTCAGCTAGGATGCTGGGGAGACCGGATCTCTTCCAATTTGAGGACCTCTCACTCCACGTGGCCTCTTCATGGAGCATCTCCACATGGCTCTTCCAGTATCCCAAAGGGAGGAAATAGAAACTGCCGCTTAGAGGCTAGTTCACGATGGGCACAGTATCCCTACTGCTGAATTCCTCCTGCTGAGGACCCTCCTCTATTTTAGGTTTCTGAGTTTTGGCTTGTAATAATCCTTCTGGCTGACACATCCTACCTGGTCCCTAAGTCTTCTCTGAATAACACTTATCAACTCAACTCAGGTCTGGTAACCTTTTTTTTTTTTTTAATTTTTTTTTTTTTACATCTTTATTGGAGTATAATTGCTTTACAATGGTGTGTTAGTTTCTGCTTTATAACAAAGTGAATCAGTTATGCATATACATATGTTCCCATATCTCTTCCCTCTTGTGTCTTCCTCCCTCCCACCTCCCTATCCCACGCCTCCAGGCGGTCACAAAGCACCGAGCTGATCTCCCTGTGCTATGCGGCTGCTTCCCACTGGCTATCTGCCTTACGTTTGGTAGTGTATATATGTCCATGCCTCTCTCTCGCTTTGTCACAGCTTACCCTTCCCCCTCCCCATAACCTTTTGTGCCCTGAACATAGATTTTGGTTTCATTGCCACTTTCTCCCTGGTTAGACTATAATCTCCCGAATGGTTCTGACTTTCTCACTCTGGACACACTGTAGGCATGTATTAAGTGTTGAATGAATGAGTGAATGAGCCCATTCATACCTGTGAGGCCTGTTCCAGTAGGGGAGATAGGACCATCACGAGGGTTTTTTGTAGGATGTACCCCTGCATGTTTGACCAAGTGACGTTTGAGGTCCTTTCCAACTTAAAGATTTCATGGATCTTGGTCAAGAGAGAGTTTCAAGACAAGAGTGAGGCAATATATTACATGTAATAATACAGGAGGAAATACTTTTAAAATTACACAATATAAAAGCAAAATGCTCTGTGGTTGTGAATTTCAGTATACCCATTGATAGCTATACTCCAGGGCATAAATCCAAAGTTACTCCAGAATTTTTGGATGGGGAGAGAGTTAAAGATTAGTTCCAAGTTACAACATATAAAATAAGAAAATACAAGCAGGTTCTTTCAAACTGGCTCACGTTTTACTTGACCTTTGAAGACTCAAGAAACGCATGAGCTCTTGCCCCAGCCCTTACCCTTTTTTCCATGGTAGAAAGTAGAAAAACATCTCAAACAACTGTTTATATTGTTTTTTTATTTTTGAACTATGGATATGATCAGGTACCTCCAAAATGAACAAAAATAATGAGAAAAAAAAAAAGCAACCTTGCTTCCCAAGGGAGCACGGTTTACTTTCCATTTGCCAGACATCTCTAGAGGCTATTATAAAATTATAATACACATTTGAACAGCCAGTTAAATGGTTTTTAATGGCATTTGCATGTACGGCTAACGCTAATGGTTATTCTTATTTTCTAATGACCTAAGTTATTCCCCAATACAGTAGTTATGCATCAGTTACTTATCACTTATTTAGGTTTTTGTTTTTGTTTTTAAGAAGGCAGCTTAGTCTTATCTGCAGTTCCAGCATTGAATATTTTGACAGCCAGATATTTCAAAATACTTAAGGACTTTTTGCCTGCAGCTGTTGCGGAGAAGAAAAACATGCAGTAAGTACACATAATGGAAATCTCTCCCCAGTGGCCTTTCCATTTCCTCTCTGCCCAGGAGGGAAGTCACTGGGGAGCAGAAATAGGGAGGGTTTGCAGCCAGCAGTATTAAAGGGTGAAAAAAGATACAATTTTTTTCAGTAAAGGGTCACCCTGGGAAACTAATGGAATTCTGTGGTTTGATCCCTGTAAGTACTATGGGTGTCAGTCAAATTTTAAGACTAAATGAGTAGAAATAACTGCAAGCTTTAAAAGTTTCGTGGAACAATGGAATGTTTATTGCTGAAGGAGACCCTACAGATGGGTCTTTCTTGGGTCCAGCGACTTGACCTGGGTTGTTTAGTTGGTAGCGGGGCTAGATCCACACGTCCCACCTCTGCCTGCACCTTGCAGTCAAGTGGGAGTTTCAGCAGTCCTGATGCCTGGGTCCACCCCAGACATTCTTAGTTAGTTGGTCGGGGGTGACCTGCACATTGGGGGACCTGCATCACCAGCCTTCCTTTGCAGTTTGTTTTCCTGGCATCGTCTGTTCTGTGCAGGATTTTGTGGTTGGCAGGACGTATATTTCTTCCCTTCATACAGACACATGTCTGCTCCCATATCCCGTTTTCATATCCCTACAGACTCGTCTCTGGGTCTCAGGCCTGAACAAGATCATTAAAATTGGGATCACAGCTGGTCTTTCTGGGGGTGGGTCCCCCTATTTATTTATTTTTTAGCTGTACGCGGGCCTCTCACTGTTGTGGCCTCTCCTGTTGCGGAGCACAGGCTCCGGACGCGCAGGCTCAGCGGCCATGGCTCACGGGCCCAGCCGCTCCACAGCATGTGGGATCTTCCCGGACCGGGGCACGAACCCGCGTCCCCTGCATCGGCAGGCGGACTCTCAACCACTGCGCCACCAGGGAAGCCCCCAAACTGTGTATTTTGTGTGCTGATTGGTACCTGCAGCTTCACTCTTGCTCTCCTTCCCTCACCTGTGTGAACAGCCGTACCTTCTTACTACTTCCCCCTCACCCGCGACCTTGCCAGGAGATGACGGAGTACGGAAGTGCCTCTGCGACCTTCAGGTGAGGCAGTTAAACGCCTGTCTCTTTTTTCTTTATGTTCCAGTACAGAGGACCATTTTTCTCCCCAGGCAGGTAACCCCGTGTCCCTTTGAAACCCAGAATTTAGAGTTGGAAAGGGCTTTGAAGATCATTGATGTCTTGCTGGGCAGAAGTTCTCTCTCTGCACGCCTGGCGGATAGCTCTCCGGCTCAGGCTTGGATGCCCGCAGAGAAAGGAGTCGTTTCTCCCAGCGCGGCCTAGTCAGCTGTTGGATGACGCTAGTTATCAGTGGTCCTTCTTAGGTTAGATCATTTCTCACGTTGCCCCAGCAGACTCCCCTCGTTATAAATTCCACATTAGGTCCTAGTTCGCTCTGTTTCCTGAGGGAAGGCATGTTTGGAAAAGCGGCCAGAACAGAGACCCACTGCTGGCATCCCCTTAAGGCACGGGTACAGTGGGCTGCTTGATAAGCTCTAAGTTCCTTCGACCTTGACCTCGGGTAAAACTCACTTTCTCCATCCGCCTGGCCTGGGAGCAACAGCTGCTTCCTGTCCCAGGGCCAGCTTGCTAGAAGGCTGAAGGGAGCTCTGTGCCCCCCGGGTCTTCCATGCCGCCTCGTCGCTATCTTAGCCTGGACCAGAGTGAGATTTTCACTGATTGTGTTACTGCTCACCCATGTCGTCGTTGCTGGAAATTCAGTGTTTTTCTTTCCAGCCCTCCTCCCGTATAAGTAACACTGTGTTCATCATTCATGTCCGCGAATCTCTGGGAACACGGCACGTGGATCGAGTTCCTACTGAACCTGAAGCTGCTAATTACTTATTGGCAGAGAGTTCGTAGTAAAATGAATTGAGTGCTTTGGTAGTTTCTACAGAGGGTCGGAGTTGGTATGCTGATATTCTACCCTGTGTGTTTGTGTGTGTTTTTCTTCCTTGAGAAGCTGCTTCTTCTGAGGTTTCACAGGTGACACAGCCCTTCATTGCTAAAGTAGACAACATTGATAACAATTTATCCTTGAGCATCCAATGGTTAATGACTCAGACAGAACCTAAACATTACGTTTTCAGGATGTTCTCAGACCTCTCCAGCGCATCCCTTTTCATAGTTGAGCCTAGTGACTTAGAAGGCCCTGGAAGAGGAATATGGCATCTGGGGGCCTGGCGGTGAAGAATTCATTGACACTGCTCTCACAGGACTCATAACAAAGAAAGCTGTTACTTGCATAGTAAAATAGCTTAGCATTTTGGAAGAGTGAATTTTGTGCGTAACTGCAAGGTGTTTCAACAGCGATGAGGATGTTGTCCGAATTCCTCAACTGTGAGCCCTCCTGGGGCACAGAGGCAGACATCAGGCAGATGGCTCTTGGGAGCTCTCTGTGGCCGTCTCCACTTTTGCTCTTGCAAACTTGCATTGGTATCACTGGGACTTCTCTCTCCACATCTTAAGTGATGGACAGCTCAGCTCATAACAGTGTCTTTCACGTACCCGACTCACTTTGCCCACTCTGTCTGTCCCCAGTGTGGAGAGCCTTTTGGGATGGTGAGGGCTCCTGCCAGCTGCTTGGGCACCCTTTAATCCATGTCAGCTCCTATCAGAGAAAGTGCAGAGAAAGTGCAGAGTTTCACAGGCTAACAGAGGCACCTTGTAAGCTGTCTGACCTTGTAGATTCAGGAGGTGAAGGTCTTACTCTGCCACTTGCCGGTGACAAATCTAGAACCGTGTTGGAATATCTTACTGCAAAGCTGTATTCGGTCATTTACTGTAACCCAGTTACTACCCCAGCTTTGCGCTTAAGGTTTGCTCTCCAGGTCAGCTGGAGATGCTCCGGGTTTGAACCTCATTTCCTCCCGGAATCAGGTTGGCTGATACCCATGTGGACCCGTACCCCAGATCTGGGCTTCCCTACCCTGAGGAGGGCTTTACCCACTCAGAGCAGGTTGAAAGAGTTGTCATCATTTCTAAAGAGTTCAACACAAACCAAGGCCACTTTCTATATAAATATGGCAGTTAAAACTTATCAGACTGCTCCTGGACACATCTGTGTCACCAAAACTTTCTAACGTTCTGAGTTATTGCCCCCGACTTTCACATCTAGTAAAGCTGGGCTCCAGCCCCGTGAGCTAAGAAGAGATTTGCCTTGGACCGCACTTGGGCCACTATGAACTGTTTCACGTTTTGTTAAAGGGCGAAAATCATGTTTCTCATCTCCCAGAGGAGAAAACCACGTCAGAAGACAGATGTGGGATGTGACTTGAAGCAGGTGCATCGACCCTTAGAAGCTGCTATCGGCCCTTCTTTCTGAAGTGGCCAGGAGTGGAACGAAGGCTCTGGTCCACTTGTTCATTCATCCAAAAATACTCACCGGAGCCTCCGAAGTGCCAGGCGCGTCGTCAGCATCAAGGACCCGATCGTGCATGAGGCAATGTGGAGTGAGTCCAATGACGTATGACAGCGTAAATGAGGGAGGAGATTGCTTCCAGGACCAAGGTCAGTGCTGTGAAGGAAGCGAACCAGGGGGATGAGACTGACCAGAGGGCTGCTTTGGCGCATGTGTTCAGGGAAACCTCTCCAAGGAGCTGAATTCAAGTCAAGACCTGGACAACAAGAGAAGCCAGCCAGTTGTACCCAGGGTCAGAGGACATGTTCCAGACAGAGGGGCCAACAAGTGAAACAGCTGTGCAGGAGGCAGCAGCTTGATGTGGTCCTGATGGTGCGCCCTGTGTCGTGCTCACGAGCTCCTCCCAGCCTGGCTGCCACCATTGCTTGTCCTGCCGTTGCCCCGACCGTGATGTTTCCCCACTGAGGACATGGTACCCACCACTGCCGTGGAGAATTAGGAAGACCACACCATCGTTAGAGGAGCTCAGGGTACACCACCCTCTTGTGGAAGTGGAAGGAAATTGATCTGGACCAAGATTTTTATCAGTAAAATTGTCCCCAGCCCTCTGCCTTCCTGATGTCACCAAGTTGATATTACTGTTAGACTCTGAACACTGGGGTCTAAAGAAAAGTAATTCCAGTAATTGTTTTTGATAAAACCTTTACCTATAGCCTGGTTCCTTTTAAACCAATTTAGGCTTTGGGTCTGTGGTCCTTCTGAAAATGTGCAACTAAAGAAGTTCTCTAAGAGTTGGTACTTTTAGAGGGACAGTACATGGTGGTTGTTCAGATATGTGACTCAGAGAAGCAAGACACCAAAGATATACACACACTCTTTAGAATTGCTACTTGTGCTTGGGATCCACAGTGAGATGTCTCAGCAGCTCCCCAGGCTCACAGCTTGAGGGCTGAGCACCTCATTCTTCCTGTTTCTCATCCCTTCGTCTGGTCCCCTCCCCTGAGTCTGGGTGAGAGCTGTGCCTTGCTTCTAACCAGTACAGTATGGCAGACATGATGGGCTCTCACTCCTGCGGTCACGTTACATTATATGAAACTCTGTTTTGCTTGCAGACGCTAGAGAGGCTGTCCTTGTTGATGTGATGAAGCAAGTGACCATGTTGAGAAGCCCACATGACAAGGAACTAAAGGTGGCCTCTAGGAGCTGAGGACAGCCTCCAGCCACAGCCAGCCAGAAGCCAGGGCCCTCATTCTTCCAACCCCAGGGAAATAAAGTCTGCCAATAACCTGAGTGAGCTTGGGAGTGGATTCTAACCCAGTCGAGTCTCCAGATGAGCACATGCCCTGGACCCAAGCCCTGGACCCCAGCTGGGTTGCAATGGAAGATCCCATTAAGCTGTGCCCAGATTCCTGACCCATAGAACTGTGCTAATAAATGTACGAACCTTTAAATACGTAGTAGTTTGTTTAGTTTGTTATGCAGTAGCAGGAAGAGTTGGGGAAGTTTTCAGTAAACAGAAATGGATCTGGACTCCGTCAGACCTAATCTGGATGGGGGTGCTCACTTGGTACCACTATTTGACCAGCAAAATAGCCTCAAGACTGCCCACATCAAGAATCTCTAAGGATTCTTTGAAAAAAACAACAAAAGTAGAGAAACAGTCTCTGGTACTCTTAGAAGAGAACCAGAAGTCATCCATTTAAAGAATGACTTTAGCGTTTCCTAAGTCATAGAAAGCCTTCCTCCTCTCACATGCTAATTTTGCTGAGGGTCAAAGACAGATTTATGGGGGTGGTTCTAGGAATTTGATAGAAAAGCAAAGGAAACTCTTGATTATATTTTAGTTCCTTTGTTTTCTTTGGAGAGAAATCATCAATGCCGGCCTTGAATGAACAAGGATCAACAGACCTCCAGCTCTGTATGACGTGGTACTGAGATTGGCTTTTCCTGGATTAAAAGCTCCTTTCCATCAGTGGAATTTGCCTATGGCAGGGACTCAGCTTTCCATCTATACTTTCAAAGTAGGGTTGCTCGATTTAGCATATAAAAATATAAGACACCCAGGTGTATTTGAATTTCAGATCAACAGCAAATCATGTCTTCGTATAATGGTGTCAGATATTACGTGGGACATCCTTATTCTGAAAAAAACTCACTGTCGATCTGAAATTCAAATTTCATTGAGCATCCTGTATTTGATCTGGCAATCCTATTGTAGAGTCATTTCATCTGAAAATTGGAGCCCTGCCTCAGACATATATTTTAAGCAACCTTTTAGAAATACCATTCCACTTTAAAGGCTGTAAAAAGGGAAGCAGGATCATTGGTAAGGAATTCTGTGTATCCATATGTAGTTTTAATTTTATTTTATTAGGTAAGAATGATTTTAAAAAAATTTATTTATATTTATTTTTGGCTGTGTTGGGTCTTCGTTGCAGCGCACAGGCTTTCTCTAGTTGCGGCGAGCAGGGGCTACTCTTCGTTGTGGTGCGCGGGCTTCTCGTTGCGGTGGCTTCTCTTGTTGCCGAGGCTTCTCTTGTTGCGGAGCACGGACTCTAGGTGCACGGGCTTCAGTAGTTGTGGCGCCCGGGCTTAGTTGCTCTGCTGCATGTGGGATCTTCTGGGACCAGGGCCTGAACCCGTATCCCCTGCATTGTCAGGCGGATTCTTAACCTCTGCGCCACCAGGGAAGCCCGAGAATGATTCATAATATCTTTTCCTCAATCTTTGTTTACATAAGAAGGAAATGTAAAATTTGACGTTGAACTTCAGTATTACTGCATTCTGTACAATATGGGAACCTTGTTTTAATGATCATGTTTATGCTAATTAGTTAATGTGATAGCATCTTATGAGGAGACCAATATGGAACCGAATCAGAAGAAATTTTATACTAGAAACTACATGCAGGTGACTTTTCATTAAAAGAATCGTTTTAAAGCAGATTTAAGTGAGTCTGAAAAACTCCAGCCCATGCCTCCATCAGTTTTTCTGCTCTGGAGTATTGAAAGGCATTTATTTATTCTGAAGCCTAAGATAGATTTAATTACCATCGGGAAAAAACTAAGTTCTTTGATGTTTTAATGTTAAATTAGGTCTTTTGATTTAAAAAGGGGGAAAAAAAAGAGAAAACCTTGCCTCCAAACTGAAGCTACAATTTCTCCACTGAATGGAAAGTTTTAGGAATATAGGATGAATTTTTTCCCCTAGGGCTGCTGCAACAAAGTACAGCAAACAAGGTGGCTTAAAATAGCACAAATTTATTTTCTCATTCATCTGGTGGTTAGACGACTCAAATCAAGGTGTCGGCAGGGTGGGTTCCTTCTGGAGGCTCTGAGAAGAATCTGTGCCAGACCTCCCTTGTAGACCCTGCAGGGGTTGCCAGCAATCCTTGGTGGTCTCGGCTTCTAGACGCATCACTCCAGCCCTGCCCCCATCTTCCCATGGCGTCCTCCCTGTGTTGCTGTGTCTTCACATGGCTGTCTTCTCATAAGGACACCAGGCATGTTGGATTAGGGGCCCACCCTACTCCAGTATGACCTTACCTTCAATAATTCATCTGCACAATGACCCTACCTCCAAATAAGGTCACATTCTGAGGTTCTGGGGTTTAGGACCTCAATGTATCTTTTGTGTGTGTGTGTGTGTGTGTGTGTGTGTGTGTGTATATATATATATATACACACACACACACACACACACACACACATATACATATATATGTGTATATATATTATTTATTTATTTGTTTATTTATTTATTTATGGCTGCGTTGGGTCCTCGTTGCTGCGTGCGGGCTTTTTCTAGTTGTAGCGAGCGGGAGTTACTCTTCGTTGCAGTGCGCGGGCTTCTCATTGCGGTGGCTTCTCTTGTTGCATAAGCACAGGCTCTAGGCATGTGGGCTTCAGTAGTTATGGCTCACGGGCTCAGTAGTTGCAGCTTGCAGGCTCTAGAGTGCAGGCTCAGTAGTTATGGCGCATGGGCTTAGTTGCTCCGTGACGTGTGGGATCTTCCTGGACCGTTGCTTGAACCCGTATGCCCTGTGTTGGCAGGCGGATTCTCAGTCACCGCACCACCAGGGAGGTCCTGACGTATCTTTCTTGGGGACACATTTCAACCCATCACATAGAGTATGCATGTTGCAATCAGAGAAAACTTAGGCAATGTTATCACATTTTCCCTTCTTTCTGCAATTCTCAGGTTTTCAGATGGCTGTGTATGTGGCTCTCCTGTGCTCTCCTGGAATGTTTACCCTTCCGTGAGCGTTGTCAATTCAGAGGGGCTGTAGGGAGGGCTGGTTTTCAGTGGCCCACTCTCTCCTGCACTAGGACAGAGTTCCTTGTGGCAGCCATGAGTGTGGTCATCAGTGGCGCTGCCCACAGAGAGGTGATCTGGTTTCCATCAGGAGGCCTGACTCGAAGGCTGGCCTGGACGCCGGTGTGGTCAGGCCCCCCAGCATGGCTGTTCTCTTGCTCTCTGTACAACCCCTGCTTGGACAGTCCGTGCCTCACCCACACCCCACTCCCATGACTGACCTTCTTAATCAGTAAATGCGTCCAGCCCCTCCAGTTATTGTTCTGACCTCTAGATCGGAATGGCTCCACCATCAGAGGGGTGGTGTGAGGGGCGTGCTCCTCTGCTGGTCTCCCTGGTAACTGATGAGCCAACCTGACATCAGTTCCCCTATAACTGGTAACCTCCCTCTCCCCCTGGTAGCAAAGACTGCCACACCCTGCCCGCCGTCTGCTGTACGTGGTGGCACGGCGTGTTCCCCCAGGGCTTTGCTTCAGACCTGTAAGCTCCCCCATCCTCTAAGGCAGTGATGTCTCTGTTGCTGACTCGAGCGCTTCCTTTGGTCTCAAGGCTGGGCAGGTATAGGGCTCGAAGGCCTGTGGGTGCTGCCCAACAACGCTGCCTCCTACATGTGGCATTGCTCTCTGGTTGCCCTTCCTCCTTCCTTTCTCCTCCCCTGTGCCCTTCCTGCCGCTCTGCTCTCCTGGTGTCCCTGCACCCCACGTTTGACAGTGAGAGGCAGATTAACTGGGTGAGGCTTCTCTCTGCAGCATCCCTGATTCTTCAGAGACAAACTGTCACATGAAAGCCACAACTAATTAAGTCCTGAGTGTGGACTGTGGCGCACGCCTAGTGTCAGAGGCAAGTTCTCTTTAACGGCTTTGTTAAGAGACCAGAAATAGTCCCTAAAAAAAAAAAAAAAAAGATAGGTATCTGTCTTCTGTTACTTAACGTGAGTTCCAGAAATACACAGAGCTAGTGAGATGGTGCACAAACGGAGCAGGACCCGGTGGGGCTCCTGGGCACAGAAGGCTTTCCGTGTCGCCTGTTTCTTGTTTGTAGGGAACAGACTCCAGCCTCCATGACCTTCCCTGAGTCCCAAGGGCAGATTCAAACAGTTGCTAATCAGGGAAGGGAGGGGTTGCAGAGACAAGGGAGAAGCGTCCAGAAACAATAGTGCAGCCTTGGGGCAGGGTCCTGGTTCCCCCTCAAGGCGACACACATAACAATATCTTTGAGCTCTTTATAGAACTAAAACTCCCAACAAAAGGAAGATGTCAGCATTCTTCATTCCAGAGAAGCCACCTGAGGCCAGATGAAAGGAACCAGAGGAGCTCATCAAGAGATTACCTGAGACCAGATTAAAGGAGTGCAGGCCTTGCACACACCTTAATCTTAGCAGCAGCCCTACCCTTGAACCATTGCTATAAAACTCACCAAATCCTCCTGGGTTGGGACACACAGTTTTGAGGGGCAGGATCCCACTGTGTCCCCCTTTGCCCAGCAAAACAATAAAGCTTTTCTCTTCTACTTCACCCAAAACTCTTGTCTCTGAGATTTGATTTGGCACTGGTGCACAGAGGCCAAGTTTTTGGCATCAGTGCCATGAGACCATGAGAGACTTGGGTCCTCTTGCTTTTCTGCTCCACCTTCATTGAGGCTGGCTTCTGTTATCAAGTCATGGGATCTTTGCTCGAAGCAGGAGCAATGAAGGAGGTGGAGGGGAAGGGGACTCTCTCCTCCCCGAGGTTGACCCCCTTACAGAGCTCTCCTGGGCTTCCAATCTCATTGAACACCCCCCCTCCCCTTACAGGAAGCTTGGAAATATATTTCTTGTGGAGCAGGTTACTACCTTTCACCAACACAGGGGTCCTGTTAGTGAGAAGAGGGGAGAGGAGGTGATGGGTAGATGCTGGTGGCCTCTGCCACAGCGAGCATGGCCCAGGCTTGCAGTGACCCTGGGGACCAGCTGTACCACAGAGCCTCTTCCTTCTCCTGTCTGCTGAGTGTACATCATAGTTAGAACCCAGCCACCCTCTAGGGGTGTTGGAAAGGGGCTAGTGGCGAACAATCAGTAAGAGCTTTCTAAGAAGCTACACGCTTCCAGGGTCTATGACGCAAAGAAAGATAAGACCTGTGGCCTTAGGATGAACCATACCGCAAGTCTCCCCCAGATCTGATTTAGATGAGATTTAGATGCGATTTAGTTGATGCTGCAATGGATGAAGACTTTGGGGCTTTGGGGATGGGACTGAAAGCTTTTTGCATGTGAGAAGGACATGAATTTTGCGGGCACAATGGGCAGTGTTTTGGGCTAAATTGTGGCCTCCCGCAAATTCATACGTTGAAGTCCTAACCCCCAGTACCTCGGAGTGTGATGGTATTTGGAGATGAGGTCTTTAAAGAGTAAGTTCAAATGAGGTTAGTAGGGTGGGCCCTAACCCAATCTAGCCCAAGAAGAGGGGTTTGTACTATATTCAGTTCCTAAACTTGCCTGATAATCTTCAGCTGGGCTTGTTCAATGGCACATGAACAGCAAGAGTGGTTTTGTTTTTCTTTTTATGTCTGTGGCTATTCTCTTCACTCATATCTAGACCCTGGTTCAGAGGCAGCATGTCTAAATCCAGGGCACTTCCAGATACAGGGCACTCGAAGCTGACATGCAGAATTTGACTGCTGAGCACGTTTGAATAACACTGGTGTCCATGGCACCTTCTCCAGTCACAGACTTGTTAGCTGTATGGAGGAAGGATTGGATGCCCAGAGAGAAGAGATGCCCCTTTCCCATACCCACCTCGTCAGAGTTCTCTCTGACCAAAACTCAACATCGTTACAAAGAGGAAAGACCATTTCCAAGAGACATTGGCAAACAAAAGTTTAATGTATCATCTGGTGACAGCAATAAAAGAATGGAGAAAAAAATCATCATTCAGGTCAAATCCTACGATAATGAGTAGGGTTATCAGAAGATGTCCAGGTCTCTTCTGCTGGCTCGCTTGTTGTAAGCAAGGAGGCCACAGTTAGTCTTGGACCAGGCCTCGTTGGTGTGGGTACCGGCTGGATGAGAAGAGACACAGAGCCATCCTGGAAAGGACCAAACATCCACATAAGCCCTGGGTGTCCCAGGTCTGTCACCTGGTGGGAATGGATATCTCCCGCGGCCCCAAGGGCTTGGCCGGGGCCCCTTGGCCACGCAAGCCTCACCCTGAGTCAGTGGCCTTCAGGGAGTAGTGACCGTAAATACAAGATGCTCCCGACATCCATCACTCTCCTCCCAGCCGTGCCTCCAGACGTGTTGGGGAGGTATTTGAAGCATTGCGTTAAGGCAGTTTGGCCGTTAATTGCCAACATTGCTGGCTCCAAATGTGTGGCTGAGCATTTGCTGTGGAGGCAGTGTGGGGGGTGGTAAAGCCCAGGAGCTTTGGCCCTTGACTGCTAGGCTTCACATACTGCCTTGGCTTCCCCAGGATCATGCTGGTAAATTTAAAGGACTTGTCTGAGTCTTAAACAGCATAACATTTCTAAAAGCATTTTACACAATGTCTGACACATTATAAACAGTCATTGTGAGCTCTTTGTTATGATTTTACTTCCCCCTTTTTCCAAGGAGGGGGTAAAAATGAAGGTAGTGATTAAGGGCACAGTCAGGTTTGAATTCCGGCTCCCCCACCTGTAGCTGTGCGACCTTCTCTACACCTCAGCTTCCTCGTCTTGAAAACGCGGGTGATGCTCATAACTATCTCATGGCTGTTTAGAGGAGTAAACGGGCCAAACATGCAGAGCTTGGTGAGCTCAAGACATCATGCTTGTCACCATCATTGTCATCATCACCATCACCATTACTGTCATCATCATCATCATCATCATCATCACTATCATCACCATCACCATCATTATCATCACCATCATCACTATCATCATGACCATCATCATCATCATCATGACTGTCACCATCATCATCATCACTGTCATCACCATCATTATCATCACCATTACCATCATCATCATCACTATCATCATGACCATCATCATCATCATCACTGTCACCATCACCATCATTATCATCATCATCATCTTCATCATCACTATCATCACCATTACCATCATCATCATGACCATCTCTATCATCACCATCACCATTACCATCATCACCACCATCATCATGACCATCATCATCATCATCACTATCATCATCACCATCATTATCATCATCATCATCACTGTCATCACCACCATCATGATCATAATCACCATCATTGTTGTCACAAAAGAGTAACAGGAGAGGTCAAGATGTACAGCGACCATTTTTTTCTTGTTTCTACGTTCAAATGCGTTACTGGGGTTATTGAACAAGGCATCCTGGTGACTTACACAGCTGGTATGATTGCATCGCTGCTAAATGGTTAGCTGTTGGCTACCTTATTTTAGAGAAGAGAGAAGTAAGATTCAGGTGTGTCACAAATTGACAGAGCGACCTGCCTCACTGCCCCGTGAGCTGCCCTGACACCTTGGTCTCCACTGTGACCGCAAGACAGATCTTGGACTCATCATGTCTCCGTGTCCAGACCTCACCATTCTTGTCCCTGGCAATGAATGGATGTCCGTTAGGGCCTAAAGACATGGTCACCATGGGTAACAATAGAGCTGTGTGGCTCGGGGCCACATCTGCAGTCCCCTCTGTCATTGGAGACGTGACTCCAATGTCTCCTGTGAAGTCTAGAGTAATATCTTCTCTTGGTGCTGAAACTGACCATCCTGATAGTGCCAGGTTGAGAAGCAGAGCCGTAGGACTTGAGGTCACAGTCGGGGCACCTCCAACTGAGGGGAGGTGCCGTGGAGAAGTGAGCAGTTACCAGGAGAAGTTACAGATGCTCTGTATCCCCTGAGCATGGTCCTGGGGCACCACGTCGGTGCAGGTGAGGTGGACCACCAACCCCTCCAACTTGCACATCACGGGGTCGACCCTGATTATAAACTGACCTTCAGAAGTGCTCAGACATTTATAGATCTTCTCTTACATCCCAGGGTCTTGGGAGGAGTTGAGGATTCAAATTCCTGTTTGGAATGTGTGTTTCCTGTTGTTGAGAAGCTTGTGATATAGAAGGGAGACTGAGGACAAAGGACATGGTTGTTATGCAGACAGGGAAGCCCAGAAGGATGGAGCGCAGGCCGCCGTAGCCACGTGGATGGGGAAGCAGGGTGGAGGCCCTCCTCCCCTGGATGCGGAAAGAGGGTGGGTTCAAATGCACGTAGGCAAACTGGCTTCATGGAAGAGCTAAGGCAGTTTTTGCTTTGGCTCTTTTTCTTTTCTTTTTTTTTAAACCAGTGCAGACTGTCCTTTTATTACAAGGCTGATGGCTGGTACAACATTTTTCAGAAGTCTGAACAGACCTGGCTAGACAGTCGACTCTGAAGAAACCTTTTAATCCCTCTAACACCTTCATACTGATTTTTAATTTTTTTCCAGGCCTCTGGCTAAACTGAAATCCTTGCTGATGACTTGGTGTGTTTGCTCATTATAGAGACCCTCTCTGACGGCAGTTTTCTCTTAGAAAGCTAGTTTTTCAGGAAAAAGCTAAATACATTCCAGAGGCAGGTGATTATAACTTTGCAGGATCTATTTCCATTTGGTTTCGAATAAAGCTAATTTGATTGGTGACCCTATGACCATGTTGGGTTCTTCCCCTTTACACAAAATCAGGGTGCCTCAGAAGAGTTCAGTCCCTTTATTTGATCTACCATCCCCCTTTACTCAGTGTTCAGTTCTAATAAAAAGTATGCATGCATTTGCTGTTTCGTATTGCTTTGCTCTCCTTGATTTCTGGAATTACTTTCCGTATTTTTTGAGCACTGACTTTGTTTTCTAGCAACAGGGCAGTGACAGTAACAGATTGAACATCCAGCAAAGGCCCCTGAGTTTCCTCAGAAGCCACAGTTTAGTTCATTCTGTGTCTCAGATAAATGTGATGACACAGATAGGGGTTTGTACTACGCACAAGAGTTGTAGAGCTTAATTATTTTGAGACTGTAATACTTGAGGAGACATAACTACATAAAATAACTAGTGTCAGAGACATCCGTGTCATCAGATCCTAATCTGTGCATTACAGATGCACATGCCAGACAGTTCAGAGAGGAGGACAGACACCAGGAGGGGCTGCGGAAGCTGTGGACAGAGCCCAGAGGCGTGGAAGGCGAGCCAGGCTGCGAGCAG
The DNA here is from genome assembly GCF_949987515.2 of Delphinus delphis. Lineage (NCBI taxonomy): Eukaryota > Metazoa > Chordata > Mammalia > Artiodactyla > Delphinidae > Delphinus > Delphinus delphis. The sequence continues at coordinate 79,870,754 of NC_082698.1, read as the reverse complement.
AGGCTTTGAACATGTGAAGCACATCATTTATAGAAAAGCTGAAATGAAGATTTCCAGGCCCCATTCCCAGAGATTGGGAGTCAGGAAGTCAGGGCTGGGACCTAAGAATCTGCATTGTAATGCCTGCCCCCTGTCCTTCTGCTATAGGTGGTCCATAAACCGTAGTTTGAGAAATAATGCTTTAAAAAACAGTGAGAGAGTCTCTGTAAATGAAGAAGGTAGAGGAAGGCACTTTGATGTTAAAAGCAAAGCACTCTGCTGGGAAATCGTAGCTACCTGGCAGTTGTGCCGGCCTGTGTCTGCGTCATTGGGGATGTCACCTGCTGATGGGACCCTCCGGGTTGTGAGTTGGGATCTTGTAAAAATGATCTTACCGTGTAATATCTGTGCCGTGCACCGCCTCTAAGAAGCTAGAATAACCTTTGCAGGTCACAGTCCCGTGCGTTTGGAGGATTGCTGGCAGAGAATGAAGGCAGAAGTTTCTCTCTCTCCCATTTGACAAACGAGGAAATCACCGTGCCAGAAGGGGCCACCATTACTGTCCATTAGTGATGGACTCGGCGTCAGTAATGGGACCCAGAAAGAGCCCGGCCATGGAAGGGCCCCAGGCTCTTCCTCTTGAGCCGCCGTGGGCAGGGTGACGGTTGGAAGGGGAACCAGAAGCCATCCGTCGAGGATGTAGTCAGCCAGAAACTCGAGCAGACGCATGAAGGATTGGGGGTTCTCCCTGGCCAAGCTCACATGTTCATTTGGGGGTACACGTTGCTGGCATGGAGGAGGGCTGTGGCATCTTTTATCCCTGGGTATCCCGGCTTCTGCCTTGTGTATGGTAGTCCTGTCTCTTTCCAAAAAGGCTTTGGGGTGTGCGTGGATAAATGACATGGATGTGTCGTGTTCATGGTGAGTGTTTCCAATGTGTGTGGTATAGAGATAGACTGTCAGAGTCATGGGAAAGGGAAGAAAATCAGGTAACTGTGAGAGCTCAGGCCTTTACCGTAAAGGAGCCAGGGGCAAAGAAGAAAATATCTTGGTTGTGTAATTTTTCTTATCTTAAAACAAAATGAGAGAAGGAGAAGGGGAGAGGGGAAGGGAGAAGAAGAAAAAAATGTATAACAGTACTTCAAAATCTAGGTTTGTGGCACACATTTTTAAAGTAGCCTGGTTTCTTCTTATAGAACATAATAGTCTTGTAGAAAATTTTGAAACTGCATATAAACAAGAAAAAATAGAAATCATCACTAATCCTACTACCCAATATTAAACACAGTTGGCATTTCATTGCATGGCAGATTACTTTGTTCTTTTTAACTTTTTATTCTGGAAAATTTCAGACGTAAGGCAGAAATAGAGAGCAGAGTAGTGATTTCTCATGTATCATTACCGGTGTTCTGCTGTGCTCTGACAGCTTTTTAAGCTCCAGACTATATATCAAGATGCAAAAAAAAAAAAAAAAAAAAAAGATGCACCTCTTGTTTTCTCAATTGATTTCCGATTGTGAGTTTATTTTTACTGCCATGTCATTGAAAAATTTTTTTAAAACATAATGTGTAATGTTGTGCCTTATTTCATGGTATGGTTGGCATTAAATTTTAAAAACAAGGTATCACCCAGGTGTGATCCTGGTAACGTTTTGACAGTTGATCTGACAGTGGGTTTACAGCAAATGCAGGAGCCACCTCCCTGAGACCTTTCCCAAAGCATCCTTGTTGAAGGCAAAGGCGATAACATTCAAATATCGCTTGGCGGACGGGATCCTGTGCCCGCCCCGTGGTTAGCCCGGCTGTGTCTCGTCCACCTCCTCCCTGCCGGTCTGAGAGCTGGGCTTCTACTTGGCATCCTGGAGCCAGGCATCCCTCTGGGCTTGTGTTTCGCAGCCTTACGTAGTTGCAAGGATTCTTTTCTCTTCCCACAATAGCTGTTCCTGGCAAGTAACTTCATTGGAGGTTTGAGCAAATCACCCACCTCCATGTGCCCATGGAATTACAAAGTTGCGGTTTTGGCTTTAGAGGAGAAAATTCACAGTGAAGATAGACCTTCCTAGGGAAGTACGCTACACGGTAGGGCCGCTGCTGGTGGATTTCTTTTTCTGCTGCAATAATGACCTGCCTGCATTCATAATACTGACTGAGGGCTGCTCCCTATCGTATATGTCCGGCACTGTGGCTCTGTGCTGATAATCACATGAATAGCATCATCAGTCGTGAAGCCTTTTGGGCCAGTTGCCTGTGTAAGTTACGGCACCAAGCCTGTCCTTGCTTTACACTCACTATAGCAGTTCGGTTCCTCCGTCACTGAGTGCCCACCGTTTTGCGGGCACTGGATGCAGGTACAGGTCTTACCACACTAGGCAAGATCTGCGATGGTCAAGCCAGGATGCTTAGGCTGGGTCAGTGAATGCTGTCCGTTTCACAGTGAAAACGAGAAGGGACTCTGATGACCTCAGTTGGCAGGAAGGGGCTGCACGTGTGCGTTCTGCAGGTTCAGAGACGAGAAATGATAGTGACCCTTAGGTCCCCTTCTCAGCTGTAAGTCAGGGGTCCCACAGGACGTGGACACGTCTAGTCACTGTTTCTGCAGGTGGCTGAGAGGTCGCAGGTGCTAGGTTCCAGGGAGGCTGATCACAGTGACTAGAGGCTAGGAGGTGTCTGCCAGCCAACAAGCTAAACCTCTGAAGCAGGAGAGAGGTGGGGAAGGGAGGGGCCGGGACAGAGCAGAGGAGCTGGGTGCACGGTGGTTGGTTGGACCAAGCACACCTCGCTCCTTCTCGGCCACTGTCCATCTGCGTGACCCCTCCCATAGAGATTGGAGGTGGCTTGTGTATTTGGAAGCACGGCTTCCTTCATCAATGCAGAGATGGCAGCCTTCTTATTTTGAAAAGAAGCCTTCCTAAAAAAAATATGTAAGGGGATGAGGGCATGAGTGGTCGTCTTCTGCATAGATTGTGGCTAGAATAGATTCGTCTTCAAAAGAACCTGGTTATTACCTAAAGCCATTCCTTAGTGCAAGACAGTGAGACACAGAATGACTCTGTAAATAGCTAGGCTTCCTGGACAAAACCTCAGTGATGCAGGGACTGCAGCTGCACAGAGATCAGGGGCCCTGTGGAGGGAGCATCTAGGGCTCCTGAGCGTGGGTGTGTGAATTACTTTACGTCACTGCTCAGCGCCCGGGGTCTCACCTCGTCGTTCTGTCCGTGACGGAGTGTGGTATCCGTGATGTTTATGGAACATCGCCTCTGTTGACTTCATGCAGGAGGTAGAGGGAAGAGGGCCGATCTGTGTGGTGTGGTTAGTAAGAAATAAATGAAGTGGATGGTGTGATTCAGGGCAGAGATCACAGGGCGCAGTTTCGGAGGACTTGGGTTTGAATCCTGACTCACCTGTTCCACCCTGAGTGCCAGAAGATCCGACCTTCCAGCCTCAGTGTTCTCATCTGTAAAGTGGAGGAAGTGATTCCACATGGACTTCAAGTCTCCCTGCCCAGTAGGAGGTTTTTAACTCCCCCAAATGATTAGAAAAGCAACTTGAGTCAGAAAGCCCACGGGAATAATAACAACAAACATATGGTGAATTATTCAGGCCACACAGGACCCACGCCTGTCAGGCAGCGTGACTGGAAGAAGGTCGTTGTGTCCTGATGTCTGGCAGCCTGTCTTTGCTCCCTGACTTCGACAAATGACCGCAGAGGCTCATTCATCTTGCGGAGGCCTGACCAAGGTGGCCCGATGTTAAATAGCTCGTGCTCTGTGCCCAGATGCGCTGTCTTGTCATCGGTGAGCTGGCCGAGGTACCAGAGCAGAAAGGAGCAGCCTGGCTCGATGCACTGAGATGCTGACTGTCATGCTTTGCTTGTGGGGGTGATACATCTGGACCACCTGCTCCTGTGGGTGGGTCGTCGTGGGTTCTGCATGGGCCGCGCCATCTAAAATGGAAGGATAATGAGAAGATTGAGGGAATCTCATCGACAGGGTCTTGTTCTGTAGTTTGACAGGTGAGGAATCTAGTGGCAGCAGGGGCTGTCTTGTCACCATCAACTTCTGCTGACCCAGCGAGGCTTAGGTGGGCTCACAGAGCAAGCAGGAGTGTCACCTGCACACCTGGTCCGCACCAGCTGTGCCTTCTACCATGTAGCTCAGCTTCCTGGCAGGGACAGGGAGGGCGTGTGTGTGTGTGCGTGTGTGTGTGTGTGTGTGTGTGTGTGTGAGAGAGTTCCAGCTCCATGATTTACCTTTAAGGATGGGTAGGACTTCGCCAGTTGGAAGCAACACGGGCGGCATTACCCAGCCTCGATTCAGCCAGTGTTTACTTTGTACTCACTACATGCCAGACCCTCTGTTGGGTTCTAGGGATTCAAGAGTGGCCAGCCTAGCCCACAGGACAGCAGCGGGGCGGGCGGGGGGGGGGGGGGCGCTTAGAAGTAGGATAGATCAGCGGCCAGCTGGGACTTGGCCTTGGTCTCTTTTCACCACATCATGCTACCCGCTGAGGGCCTGTGGCTCCCAAGCCTGCATCCCCTGAAGATTCTTTCTGACCTTCCTGAGGGGAGGAAAGGGACAAGACCAAAGACTGAGGGCGGGCGGTGGATTCCCAGCCTATTTCAGCCCAGAATTTCCAAATGGAATGAAATGGTATTTTCATCATCGTACTTTTGTGAAACCACATTTTTTCGTAATGACTGTGATTTGGGGTAATATACTGAAATAAGGTGGAAATTTGAGCTCCCTTCACGTTGTACCATCAACTGTAATAATGATAATTCTGATTATTATCATCAAATGATAGCAGCTGGCATTCACTGGCACTTAGTTTGTGCCAAGCATTGTCTTAGCATCTTCTTACGCATTAGCCAGTAGGTCATATTATTTCCCCCATTTCAAAAGTGAAGAAAGGATCGCATAGATCAGTCATTTTTTCCCCCTCTCCTAAACTCACATAGCTGGAAGGGGGCAGAGATAGGATTTGAACCCAGGCAGTCTGGGGAATCCTGTCTTGTCTTCTTTTAGGTCTGGCCGGAGATAAATTTAAGAACAGAGAAACACTTTATGCTATCGCTTATATGTGGAATCTAAAAAATACAGAAAACTAATGAATATAATGAAACAGCAACAGACTCACAGATACAAACTAGTGCTTACCAGTGGGGAGAGGGAAGGAGGGAGGGACGAGATAAGGGGTATGGGAGTGAGAGGTGTACATACTGCTATATATAAAATAAATAAGCTACAAGGATATATTGTACAGCACAGGGAATATAACCAATGTTTTATAGTAACTATGAATGGAATATAACCTTTAAAAATTGTGAATCACTATGTTGTACCCCTGAAACTTGTATAATATTGTCCATCAGCTATACCTCAATTTAAAAAAAAGATGACCTCACTCTAAATATTGAAACTGACAGAAGTCAAGAAAAAATGTAACATGGAAAGTAATATTCTGAAATAAAATTTTATTTTGCCTGCATCTTTTAAAATCATATCCTTTAAAACAATGTAAAATTGCTAACTGTCTTTTTTGGAGAAGGGCTATCCTTTCTTCTGAGATCTTGTCCTTCCCACATTTTTTATGTTAATTTTTTTTCTTTTGTTAATGTATAGTCATTGTAGATGGTCCTGGGTATTTCAGATATCTTACTTGGCCTAATGAAATGATGGAGAACATAGTTTTTAAAAAATTTTATTGAAGTGTAGTTGATTTACAATGTTGTTAATTTCTGCTGTACAGCAAAGTGATTCAGTTATACATATGTAGATATTCTTTTCCATTATGGTTTATCACAGGATATTGAATATAGTCCCCTGTGTTATACAGTAGGACCTTGTTTATCCATCCTATAGATAATAGTTTGTATCTGCTAACCCCAAACTCCCAATCCATCCCTCCCTCCGCCCCCCCCTTGGCAGCCACAAATCTGTTCTCTATATTTGTGAGTCTGTTTTTTTTTCGTAGGTATGTTCATTTCTGTCGTATTTTAGATTCTACATATAAGTGATATCATATGATATTTGTCTTTCTGTTTCGAACTTACTTCACTTAGTATGATAATCTCTAGGTCCATCCATGTTGCTGTGAATAGCATTATTTCATTCTTTTTTTAGAATGAGTAATATTCCATTGTGTATATGTACCACATCTTCTTTATCCATTCATCTGTCAATGGACATTTAGACTGTTTCCATGTCTTGGCTATTGTGAATAGTGCTGCTATGAACATAGGGGTGCATGTATCTTTTTGAATTGTAGCGTTGTTTGGATATATGCCTAGGAGTGGGATTATAGGATCATTTGGTAGCTCTGTTTTTAGTTTTCTGAGGAACCTCCGTACTGTTCTCCATAGTGGCTGCACCAATTTACATTCCCACCAACAGTGTAAGAGAGTCCCTTTTCATTGAGAGCATATGTTGATACCCAACATTTTGGGAGAAATTTGGTCTGGGAACCCTAAGCCATGGGTCTCCATCATGGGGGCTAAGGTTGGTGTACCAGTAATCAAGATCAATAATACAGTCAATTCTTGTTACTCACAGTAATTATGTTCTATAAAGTTGCTGCGAACACTGAGTCTGTGAATAGTGAACGATGTTCCCAGGGGAAGTATAGGGTTAGGCCCCTGAGAGCCTCTGGTCACAGTACATTTATCCATCAATACATAATCCCGTTCTGTGTGTGTTTCTCTTTAATGACACCTTATTTAATGTATTACGTTTATTCATTAACACTGAACTCACAGCCAACAGCTCTGGAACTCATGCCTGAGTAAAGCTTATCTAACATGTATTTTTTCCATAAGGCACATTGCAGCCTTTTGCACTTAGGAACACCAGACAGCACTTTAAGATCATGCTGGGGACTATTTTGAACAGCAAAATCACCGTTACAGAACACAAAAATGTGAAAAATGTGGCACTGAGTAGATCACAAAGAGGACACCTGAGAACCAAAGTTTCATCCCCAGCTGGGAACCTGAGCCTTTGGGGCTTTCAATCTGTCGCCCCCTGCACGTGCCCACAAATGACCCTGAAACTTGCAGGTTTTGATTTTGAGGTTTCACATACATTTAGTAAGTAGGCAAACTCACAAATGTGTAATCTGCAAATAATGAGGATGGACTGTATTTTGATGCAATATTTTAAAGAATCAGAGTTAATACCAAAAAATCCAGGATGAATAAAATAGAAAATTTTCAGTCAAGAGAGGATTAGAGTGACTGAGTTCTCCTCTTGCCCTAGACTCCCATGTGGCTCATATGGCCCCTGCTTATTGACTCTGCCCCCAGCCATCTCCTGAGTCCCTGCCAGGCCCTCTTTTCTAGGGCCTGGCATGTCCTCACCCTCATCCTGCTTTAAAGTTTTTTATCCTTATAAAACCATGATGGGGTCACCTCTAAGGGTGTCCAAATAATTTGCCACGCCCCCGGGCCCTCCTAAATGTGAAAGATGTTGCTAAACATCGTTACAGGTGTTAATTGATGTTCCCTTGAAGTACGCTGAGGTGCACTGAGGTATGGGGCCACCTTACTTAGCCTGAGCCCTTGGGCTTTGACTGCCTCTACCCAGAGGTACTGGTGCCCGTGCCGGTTGAGCCCAAGCTCAGCACATCCTTGGGAGCACGTTTAATCTCATGGTAAAGCCTGTGTCCTCATCTGCATTCATGCTCCCACCAGCTTCCTGCTTCACCCAGGAAACCCTGTTTTGTGTACCCTCGCATGCAAGCCCCCGTGGCTCACCAGGGATACTGCTTTCCCTCTGAGCCTGCGGTTTCCCTCTCTACGTTCATTGTGCTCAGCTCTTTTTACCTTTTTATTTTGAAATAGTTAAACATGGACAGGAAGGTGCAGAAGGAGAACAGAGAGATCCTGTACAACCTTTGCCCAGTTTCCCATGCTGGTAACATCATGCATAACTATAGTACTGTATCATAACCAGGAAATGGACATTGATACCATCCCCAGACCTTAATCAGATCCCACCAGTTTTGTGTGTGTGTGTGTGTGTGTGTGTGTGTGTGTAGATCTGTGTAATCACCACCACACTTAAGATACAGAACAAGTCCCTCACCACAAAGGTCTCCCTCATGCTACCACTTCCTAATCATATTCAGTCATATCCACCTCCTGCCATCCCTAACCCCTGACCATCACTGACCTCTGCCGCATCTCTGTAATTCTGTCATTTCGGGAATGCGGTACAAATGGCCTTCATGACCTTTTGAGATCAGCTTCTTTCACTCATCAGAATGCGCTGGAGATGCATCCAGGTGGCTGTGTGTTGCATGTTCGTTCCTTTTTCTCGCTGAGTAAGACTCCGTGGTATGGCTGTGTCAGGTCATCTGACCTTTCACCTGCTTGAGAACGTTTGAGTCATTATCCGTTTGGGGCTGTTATGAATAAAGCCGCTGTGAACATTAATGTACAGGGTTTTATGTGGACAGATTTTTTTCTTTTCAGAAAAATGCAGAAATGCAAATGTTGGGTTATATGGCAAATACATATTTAGTTGTTGAAGAAACTACCAAACCATCTTCCAGAGTGGCAGTATCCTTTTATATTCCCAGCAGCAATGTGTGAGTGATCCGATTTCTTTTTTTTTGCGGTACGCGGGCCTCTCACCATTGCGGCCTCTCCCGTTGCGGAGCACAGGCTCCGGACGCGCAGGCTCAGTGGCCATGGCTTATGGGCCCAGCCGCTCCGCGGCATGTGGGATCTTCCCGGACCGGGGCGCGAACCCGTGTCCCCTGCATCGGCAGGCGGACTCTCAACCACTGTGCCACCAGGGGAGCCCGAGTGATTGATTTCTTTGCATCTTCATCAGCATTTGATGTAAAGTCACCTTTTTAAACAGTTGTTCTGATAGGTACATAGTAATACTCATCATGGTTTTACTTTGCATTTTCCTGATGACAATGATGTTGAACATCTTCTCATGTGCTTAGTTGGATTCAGATATCCTCTTTGAGGAAGTATGTGTTCATCTCTTTTGTCCATCTTCTAATTGGATTGTTTTCTTTCTTTCTTGTTTTTAGTGTTCAGTTTGAGAGCTCTTTATATAGTCTAGATATGAGTCCTTTGTCAGGTACCCACATTCATTTTTATTGAGAGCTGACTACATGTAAGGACCTGGGGATTCAGCAATGAACAGATGGTCTTTCTCTCTGCCCACGGAGAGCTTCTACTCTAGTGGGGAGGGAGACATTAACAACTGCTTATTACACTGTTAGAGATTTTTAGCTGTGGTCATGAAGGGTCACGAAGGGGTACCTGAGAACGGGAAGTGGCTAGAGGGACGTCACCTGACCTGGGGGCTGGGGAGTCCAGGAACTGAACCAAGAACTGAAGGAGGAGGAGGTGACCTGGAACAGGTGTGAGTTGGGTAGGTAGGGGTGGGGTTCCTCCAGGTGACTTTGCATCTTCCCCTGCTCTTGCCTGGAACTGATTTTTAGTCCCCAGTGAAGAAATGCATACACAGCAGTAAAGAAACCCCAGAACTATGTCTTCCTTCACCTCTGAGATCAGATCGCCCTTCCCCCTCCCTGTCTGTAACTGCTCAGCCATCAGAAAGTACACTTCACATCTTTTGCCATCGTGAAACTTGCGATACTAAGATAAAAAATGTGACAACAGGCTGACCAAGCCAAAAGAACTACTGTTTTGTTCTTTTTACGACCCGGTCCTTAGTTGAATTTGGGAGCAAGTGCCCTAGTACAGGGGAAAGGTGATCATTTCCTGTAGAACAGAACTGGATTCATAAATAATATACCTCATGCAACTTTAGTGTTTGAAAATTGAGTGATTTCACCAAACATCTAGAGTCTACTTCTGCTCAGTACCTCCACAGAAGCTTAGCGAGCTTCAGGAGTGTAAAATTTGAAGAACTTTGACCTCGATGCACACTATTTCTTAACTTATCTCTTTGTTTACAGGTAGAATTGCTCACAGCGTGTTCTCTCTTGTCTCCAGGGTTGCTGACTTCATACTCCCCTTGCTAGCAATCCTCACCAACTGACTCCTTTAGAAACCACTTCAACAGCATTTAAGAGGGTCTGGATCCAATATGCGTAGTTTCAAATTAAAGTGAAAACCCCCCACTGGTTCCCTCACAGTCATAAGCGATACACAGGGCCCATTTCTCGCAATTGGAATTTTAGAAGCAAGTAGAAGAATCCCAGAGGTGGAATATCTAAGCATGTGTGGATTTCCTTTAGATTTGGAGACAGCGCTTCCTGAGCTGAAATCAGACCGCGTGGCCTGACACCAAGACACAATACAGGCAGACCTTGGAGATATTGTGCGTTGGGTCGCAGACCATCGCAGTAGAATGAATATTGCAATACAGCGAGTCACACGAAATTTTGGTTTCCCAGTGCATAAAGAAGTTAGGTTTGCTGTAGTCTATTAAGTGTGCAGTAGCATTCTGTTTCAACAGTGTACACACTTTAATTAAAAATACTTTATTGCCAAAAAATGCTGTCATCTGACAATGCAGGGTTGCCACAAACCTTCAATTTGTATAAAACACAGTATCTGTGAAATGCAGTCAGTCAGTGCAGTAGAAGGAGGTTTGTCTGTGACAGTTCAGGAAACGGGGTGCCCGTACTCAAGGCCTTTGACGTGCTCTTCTCTGTTACTCTGATGCACCCTGCATTGTCCCCCCCTTGCCTCCGCTCGGGCCCTTCCCCTTCCATGTCCCCAAGAGAAGTTAGATCGAGAGCTGGTCCCCGGATGCTTGGTGGCTAAGCCGTGGTGCTCTCTTTCCTGAGGTCAGGAGTTCAGAAAGCCCCGTGACTCTCTCTCCTGGGCTGCTGAGCAGACTCACGGTGGGCATTTCTCTGTGTCCCTGCCACCGCTCTGTAGAACTGCACAAGAACCCAAGAAGAGCAACACGTATTTTGAAAAGTGTACAGTGGGGTGTGAAAGCCTGTTAATGATGACGGCTCTCCTGGTATGAGGCCCACTCAGAGGCGCTTGAAGGATAGGAAGAATTCCCGTGAATTCATCCAGCTCCCTCTCCTAGCAAATCAATAAGACCCCGCAATGACATATGACATCATGATTCCAGAGGAGCCTCTGCCTCTCCGAAATAACAACATTTACCAAACAGCGCTCAGGATGGTTTACAGAGAAAAATCGACCCAGTGAGGCTTTTCATGCCATTTCTCTTTGTGCTCCGTGAGGATTCTTTGAGTCATGTCAGTTAAATATTATATTAATCATGCAGTCATGTTTGCTTTTCTCTGGTCGTCCCACCATGATTGAATCTGTATTGGAAGAATCTATCAGCTGCTTCCAAACCTAGACATATGGAAGACTGATTTGTCTGTATTTTCTTAATATTTCGTGTGGGTGTGCAGTGCTTTTGAGACCACACAGTTTTTCTTCCCCTTCGTTCTCTTTACAATTACTGGTACGTCGTGTAAGTTAATGAGGGTGTGTGTTGAGCACAGCCCTTAGCAGTCTGCCTTTCTGTAGATATTCTAGGGGTGCTTTATTAGGTCTTTTTATTTATTTATTTTTATATAGTTTTTATTTTTTGGCTGTGTTGGGTCTTCGTTTCTGCGCGAGGGCTTTCTCTAGTTGTGGCAAGTGGGGGCCACTCTTCATCGCGGTGCGCGGGCCTCTCACTATCGCGGCCTCTCTTGTTGCGGAGCACAGGCTCCAGACACGCAGGCTCAGTAGTTGTGGCTCACGGGCCTAGTTGTTCCGCGGCACGTGGGATCTTCCCGGACCAGGGCTCGAACCCGTGTCCCCTGCATCGGCAGGCGGATTCTCAGCCACTGCGCCACCAGGGAAGCCCCTGTTAGGCCTTTTACATGGCTGTGTTGGATAATTCACTAAGCTAAAATCATGCATAAAAGTATAAGGCAGAGAATATTGGAACCACAGCTGCTCACCCATCTATGTGTGGGCACAGACCCAGAACCGTTCTCGGAGAAAACTCCGGCTTGCAGGAACCCCTTGCAGAGGTGGATGGACTTGTAATCAGACAAACGTTCACAGTCTGCCTTTTAAATATCTTGCACTTCAGTATAGCAGAGTGGTTACCAGTGCAGGCACTGGAGCCATGCTGTGTGGGTTAAAGTTCTGCTTTTACTGCTTCCTAACTGGGCAACCTTGGGCAAGTCACTTAGGATCTGTAAGCCTTAGTGTCCTGGTCTGAAAATGGGTCTTATGATAATAAGGCTTTCCTCATTGGGTGGTGGGGCTTAGAAAATACGTAAATATCTGAAAAGTGCTTCAAAGATGTGTGCGGTATATGTTAGCTATTATCCTTTCATATAGCCCTTAATATTCTTTTTGCTTTTCTTTTGATTTAATTTTTATTATCAAAATAATACAAGTACCTTAAATCCGTGGAAGTTTTTGAGGCTTATGTTTCACCCACCTTCTCTCCACCTCAAGTTTCCCACTTATGAGAGGCGGCCGCCTTCAACTCTTGTCTTTTTGTCTTGTTAATTACTTCCATTCTGAACATTTTCCCAGTTTTTAAAATGACTGTTTGATTTCCAAATATAGAAAATAAGGAGTTGGCTTCATAGTCCTTGCATCCCCTAGATATTAAATCAGTATTTAGAGTAGCTTTTGTGTTGGTTGGCTATCATATACATATGTCCGAGTCATCTTTTTTTTTTTAAAGATTTAATTTTATTTTAATGTTTTTGGCTGCGTTGGGTCTTCGTCGCTGCCTGCGGGCTTCAGTAGTTGGGACGCACAGGCTTACTTGCTCTGTGGCATGTGGGATCTTCCCCGACCGGGGACCGGACCCATGTCCTCTGCATTGGCAGGCAGATTCTTATCCACTGCACCACCCGGGAAGTCCCCGAGTCATCTTGTGTAATATGGGTGTATTTTCTTTTTCCCTTGAGGTTTATAATTGAATAATTTTAATGGTTACTTATTTTTTGTTTACATATTACTAACTGAGCCCACACTCTCCAACAGACATGAAAATCTCCCCTTGATGGGTTCAAACGTCTAGAATTATCTCTTGGTTTTACCTTTTTTCTTGCAGACTTCCCTTCCAGAGCCCTTGTTTTGCTCCAGCCTGGGCCGATTACTCTCCAGGCCTCCTGGAATTCTCCATCATCATCCTCCTCCTGGGAATTCCCTATATCTCCCTTGTTCTTCTTTTTTTTTTTTTAAAATAAGTTTATTTATTTATTTGTTTTTATTTTTGGCTGTGTTGGGTCTTCGTTGCTACACATGGGCTTTCTCTAGTTGCACTGAGCGGGGGCTACTCTTCGTTGCAGTGCGCGGGCTTCTCATTGTCGTGGCTTCTCTTGTTGCGGAGCACGGGCTCTAGGCGTGCGGGCCTCAGTAGTTGTGGCACACGGCCTCAGTAGTTGTGGCTCGCGGGTTCTAGAGTGCAGGCTCAGTAGCTGTGGCGCATGGGCTTAGTTGCTCCGCGGCATGTGGGATCTTCCCGGACCAGGGCTCGAACCCGTGTCCCCTGCATTGGCAGGCAGATTCTTAACCACTGCGCCACTAGGGAAGCCCTGTACCTCCCTTCTGTATTGGATCCCCTGTTTCCTGGGCTCATTTTTCCCTTTCTCTTTTCTTCCTTATTTTGTTGAACCATGTCCTTTAGTAGCTTCTTGAGAAATCATGTGAGATTGGTACAATTTTTGTGAACTTGGGTGTATGAAAATGCCTTTCTGTGAACCTCTTCTTGACTGAAAGATTCGCTAAGGATGGGATTCTAGGTAGCATACCATTTTCTGCCTGAATTTTGAAGGCATTGTCCATTGTGTTTTAGTTGGATTTCACTGTTGCTAATGGGATGTCTGAAACTATTGTGACACCCCCATCTTTTGATTTTTTAAAAATTGAAGTGTAGTTGATTTACAATGTTGTGTTGGTTTCAGGTGTACAGCAGAGTGATTCAGTTATACACACACACACACACACACATATACACTCCATACTTTGATTTACATTTTCTCTCTGGCAGCTTTTAGGATATTACTTTTATCTCTGATACTTTGACACCTTTCAATAATATGTCTTGGTTGTAAGATTTTTAAAAATTTATTTCAGATTTGGGAAATAATCTTAGTAGTATTTTTGATAATTTCTCCCCCTGTAATTTTCTCTCTTTTCTTCTTTTGGGTCACCTGTTACTCAGATGTTAGACCTCCTGGGTTAATCTTATAATCTAATCTTTTTACATTTTATCTCATTTTCCAAATATCTATCTTTTATGAAGGTATCTGCAAATTTATCTTTTAACTCTCCTATTAATTTCTTTCCTCCTGAGATCATATTTTAATTTTAAAGAGCTCTTTTATATTGTTGCTTCAGTTTCTTCCCGTCTCTCAAGTGTTGAAGCTTTCTAGTTATAGAAATAGCTTTTAAGCTTTCTTCTGCTCCTCCATTGATTCTGTTTCTTCCAAATTCTTTGTTGGTTTGATCTAATCTCTGTCTTTTAGGTCAGAATATGTCCTCTCATGTTTGATGACTTGCTGGTCATTCAGATTAAAGCAGAAGCACACAAAGTCTGTGTACAAGGAGCTCCAAGTGCAAGGGTCGTCTTTTAGCAAGCGGTGAGCTTCATTTTGGGGTTAGTAGCTAAGGATCAGGTGGTGTCATTGGAGGACTCCAAGCTGTCAGTAGCTGGGAATTTCATCTCTTGATTGTATCAGTTTCTCCAGAGAGCAGTCATTCAGTTCTTTGCCTGAAAAATACGGATCCGGCTGCTGTTTTTTAAGGAAATGAGTGGGGAGGGAGGCCGAGCAGGGTCTTACCGTTGGATATGTAAACTTGAACTTCATTGCATACTTCCAGTTGAGCAAGCTGAACTTGGCATCCAGAGGTCTTGCCTAGCTGCACGATGATCTAGGGTCTGACTGCTTCTTATACAGAGTTTCTACCAGTTCCCCTGTTTTCTTTGCCATCTGTATGTACCCTTGCTGATAAAGATGGAGCTCTTCAGAGGTCCTGTCACTCAAACATACTTGCTTCCTGGTTTACTTCCCTCCCTACACACACTTTGTTGGGTCTGCTAAGTCAGTTACCATTTATCCATCTGCTTTTCTGCTTCTAAAATTATATGGCCGTCTCTTGACCGTTACGGGTGTCTCTCCTATTCTCTCTGTCCTTGTGGACTTCTGCCCTTGTTATCCTGTTACTATCATTTAAGTGTGATTCCAGAGTAATTGAGGTTGAACAGGGATTTACTCTGCCAATTCTTACCAGAAGTCTCCCTTTAATTTTCACAGGAGAATTTCAGCTCTGCCCTTTGCCTGGTTGATGGTCAGAGTAGGCTGTAGTGGTGCTTGGGGGGCTGTAAGACATCATGGTCTAGAGCAGTGGTCTCCGATCGTATCATTGGCATTAGGAAGATATTAGAATTTCCATTTATATTTTTAATCGAAAAATGAAAAGAATTTAAGCTTTGCTAATACTGTTAATATTATAAACTTTTTCTGATTTGATGTATTTGTCAAGATGGTCATGAATTACCCGTGGTGCACAGGACTTCCTTATAACAAAGGAGTCTAGGCAAAGTGGACAGTGGGCCCCTTTCATTCTCATTTGGAATATCGAAATATATTGCCCTTATAGTGCTACAGGTTTTCTGGATCTGGTTAATTTTATAAAAACAGGACTGGCATAGTATATTTACACTGCACTTTATAATGAGGTTGAGAATCACTATGGAAATCTTTTGTTCCATACTAAGAGTCTTTGGTCATAACAAAGTACTTAAAAATATTACTGAACTTAAGGATGTTGTACATTTTTTTGTTTTACAAGAAGGCAAAAAATATAAACGGTGGCCTTCTCTGTTACAAGAGGCGCTGTGGGAATACAATGCTAAGCAAATATTGCAAACAAACAAACACAGGCATCTGTCTCTAAGGCAGAGGTGATGTTTTAACACTGAGTGAGAAAATAATATAATTTTAAAAGGAACTGGTGGTCTTTAGTGAGCATTTTGAAACTCAGTGTTTTATTTATTTTTGGATTCTTTTCTTATTTTATTTTTAATTGAAGTATAGTTGATTTACAATGTCGCATTAGTTTCAGGTGTACAGTGCAGTGATTCAGAGAAATATATATATATATATATATATATATATTCTTTTGCAGATTCTTTTCCCTTATAGGTTGTTACAAAATATATATATATATTTTTTTGGTACGCGGGCCTCTCACTGTTGTGGCCTCTCCCGTTGGGGAGTACAGGCTCCGGACGCGCAGGCTCAGTGGCCATGGCTCACGGGCCCAGCCACTCTGCGGCATGTGGGATCTTCCCGGACCAGGGCACGAACCCGTGTCCCCAGCATCGGCAGGCGGACTCTCAACCACTGCGCCACCAGGGAAGCCCTGTTACAAAATATTTAGTTTAGTTCCTTGTGCTATACAGTAGGTCCTTGTTGGTTATGAAACTCAATGTTTTAAATGTGTCTGGAATTATGTAAATGTTTTTGTTGAAAACAATATTTCACATGTTTAAACTCATGCCTACATACTTTAAAAAAAAAACTTGGTAACAGATTTTCTAACCAGTTTAAGGATATTCCAAATGAAGAGTGTCAGTAGCTTTTGAAACTATGAAAAATACAAAAACATCTTTCCTTGTGATTAGTTCACAGCTGAGTTCAAGAAAAAATGGAAATTTTCTAGTTGAATTATGGCAAAAGTCTTTCCCTAGTTGGTGGCAAAGATTGAAAAATGAATGTCATTTAATAAGAACAAAGACGTACTGCATTTTTATCACCATATTTTAGTGGTGAGTATCTGTCAAAGTAAACTCGTAATCAGATCTTGGATTATGGCGTCATAAAGTAGTAAACCAACACTTAAAAAAAAATGATATATTGTTCACAATGTTAGTGACAGCGAAATATTGTACTGGTAATAAATTTTTGAAAACTTAAATGTTTATTTCATCTTTAGCCTTAAAATATATGTTTTAGCAGTTTTACAATGGACATAATTATTCATTTATTAACATATAAATTTGTAAGTGATATGCATATCATGGGAGGGCATGCTCAAATTGCATTTTTAGTGTTAGGGGTATCTGAACTGAATTAAAAAATGAAGACTGAGTTTAAAGCCAAGGGTTGGGAGGAGACTGACCTAGATTCAGATCTCAGCTCTGTTACTTACTAGCAGTGTGAAGGTGGGAAAATTAGCATGCAGTTTTCTGTTTCCTCAACCCAAATAATATATACACAGTATATTAAAGTATTTAATTAAATGCCTAGAAAAGTGCTCAGTAACTGACATCTATTAATAATTATGAAATGTTGATGGTGATAATGGTGACATGGCATGTGGACCCGGTTACATGTGGTAAAACTGGACACCTGGTAGCTTGAACTCTCGGATGCCCTACTTTTTCAAAAGCTGAGTTGTGTTAAATAATGTGGCTCTCCCAAAGAGAGAAGACAAATGTCCCACCTCTTACCCTAAACTCATGTTGGAGAGCTGTGCCCTTCTTTCTTGGGAACAGAGCCCTATCATGGCCTTGGAATCCTCTGGGAACCACTAGAGTGAGCTGAAGAGGTAGAATTTTGTTGCCAACTTTGACCCAAAGAGTATTCAGTTGCTCTTTCATCCCTGGGTTGTGCTCTCCCGTCGGAAAGCTATGGACTTTGCCACACCATTCAGCTTCCTTATAAATAGAATATCTTTAAGGAAACGTTGGGCTGACTTGTTTTTTACTTTTAGACTCTATGAATCTTTTAACTAATTATACTTTCTCCTTTTGCTCTGGCCACCAGGAAGCTCAGCAACTAACGTCATCCATATTTTATAACCCTCTGGGAACCTTCTTTCAGCATGCATTTGGAGGAATAAACCTTGCCTGTAGCTACTTAAAAAATATATTATTACTATTTTCTCATTGCTTTAATCACCATATCTATCTAATATTATACTACTGCATTATATATTTTAATGAAATACTTCAAATTCTTTTTTTGGAGAACCAGATTGAAGGAAATAAAGTCTATCTGTTCATTCTCCCGATAGGAAGAAAAACAACAGCTCTTCCCTTTAAATGTTTAATGGCTAATTGCTAAAGCTTTCATTGTACTGATAAGAGCTGGGACTACTGAGGAGAGTAAAGGAAGGAATTGGTAAAGTCTAGGGAAGACCAGAAGTGGACATTTCACTCACAGGAAGGTGAGGGACCTTCCTGACACAGGAGGCCAGGGTGCTTTTTGGACAAAAATGTGAAAGGACTGGTCTGTGGACAAAAGGCAGAGGGCAGGAGGAAGGTCCCCTCTTCCACTCACTTCCCTCGAGAATTGTTCACTGCATCACTTTGTAAAAACAATAAGTAAAATACTGTTTTATTTGGTATAGGAGCCCATCTTGGACAATCCAGTTATGCAGCTATTCTTACAAGAGTCTGGATAGGTGGACAGCATAGCAAGGGGGTTGCAAGAGCTTCTTAGAAAACAGGGCATGTGGGGTGGGGCTGGGGCAACGGAGAGAAGAGAAGGAAGGAAGGAAGGTGAGAGGGAGGCTTGTCTGGGCTCCTGTGGAAGCGCCGAGAATATTTCCCACAGCTTCGCTCCCCGTGCAGTAGGGGTGTTCACTAATACACTTCGACATTCGAGCACGTTTGACATGCCCGTGCCCTGTCTGCTGCGCCCTTTGCTATTCACCCGGGGAGTTGTTAGCTCGTCAAAGCCTGCCACTAACTTCAAAGGAAAGAAAAAGAAAGTCCAGAGGATACAATTGATCCTGTCACCCAACTCGAGTGAGCGCAGCTTGATCCGTCTTTCTGGACTGGTGGTAGAGGTCAGAGTCCGCCCTGGAAGAGGACGAAATGTGATGGATTTGAAGATCTCCCATCTTCAACCTTGTGGGGAACCTGCTTTGAAGCCCCGACCCACTAGCTAAAAGTCATGCGTTTGTTTATAATAGGTTGATCAAAAATCTCTTTTAAATCTGAAGGGCATCCTTTGTAAGGGAATGGGTTTTTCCCATGCAAATAGTCGTTGTTATTTAATCACAGAGATCGAGGGCTAAGAGGCTCTTTGAGAGGTTCTCTGCCTTTTTTGGTAGCTTACTTTACTTTTATTTTTTTATGATTATTTTTTTTTTTGCCGCACCATGTGGCATGTGGGATCTTAGTTCCCTGAGCAGGGATCGAACCTGGGCCCCCAGCACTGGGAGCACGAGGTCTTAACCACTGGACTGCCAGGGAAGTCCCAAGAGGTTCTCTACTTTAACACCCTTGTTTCACAGGTAAGGAAACGGAGACCGAGGCCATTAAATGACTTGTCTAGGACCATATGTCTCGGTGTGGGGCAGAGCCAGTCTTTTGAAGTTTGGTCCAGCGTTCATTCTCAAAAACACACCACCTCCTGAAAAGCTCTACTCCTAGGCCCCGGGACCGCGTGGAGTTCATGTGCACTGGGCATTCTGCCTCTGTTCTCAGCTTAGCCTAATACCTGGGGAATGATGAGTGGTTCTGCTAAAAACCATGGTCCCTAATTGTACCTCTGAGGAAGTACAGATGACTCAGCTGCCCAACTGGCTGCCTGCTAAAATGAATCAGAGTGAAGCATTTGCAACATGTTTATTGTGTAAAAAGACTGTCAGTTGCCTGGTTACCAGAGTGACAAACGCAAAGTAATTGTGCTTCTCTGTGGCCATGGGGGCGCAGGGTATTTAATTGTCACCATGAATTTGGGGAAGTGGAGTCAGAGGCCACATCCCTGACAGATGGGAAACACTTGCTGCTTCCGGTGGGTTTATCTTGCCGCGGTATCAGCACCTATTCCCAGTGCCATTGCAGAGACAGGCCACCGAGACAGGACTAAGTGAGAGACAGGCCAGTGGAGAAGTTAGTAGTAATGCTATTCATAGTAATGATGGATAAACTTTGATGGGCCCTCACTGTGGACCAGGCCTGATCTTTGAAACTTTATAAGAGCGTTTTGTGGCATGTACTCTTATATCCCCATTTTACAGACGAGAAAACTGAGGACGAGGACGGTTATCCAAGATGGCAGATGTCATAAGAGGTAGGGTAAGAATTTACACTCAGGTTGATGTAACTCTGGCATGCAAACCCTTAACCACAATACTCGTCAGCCTCTCTATAAATATAGCAGAATGTGGTGTGGATTAGTTAACCCTCATGGGCACACGGCCCATTTTCTGAGACCACTAGACACTGGTTAAGTTGTGATCCGGAACAGAAACAGTCTGCCTTACTCCTTTCTTGGCTTTCGTTTGAAGAGACGGCTCAGCCCCAAGGGGAATTCATCAGACCTCTTTAGCTTTCTTTCTCTTCTTCCCACGATGCAGTCAAATAGTGTGGCTGGAGAGTCTTCCTGGTATAAAGTAAAAAGTACCTCGTGGGAACCAAGTGACTGGGTTGTAGCCCAGGCTCGACCACTGCCTCCCTTGTGACTTTGGAAAAGACAGTTCCCTGGGCCTCAATTTCCTTATCTCTGAAATGGAAGATTTTCAAAGAGGTGATTTCTAAGGTCCTTCAAGCTCTTACAAAAACCCTCCAATTATAAAAGCACTTCAAGCTAACGGGAAGAAAGCCAGCTCTGGAGACAGCTCCCCTTGGTTTGGGTCCCTGTGCTTTCACTTTCTAATGTGTGCTCTTGTGCAGATTCCTTCATCTCTACAGACCTCACATGTGTAAGAATAGAGGGGTCTACCTCACAGAGTCCTTGGGGGGATTAAACAAGCTAATACGCATAGCACAGTACCAGCCACACAATAAACGCCCAATAAATATTACCCATTATCGCTATCATCATCATCGTTACCATCACCATCACCATCATCACCACTGTCATCATCACGACTAATGGACAATGTTAGATAAAAAATAGTGTAGCGCTCAATACTAAAAATATATCTAAAACATTCCCATGTACACATTTTTTTCTACAGGACAGAGCCAGATACACAGGTTAGTGTAGTAAGGATTTGCAACTAGCGTTTCTGACAACAGAGGATGGTTTGGTGAGAAGGAGACGGAGGGAGAATCAGGCAGTGGGTCACAGTGTGCTTGAAAACTGTGGGCATAGGAGCGGGGAGCCCCTGATGAGAAGGGTGAAGCTGTGCCTGGCTGGAGCAGCAGCCTGCATATACATGAACGCTGTTTATTTGAGATGAGCTGTTGGCAGTGCCCGGACCCTCCACTTGTGTGAAGACTGATCACCGATCTTTAATGGGGAAGCTGCTTTGGTCTGATAAAGCCAGCCAGGCAGTCATCACCTGAGTTGCTTTTAAATACTTTGTGATGCCCTGAGAATGGAGGCTTTGCTTAGACAAGTCTCGGGGTACCAACAGCAGAAGAGAAGGGAACGTGAAGCCTCCCTGCTCATCCCTGGTGAGTAGCACACGTGTAACGGCAAGCAGCCGGGCACGCCATTGCTCACATGCTCACCAGCCTCACAGAGTCTAGAAGTCACGGGAGGGGCCTTGTGTGTGACCGGCATCCCCCCGCCCCCAGCAAGGAGGCAGGGCTGGGATTCAGGAGGCAGATGGGACCCCTGCCTCTGCTGACATCCAGCATCTGCAGCCTCTTGGTAAAAGCCCATTGTAGTACATTTTTCTAGTACGTCTTTCTGGGTACTTTAGGAAGAGCATAGCCTGAGAGACGGGGTAGGTGAACGAAGTTTTTCTTATCTGGACTCTACTGTGGATGCCTGCACAGAGTTTCAGCGAACTAAATTGAATTGTCTTCACTTGCGGGCATTTTACTGTCATCTTTGAGCACGTGGAACATTTTATCAGAGATACACACACACACACACACACACACACACACACACACACACACACTTTCTGTTCTAATGCTGAACTCATCAAGGGTGAATTTGGAAGGATAGTTCAGCTGACAAACAGTGAGCTAGGAGAGGTCCTCTGGGAGGACAAGGACTTGGTGGACTCCCCGGAGCCCTCACACTGGTTATCAAAACGTTCCCTTTCTGGGGCTTCCCTGGTGACGCAGTGGTTGGGAGTCCGCCTGCCGATGCAGGGGACGCGGGTTCGTGCCCAGGTCTGGGAAGATCCCACATGCCGTGGAGCGGCTGGGCCCGTGAGCCATGGCCGCTGAGCCTGCGCGTCCGGAGCCTGTGCTCCGCAACGGGAGAGGCCACTGCAGTGAGAGGCCCGTGTACCGCAAAAAAAAAAAAAAAAAAAGAAATTCCCTTTCTGGCAAGTGCCGCTGAAGGCATTTATCGGCTCCTGTGATGAGCATCTCAGTGCCCTGCACTGTGTTCATCCACATGTGGAGTGTGTCTGAGGACACCCCATGCTACAGTGATTAATACGGATTCACATCACTAGGGGCTGGTGGGGGTCCATGCCCTGTGCCGAGTGGTACTTCTTTGCATCCTCTCATTTGATACTGACAGCAAGCAGGTAATCGCATCCCCTTTCCATAAGGTGAAGAAACTGAAGCTTGACTTCGTTAAGACACTTGTCAAAACTTGGTAAGCGGTGGAATGAGCTGTGACCCTCTGTGGGGTAACCCTGCAATCCAGGGTCATACGTCTAAGTCCTCCTGCTTTTCTGGGTTGTGGCTCTGCTTCTCCTGGCCATGATTATTCCCTAATCTTTGGGGGCTTCAGGGTTTTTTTTTCCCAGTGAAATACAAAGGCTGTGTGTTTTTAACATGTAAACTCACAGAACACCATGTAAATGCTAAGCTTCCGGAGAGCAAGGCCCACACTTGCATTCAGTTACTTAGCTTCCCAGGGATGTCTGTTCCTAGGGAAGCCCTGGGACTTCATATAAAGACCCAGGGCATGTTTTTCATAATTCCTCTATTTTAACTACTTGGGAAGGACATGATTCCATCCCATGTAAAGCACTCTGTTTGCCACAAAGCTCTATTAAACATTTGCTATGAACGAGGTGCTGAATGAGACTCACTGCATCCGAAGATGAATAAGAAAACAGCAGAGGAGGATAAATTGCTCCCGGGGTAAATGAGTGCGTTGGTACCCTCTCTCCTGACTGCTGCACAGGGATGCATTTTGCCAAAACTCGTGTCCTTATGGTGCCTCTTTTGACACCTGGGACCCCCCTTCCCCCTTCCCTTTGTTGTGTTCCTGGAGTAAAAGATGGTCCTTGCCCCCAGGGAGCTCACCGCCTAGTAGATAGACAGATGGCATCAGAATAGCAAATGTGATATAAGTACAATTTTAAAGATACCGTTATCAGTCTGGTGCAGTCAGGAGATGGAAACCACACAGTGATTTCAACAGAGAAGTTTAATGTAAGCATTTATTAAGCTGTGATGAAAGAGTAAGTATAAGGTGTAAGAGAGCTCTACAGGGTACCTTGGGGCTGAGAGAGACTACCCAGGGAAGGACAAACTTGGATGGAGGCCCCCTCTCCAAGGCTGGAAGGCTCACCCTACTGGAAAAGGTTTGGTAGCCTCCCCCCAGGCAGCAGAGAAGTGTCCTGGTTTGCTAGGGCTAGAGGTGGTCTGCAAGCAAAAAGCAGCCCTGCAAGGCTCAGGTGAATGGAGCTTGTGTGGTGTGCAGAGGTTGTGAGGGCACCAGGGTGGGCGGGAGGCCTGGGGCACCCAGTGTCTGTGCAGGTAGGGCCATGGGAGACCGACTTCCTGGATGGGGGCAGGTGGACACAGGGAGTCAGGGCGCTGGTACAGGTGGGTCTGCACTGAGCGGTCTGCGGGAAAGGTCCCCAGGCTGGGCCAGTGCCGTGAGGTTTCAGGGGGACCTTGAGTTCTGGGGTACGCCTGGGACAGAGCACCCCGACCCTCCGTGTCCTCATGGCCACATCGCTGGCTGCTGGCACAGCCCTGGAATCAGGCAGAGAAGTCCCTGCTTCCTGCAGGCTCCCTTAGCATCCTCCACTGGGAAACTGTAACCTTGTGCTCATGCCAACAGACAGATACCTAAATGAATCCATTCCGCTCACTGCCACGGAGCAGAGGAAGGGGGCATTTGGAGCTGAGAGGTCATACCTGGCCTAACCATCTGGAGGTGCATTCAGAAACAGCTTGGCAGTAACATTTGAGAGGAGCCTTGAAGAACTCTCTGAGCACATCCACCAGTGCCTCGCAGCTTTGCTCTCCTTGCCGGTCGGCTCTGGCCTTTCTGACTCTCTTTCTGACTCTCCAGTTGGCTAGACTGTCCTGTGACTGCTCACAGGAGCAGAGAGGGACTCTCTCAATAGTCTTTCTAGAAAGACCCTGCAGCAGATGGTCTTCAGTGTAACGGTCCTGCCATCCTACAGCCCCAAATGCCTCAGTGGCTCCCCACTGCCCGCAGGGGAAGGGACTGGATGGTTAGTGGTGTGTTTAAGCTCTCCAGTGACCCAGCTGCTACGTGCCTCTGCAATGTCTGTCTCCACCGCCCAGCTCTCTGCTTTGCTTCCATCCAGACCAAACTGCTTTGGGGTTTCCCGAAACACCACTGCCTCTTCCTACGCCTCATTTTTGTCCTGGTGTTTGTTCCCACGTGACTTATCTTCAGCGATTCATCCCTCGTGTCACCTCCCCTTCAAGCCTCTCTGGATGCCCCTGCTCTCCCCTCCTGTTCTGCACGTGCTCCCTCCTTCATTCACCGGAACACTGATTCTTTTCTTTTCTCTTTTTTCTGTGCTCCTTCGCTTCCTTCTTTGATTTTGTGTCATGTAATAAGTAGTCTCAGTTGGGATGCACAACTGCTCACATGTTCGTATTTGCTTCAGGGCTATCTTTAATGAAACACAAAAACATTCTGGGTAGATGAGTATATCTACAAACATCATATGCTATTGCTCTGTGTCTTTAAATTTTATTAATTTATTATTTTATTAATATTATTTTATTATTAATATTTATTTTATTAAAATTTAATTTAAAATTTTATAGATTCTATTAACCTTATTTAAAATGGATTCATGTCTCCACCACAGCAGAAATATTGTTCCGTGATTTAATTATTCCCCTCCATGTTTTGATTGTATGACCTACCCATGTTGACGTGTGTCATTCTGGTTCAGTCATGTACACTGCTCCTGTGGTATTCTGTGCTATGAATATGCCACGATTCAGTCATTCTCTGACGGAGGTGGTTTCCATATTTCAGATATCAATCGTTTGTCATGTATGTTGGAACTATGACAACATCTAATTATATTTCGTCAAGCTCTTCTTCTTCTTTTAGGCTGTAACTCCTTCAGGGCAGAAATCATGTTGGACTTTGGTTTGTGTCCTCTGCACTTAATGAGTATTATACCTGATGGAGAAGAGATGCAGAACAATTGCTTGTTGAAATTCTACAGTGTCACTGGGGTGTAGAATGTGGAGGGCTCTTCAGAGGAGGTGGTCTGCCTGACTAGGGCAATGACTTTCTACCTGGGAAGGTTTTTCTCCTAGGAAATCGTCTGAGGTTATAGAGCAGTGCTGTCTAAAAGAACTTTCTGCAGTAATGAAAGTGTTCCCTATCTGCACTGCCCAGCTCGGCAGTCACTGGTCGTATGTGACTACCGAACACTTAAAATGTGGCTGGTTTTATTGAGAAACTGAGTTTTAAATTTAATTTCATCTTAATGACTTTCAATAGCCCCATACGGCTAGCGGCTATTGTATTGGACAGTTTTAGAAGCAGGACTTAAAGGAACATCTAATCACAGGAAGACGAATACTGAGTGGTATCGCTTATACGTAGAATCTAAGAGAGCTGAACTTGGAAAAGCAGAGAGTAGAATGGTTATTGTAGGGGGGCTGGGTGGTGTGGGACATGGGGGGACGTCGGTCAGAGGGGACGAAGTTTTCGTTCTGCAGGCTAAGTTCTGCAGATCTGATCTACAGCGTGGTGACTATAGTTAATAATACTGTATCATATACTTGAAATTTGCTAGGAGAGTAGTTCTTAAGTGTTCTCCACACACACACACACAGGTAGCTATGTGAGGTGATCAAAATGTTAATTAACTTGGTTGTGGTAATCATTTCACAATGTACACATATGACAAAACATCTGCATCTTCAATATATACAGTTTTTGTCAGTGATATATCTCAGTAGAGCTGGAAAAAATAAATAAAAATTTTAACTCAATATTTGCTGATAGTGGAAAAGACTGTGTTTTTGTTGATGTGTCCCTAAATGACCAGTTTTGCTGACCGCTGAGTAATTTGACAGATATTTAGCAAGTGTCAGCCTACTGGATGCCAGGTAGATTCTTTGTCTGTAGAACAGGGCCTGTGATGCCTGCTTTCTAGGACTATGATAGAGGCAAAGCCTTTCAGCCTGGTGTCCATGAAAGATGCAGCTCTTCGTCTTCTTGTCATTCCATTATTACCTTACAGTGGGCACTAGAGATTTGGATGTGACTTATAGTTCCTGGCCTCAGGTCTGGGAGGGAAGACAGATGGGGTAGACACGAGCCATGGTTCCCCCTTGGTCTGTGTTCCTGCACAAGTTGGGGTGATGTCACTTTTTCCATTCTGCGTCCTGTGTACCCACTGGCTTAGAGTGTGGACCCCAGGGTACTTTAACACCAATTCCTATTTATTTTGAAGTACAGTTGATTTACAGTGTTGTGTTACAGCTATACAGCAGTGATTCAGATACACACACACACACACACACACACACACACACACACACATTTTTTCTTTACATGCTTTTCCATTACGTTTTATCACAGGATAGTGAATATAGTTCTCTGTGCTGTACAGTAGGACCTTGTTGTTTATCCATCCTATATATAATAGTTTGCATCTGCTAATCCCAAACTCCCAATCCTTCCCTCCCCCAGGCCCCTCCCACTTGGCAAGCACAAGTCTGTTCTCTATGTCTGTGAGTCTGTTTCTGTTTCATAGGTAAGGTTCGTTTGTGTCCTATTTTAGATTCCATATATAAGTGATCTCATATGGTATTTGTCTTTCTCTGTCTGACTGAGCTCACTTAGTCTGATAATCTCTAGGTGCGTCCATGTTGCTGCAGATGGCATTATTTCATTCTCTTTTTATGGCTGAGTAGTATGCCATTGTATGTATGTACCGCATCTTCTTTATCCGTTCATCTGTCCATAGACCCTTAGGTTGCTTCCATGTCTTGGCTCTTGTAAACAGTGCTGCAGTGAACATAGGGGTTTAGCACCAATTCTGGATGCCCATTCATAGCAGAGATTCGGGACAGTCTTCCTCTTCTCTGCCTTCTTTTTCATGCGTTTTGGGACTTGTTGCCCTGTGTGCCTCTCTCACCTGCCCCCACCCATCCTTTAGACATTTTGCAAGAACAGCAGCTATGACCGTGTTCCTTCATGCTCCTCTCCCCCCTTTGCTTACTCTGCTTCTTGTCTGCAGCACCTGTTCTGTTCTGGCTGCCACAGTGCCCGTCTCTCTCCTGCCTACTGAGACTCTGTGCCCCTGTGCCCAGCTCGGAGGCTGCCCCTGAGAGGCAGGTGCTGGGACCTCATATGCTCCCCTCCCACGCGCCTTCATACCTCTGTTTGTGTGTCTGTACTGCCTCACAGCATTTGTATTTGCATACATTTCCTTTCTAGACTTTAAAATCCACAAAGACAGGGCTGATGTCTTTATCTCTCTGTGTTCCTCACAGTATCACCATACCAAACCCAAAAGATGTTAAAGATTAATGAAAATGAATGAATAAATGAATGAGGATAGTTCAACATTTACGATATGATATGATTCCTCTTCTAAAGCAGTCCTTTTATAATGAGAATTACCCCAGGCACTCACTCACAGTGGGACCCTCTTCCTAGGAAAGCCCTTTGTTTATAAAATCACAAAGTACATCCTCTTCATCACAGGAAGTCTGATCTCTATGTAGTTAGGATATTTGAAGATTTTTAAAATGAATATGAACACTGCCGGTGAATGACAAAGGGTCTAACTCAGGGAGGAATTCATGTATGCATTTAGTAGAAAACATGGACTGCTTTCATTTCTTTGGTGAATAACCAGCTTCCTATTCCTGGTGTAATAAGCATATATGTAGTTAATTAGGAGTGCATGCAGTTAGAAAAACCATTTCTAACTCAGAAGCTAGAGATGGATTCAAAGTCTTTGCCTTTCACTTTGATTTAGATTTAGGTTTGGTTTTGTCATTAATGTGAAAATAGCCTACTTTTGTTCCCAATTTTAGGCCTGGCAGGGGGACATATTGCTGGTTAGCAAGCCTATCTGAAATTGACAGTGTATTCATGACATCCTGGTGGGTGTGACCTGGTACTAGGGGCCATAAAGAATCGTTAAGAAAGACCCAGGAGCACCCATCATGTCAGACAGGAGATGGTTTTATAAGCCATTGTTACGTCTGAGGGTGCTGTTGATAGCTGGATTAGAGTCCAGAAGCAACTGTGGAGTGCCCCTCTGTGACCAAAACCAGTAATGGAACAGAAGCCAAGAAAGATCTGAATTCACTGCAAATGGAAATTTAAAAATCCAGCTGTTTCTGATTTTTAGAGTGGAAAGGGAATTAGCACATGATCGAGCTTAGAAATGAAGCTTCTCAGTTAGACCTTTGCCAGAGCCTGGAGGGGGGGGCCAGGCCAGAATGGATGTGTTGTCGTGGAAGCTAATTTCTTTATTCAGGGTGAGCTCTGCTTCCTCGGGCGATTTTTGCTGTAAGTGGCATCTAGAGAGGGTGGCTGCTACTGCTTAACGGTGACAGGGACATTCCCCTTGAGGGGCTAATACTTGAATTTAGGGAGAGACAAAAGGAGCAAGTCTTAAGCCTGGAGGCAGGAGTTCAGAGAATTTGATCCTTGCAGAGGCTGGTTTCTTGAAAATCAAACCCAGATTGGAGAGTTGGACCCTAAAACGTGTGGCCACGTGACAAAGCCCTGGATAAAACCATTTTCTTTGGGGTGATGCCTGCGGTTGGCCTGTTCGATCAAGATGGGCAGCAAGGAAGAAATCTGCCAACCTCAAAGGGTTTTGCACTATCAGAGGTGGAATCCTGCTTGGCGACATAGCAGGATCTTAAATTCATGATCATTTTCTTAATGAAACGGGGAAGCCAGTAATGCATGTGGTATCCCTCTCCTCAGACACCACTTGCTAAACAAGCAACACTTTCTGGATAAGCTCCAGGAAATATAGATAAGGCAGGACTACATGCTGTTCCTCTATCAAGCCACAGGTATTGGAAATTGGATTTCCAGTATTGAATGAATGGCTCTTGGCATCATTTTTGCCAGTCACGCCATTGAAAGTTTTCATTTGTTTTGTACTTTATCAGACTCCAGTGTCTTTACCTCAATAGTCCCTCTTTTCTCACAGTCACCATGGCAGATAAACGAGGTGGGTACCATCCCCATTTTACACTCAAGAGAATTGAGCCTTACAGAGGTTTTCACGAGTATGACTGATGCAATAAAGATATTATTACTTCTGGTAGTCAGTTTTCTCTAGGTCCTACAGTTTAAGAAATCTTTCTTCCATTCAGTGGAAAAGAAAAGAGTTTAGCAAGGAAGATGGCAGAACCATAGCTTGGTTACATTCTGCGTGCGGCTGTATGTATTGAAATGTCCTGAATCAATCCCCTGATCCCCCATCGTGGGGGAGATAATCCCTGCCTGATTGTCCGTTTTGGTGTGTCCATCATCTGCCCTGCTGGCTGTCATCAATCATCAAGCTGTCCTAAATTTCTAAAGGCTTGGTAAGAGCAGTGGGAGGGTGGCAAACCACTTTAAATGAGTTTGCTCCAAGTGCAGAGAAGCAGGCATTGTCTCTTTCTGTAGGAGGACCAGCCTCTGCCTGGGGACCAGTTGGGCTCCTGGCCGTAGGGTTTTCAGACCTGCCTGTCAGTGACGTCTGCATGAAAAGATAGTCTCGTATCTCTCCATCTTACTTACATAAGCATTTTATTTTGGAAGAGTTTGAGATTTACAGAAAAATTGTGCAGTATACAGAGTTCTAATAGCCCCCGTTTCTCCTATGAGTAACACCCTACATTAGTGTGTTACGTCAGTCACAATGATGAACCAGTACAGACACTTTATTATTAATATTAAGTCCATACTTTATTCATGTTTCCTTAGTTCTACTCAAATGTCCTTTTTCTGTCCTGGGATCCCATCCAAGACACCACGTTACCTTTAGTTGTCACGTCTCCTTAAGACTCTTCTTGGCTGTGACAGTTTCTTGAACCTTCCTTGTTTTTGGTGACCTGCACAGTTTTGAGGACGACCAGGCAGGTATTTTGTAGACTGCCCCTCAGTGGGAATCTCTCTAATGTTTTTCTCATGATTAGACTGGGGCTGTGGGTTTGGAGAAGACCATACATGCCATTTCCATCACATCATGAGGACATGCCACCAACATAACATTGCCCTGTATATATTGGCCTTGGTCACCTGGCCGAGGTAGTGTTGATCACATTTCCCCTGTGCAGAGTTGCCCCTCACCCCATCTCCGTACCAGCCTCTTTGGAAAGACATCACCATGCTTAGCCCTCACGTATGTAGTGGGGAGTTGTGTTCCATCTCCCTGAAGGCTGAGTGTCTGCATAAATCATTTGGGTTTCTTCTTCAAGGCAGAATGGTCTCTCGTCCCCTGTTTGTTTATTTATTCAGTCAGTTATGAATGGACTCGGATATTTATTTTATCCTTTGGGTTACAATCCAGCACTCTATAGGCTTGCCCAGATTGTTGCACTTGGTCCATCAGGAGTTCCTTCAGGCAGTCTCTGTGTCACTTTGACTCACCTCCGTCTTGTGGGTGGGATTTTTGTTATTGTTTTGTTTTGACTGTTTCCTTCCTTCCTGATACTACAAGACACCCCAGGGCACATTTCATATGTTTCCTGCCCTAGTCCTAGAATTAGCCATTTCCTCAGACAGGTGCTGAGGAAGTTTCCAGCCTAACTTGGAGGAGTGGCTGGCAGTGCCACCTTTGCCCACTCCTGTGAGCTCCCGAGGATGGCCCTGGCTTCTGCAACCACTGCTGGCTGTCACCCAGCACCTGTAGGAGTCCTTCTGTCAGATCTGCTCCCAGCCATCTCCCAACTCTGACTCCAGACTCCTGAAATCTGCCTGGTAAATTTCTCTTCCCAGTTTCTGATGACAAGATGGGGAGGGGATAGGAAGAAAACCTTCATTTAGTTCTTAACGGAGGTAAAAGGGTAAAAGTTTATTTTTGAATATCATATCACTTGCCTATACTGTTTACCTAAGGTAAATATTCTAAACAGTATTTGTCTTTGTTTTAACATCACTGTTGTCTATGTGCTACTGAAATTCACTGAAACATGGGTCTCTTTCTGTAGGGGTCCCCACATTCCTGTCTGTTGAACAAAAGCACCCCAGAACCATTCCATTTAATTTTTGAAGGAAGGGGAGGCATTTGAATAGGAAATGACACAGGTTTCCTCTCTTTTATTTTTTTAGATGTGTTTTGCAAAACACTCCAGCCTTCCAAGCTAGATGCCACTGGCGACTCTGTGCTTGCAGATGCTTGTGGAATTTAATTTTCTTAGATACTTGTTATCAATTTAGTTCACCTTCAAGTTGATTCAAGCGGCACACTCATAATTCCATTCAGTTGGTGACTGTTCCCACACCGGCTAAGAGCGGAGCATGCCATCATCCTGGGCTCCTCTAAACCAGAATTTTCTTTCAATTTGCTTATCCCAATCTAAAATTGCTTTCTGCCCTTTTCATCAGGGCAAAGAAATTAACACTCACTCCCTGGTCTGCCTCTGGGGGGTGTAACGTCCTTCCCAGCTGCCTTCTCCAGCTTTGCTGAATAATTATACACATGAGCACCAGAATTGTGCAATTTACTGACCAGCCCTCCCTTTTAGGGGTTCAGCTACATGAGGAATTCGTGGTACTCTGTGAGATTTCTGTTAATTTCATATGCGAGGCAGTTCACAGAAACGGCTGCCCTTCACAAATCAGTCTTCATTGTGAGAAATTGATAAGAAATTGGAGTTACCATAGTGAGCTGAGATCATTGGCACAAATGTTTGTTTGTTTATGAGTTTGCGTACAGATACGGTCAACCCTCTGAACTGTGTGTGTATAGCCTGAGGTGCTTTTCTTCCCTTACATCCAGAAGGAAGGATGTAGTGACTTTTGGCTTCCTTCCTGCTGCATACTTGCTGCTATTCCAGAAATACTTCTCAGATCCTACAAGTCAAATATCTATGAAATCCCACCAAGCCCACTCGCTCAATCCATTTTATTCTTTCACACCTTGTGCTGTAAATGAAGGGGCAGAGGATTGAGAGGGCGCTAGACAGAAACTATTCTATTACCTGACGGACTAGTAAAGATAGAAGAAATGATTTCTAAGCCAAAAAAACTTCCATACACTGCCGGCTGTTAGCCACCTTCCTCAATCAGATCTGACTTTGGCTGGTGCAGGGAACCTCAACCAAGGCATCCGTGGAAAGAATTCATGGGAAAAGGGAACCTGCATTGGGCGGGAGTTGGAAGACAGGATCTATTTTGCCAAATTCAGACTAAAATTTAGTATT
Organism: Delphinus delphis; assembly: GCF_949987515.2. Classification (NCBI taxonomy): domain Eukaryota; kingdom Metazoa; phylum Chordata; class Mammalia; order Artiodactyla; family Delphinidae; genus Delphinus; species Delphinus delphis. Next base: position 79,838,344 of record NC_082698.1, on the reverse strand, counting down.
TCCTTCATTTTGGTTGTTTGCAGACACTACATTGGAATGCACAGCGGCCATGGCTTTGTTACCAACAGAAATAACGTTTTCATATCACATTATATTAGTTGAAGGTATTTTTTATATTAATCAATACTCCAAAATTGGAGTCCTTATGGGGGCCTCTGCAAGACCTTATTGTTGAATGCATTCATAAATAAGTACATATATGATTGTGCTCTAGAACTTTTTAGTAATTTGATCAGTGAATTTCAATAAGATGGATTTCTTTTATACTCCTATGTGCTTTCTTTCAAGAGGTTAAAAACTTTATTCCAGAAAGGAGTCCATAGGCTTTCTCAGTCTGCCAAAGGCGTCTGTGGCACAGGAGTTAAGAAGCCCCAGCCTGGTGTCTCTGAAGCCACAACTACTCCACCTCGTCTGTTCCGCTGGCTCTCAGGGGTGTGTGGCCAGAAACACAGGAAACAGTAGTGGAAGAGATCCTCCTGATTTCTCTTTGCTGGCTGTCTCCCGTCTCTCCTACCCGTGTATTCTCGCTCTTCTCCTTCTTCTTTCTTTCCTTGCCTCCACACTTCTTACCATGTGCAAGGGTCAGCTTAGTGTGATAGTGGATGCAAAGACCCCACGACATTGCCCCTTCCGTCCAGGGATTACTGTACCAGGTACTGGGAAGGTAGAGAAATACCAGCAGCCATGGGACTGGTGCAAACACACCACTGAATCTGGTCAGAGATCTCTAGATCCATCCTTGCGACCTCGCCTTTCCGTGTCTGTTCATAAGGTCAGTCATAAGAAGCAGTGATACAGCATCTCTGCCCAAAATTCATTTTAGTTCACCTTTCCTTGACACAGAACTTACGCTGGCAGTACGGTCCAGGGTGTCATTTGGGAAATAAAATTTTTTTCTGTCCATTTATTTAAGGTTCTATTGTTTTTCTTTCTAATATAATTTCCTCATTGGCCTACAGTGATTACATGCTGTCTTTCTGGAGAGGGGTCAGTTGCATGCATCAGTTCCATTGGTCATTCAAGGAATAGCAGCTAGATCTTTGAAGATGAAAGAAGATCAGAATCGGCTTCCATCTGGTTCATGTTCCAACCTGACCAGGTGGGAGCAGGCTTCCACTTGGCCCAGAGGAACTGCCCGGCGCGCGTCTGCCAGAACTGGAATCGAGACCAAATGACAGGGAGGTACTTCACCAAGTCTAAGAGGAAACCTTCTTGACAGCTCCTCCAGAATTCATGAGGTGGTGACTTCTCTGTTACTAGGGTTTTCAGGCAGAGGTCAAGATGGTCAGGAAAGATGTAGTTTCCTAAACTGTTTAGTTACAAGATTGAGGGGATGAGGTGTGGTTATTCCCTGTATTAGTCAAGGTTCTCTAGAGAAACAGAACCAATAGGATATGCATATGTAAGGATGTGTGTGTATCTGTGTGTGTGTGTGTGTGTGTAGAGAGAGAGAGACAGAGACTGACAGAGAGACAGAGACAGATTTAATTTAAGGAGCTGGCTCCTGAGATTATGGAAGCTGACAAGTCCCAAATCTACAGGACACAGACGGGCAGACTGGAGGCCCAGGGAAGAGTGGTTGTTCAAGTCCAAAGGCCATCTGCTGGCAGAATTCCTGCTTGCTCAGGGGAGCTCAGTCTTTTTTCTACTAAAGCTTTCAGCTGCTTGGATGAGACCCACCCATATTGTGGAGGGCAATCTACTTGACTCAGAGTCTACAGATAAAAGTTAATCACATCTGAAAAATACTTCACAGCAACATCTAGACTGGTGTTTGACTGAACAACTGGGTACCATAGCCTAGTCAAGTGGGCACTTAACCATCATATTTCCTCCCTCACTAGATGTCTTCAGACCCATCTGTAGCTCAGCAAATGTGATGAAAATTCAAGCCTCAGGGGAAAAAAAAAAGCCATGCATTTCCACCGTCTTAAGCATTTAGGAACTCCTGCTGGATTGGGTGGCTAAAATGACAACTGTGAAATCCGTAAATGCCGAGAGCCAGGGGTTAATCCGTTGACACATTCTGATGGTCCATTCAAGGGCAGTCTGAGATGCAGCGTGGCCTCGTAACTATTGCTCCGAGAAGCTCAGGAGCGAGAAGATGTATGTTTAGGTTGGTGATAGCAAGTTAGACAACAGGGTTGAAAATGGGACTCTGGATCGTTGCAGGGATTCCTGAGGCCACGTGGGTAAGCTCTTGCATACCATTCTGTCTCCCGCAGAAGTTTGGAAAACCGGTTTTGAAGAAGTAGTTACTCTATTGTTATCTTAGGGGATTGCGTCCTGTTGTAGCGTCAACCATTCTGACCAATTTTTTAAATGTTTTTGGTTCCTATTCATTATTTATTGGCTTTAAAAGATTTCGCCTTCCTCTGTAGTTAGTTATTTACCCTTGGGTGGATTCTCTAGTATGATACATTTCCATTCTCATTGTAACAAAGTGCTCTCTTTGTCCTTAGAAATCTAGCTAAATCCATGGGCAGAAGCAGGCTGTTCCTGTAACCTTGTTCTTCCTGAAGTTAGCAGTCAGATATTCTGGCCGTAGGATACCCTCCCTTTCTTTCTTCCCCTCCCTTCCTTCCTTTTCTCTTTTAGATTGTGCGTTATGTGTGTTCTAAACTGGCAGTAGGAGGACTAGCTTGCTAGAAGTTGGCTTGAATCCAGACTGCTCTTTCGAAGTTCATTCTTTCTCTTAGTAACGCCCAGGAACATTAGGTTGTAGAAGATTGTCATTAGCAGAGGAATTCATTGGGTGCTACATAATTTTTTCTATTGTGAGTTATTTTCTTTCTTCTGAAGAAAGAAAGAGCCCAACATGGTAGGCTGGGAAATGACTTCGGAAGTTGAGCACAGGTCTCCGACCCTCCCTGAACCCTGCAAATTCACCACACTGTTCCTAGGTTTGGGCTCCTTTCAGAGTTCGCTCCTCAGAGGTCCCATTAGCACATGGCCCCAGGGTATTCAGCTGCTGCTTCAGGATCCTAGGAATGCAAGCTGGCTGCAGTAAAGGAGCAGCTCGTTCTCAGAAAGCCTCCTAAAGGCATAGCTATGGAGAATTTAGATTTGGGAAAGACCCCCTATCCATCCTTTACTTTTGTAGCGAGGAAGTTGAGGTTGCCCGTGGGATACATCAGGCCACCTGGCCTGCAAGGCAGAATGGGTCTTGTACACAGGTCTTCTGATGCCAAGACAGAGCTTGTGACCCTACAAGATACTGCCCCGTCCACAGTATCCCCAGGACTTTGAACACGAAGATCACCTCTGGGGCCGGCAAATCACCCTAAGTTGGTGCTCTGATAAGATGTGTTCTGGTACTGCGCAGTAATGTAAGGAAGCAGACAGCAAGGGTGAAGGAAGCGATTCTGCTGTTGGATTCTAGAATAGGCTTCTTGTCTTCTAGATGGGCGTACCCACCATCACTCATGCAAAATCGTTAATCCCACATATTATCATTTCTTTGAAAGGAAAAAGTAGAAGAGCTTCCCAAGGGCTCTCTACATTTTGAAATAGTTTTATCTACCCACTGGATTTATTGAGTGACTAGTTATTGCCTCACTGTTCATCCGTCAAAGCCATACGTAACTGTGTTTAACAACTATTGACCAGTGTGATATCCAGGCCTGCCACCCAGAGCGTTATAACCTGGCAAGATGCAGACACTTAATGATGTAATGAGGCTATGCTGTCTGCCAGGTTGTTGAAACTACGGGAAAGAGCTTGAGGACTCTCATGCTGCCTTTGGGAATCTTGTCAGGTCCGGAACCACCTGTTGGTCACCACTGGCCTTGCTCTTTCATACACCATTCAGACTTTTATTCTTGGTTAAGTGTCATTTTCTCAAACTTTTATCTACCAGAAAAATTAAAAAAGAAAACTGTTGCTGGTGACATGTAGTGGGATTCGCCTCAGATTTGTACCGTCCGAAGAGGATGTTTTATGCCCAGCTTTCCTCCCATCATACAGCACCCTGGCTTGATTCTTAGTTTAAGCAAATTCATTAGTTCGTAGCTCAGGCATTTCTGGGACGTGCTTCTAGGGATGACGTTGTTCACTAGTCTCAACAAGGTCCATGAAGAGCATCAAAGTATTTAGTTAGGCATTTATGAATGCATTTGCCAAAAGAAATATCTAGTGGTAGGGCCTTTCTGAGTCGGACTCTTTCTTAGAAGCTGAAAACAGAGTCTGTGCCCAAAGGCAGCTCAGCCAGTGGAGGAGTCAAACAAATGGACTTCAGTACAATGCAGTGCAAAAGGGGCTCGTGTGACAGCAGAGCAGGACCCAACCCTCCACCTTGGAGGGAAGGCAGAGAGGTTTCCCTGTTAAAAGAGGTACCTGCACTGAGCCTTGAAGATAATGAAGACTTATTTCGCAGGGAAGAGGGACGGAGCAGGGAGTAGGGGTTCCGAGAGAGGCGGCCCGCGAAGGAAGCACGGAGGAAGAAGACCACTGGGTGGGCGCAGTGCACGCGTCTTCATTTCCAGTACCCTTCTCCAGTAAGAGGAACCAAGACTCCCTGGAGACATGCTGGGTTTAGGGCTGGGGCAGCAATATGCAGCTGAGCCTGGAATGTCTTGTCACGCCAAGAACATGAACTAAGGATGTGCTTAACAAAATGATGGGGGTATGGCTTAGGGGCAGAGGAACCCATGGAAAGAGCTTCCAGTGGACAAAGTTGCAGCAAGTGAACAACGGAATAAACAAAGCAGTATTTGATCATAACACAAAGTATAAAATAAATATGCACGAATTCCTACTGATACAGATAAACAGTTGAATAAATTAATAAATGAGGGAGAAGGCAAATCTCCCTTGGAGAAAAATTCCAGATAATTTTTGTAGACACTCTGCCTTAAGGAGGTGTCTTAGTGATGTCCACAGTGATGTCCTTCTGAAGAGGAGAGTTAAGGAGGAGAGGAGAGTGGAGTAGTGACTTTACAGTAGAGAAACCACACAAACACGACCTTAGCCAAGTGATCAGGGTCATTATCACAGTAAGTCATGTTGGTAGCATGTACCCTTGATAAGATGTGATGAGAAGGGCACTTTATCTCTGTGGTCTTCCTTCCCCAAACCCATAACCCCAGTCTAATCATGAGAAAAACATCAGACAGGTCCCAGCTGAGAGACACTGCAACACCTGGCCAGTACATCTTAAGATCATCAAAACCTAGGAAAGCCTGAGAAACTATTACAGCCAAGAGTTGTCTAAGGAGACGTGAAAACTAATTGTACTCTGGGATCTGGATGGGATCCTGAAGCAGAAAAAGGACGTTAGGTAAAACGAAGGAAACCTGAATAATGCGTGGATGTTAGTTAGTAATATATCAGTATGGATTCATTAACTGTGATAAATGTATCCAAGTAATGTAAGATGTTAATAGTTAGAGAAACTATGTGAAGCCTGTGTGCAGATATACAGATATATCTGTACTATCTTTTCAACTTTTCTGTAAATTGAAACTATTCTCAAGTAAAAAGTTAATTTTTTAAAAAAGAAGCATGGAATATTTGAGCAATGCAGATCGTTCGATTTAACTGGAGCAGAGAGAGGATGAGGTAGAAAGTGGTGCGGGAGGGTGCCGAGAAAAAGAACAGGCCCAGGTCACAGAGGACCTTTCTCTTTTTCTTACATCTTTATTGGAGTATAATTGCTTTACAGTGTTATGTTAGCTTCTGCTGTATGACAAAGTGAATCAGCTATACGTATACATATATCCCCATATCCCCTCCCTCTTGCATCTCCCTCCCTCCCACGCTCCCTATCCCACCCCTCTAGGTGGTCACAAAGCACTGAGCTGATCTCCCTGTGCTATGCGGCTGCTTCCCACTAGCTAGCTGTTTTATGTTTGATAGTGTATATATGTCAGTGCTACTGTCTCACTTCATCCCAGCTTCCCCGCCCGTGTCCTCAAGTCCTCTCTCTACGTCTGCATCTTTATTCCTGTCCTGCCCCTAGGTTCATTAGAACCATTTTTCAGAGGGCCTTTTATACCACGTTCAGGGCATCAGATCTTGCCTAGTATAGACCATGGGGAGTCCTGGGAAAGCTCTAAGCAGAGCAGTGACATGGTTAGTTTTGTGTTTCAGTCCATCTGGTGGTGATGTAGAGAAGGGAGGATAGAGTGTTAGGGCAGCCATAGGTAGACCAGAAGGCTGTTTTCTCACCTAAGCAAGAAAAAGTGTGGGCTGGAACTAATGTGGTCACAGATGACGGAGAGGAAGGAACACGTGGGAGAGATATTTAAGAAATACAGTTGGTACAACTTGCTGACCAGTTCTTTGGATGAAGAGAAGGACATTTTGTTTGTTTGTTCATTTATTCACTCATTTAACAAAATTTTATTGGGAACCTACCATGTTTTAGCACTAGGTATTTAGCAGGAGAGAAAAAAGCTAGTATTCCCACACTCAGAGCTTGCATTCTAAGGAGAAGAGACAGATAATAAAAGAATAAGCTAATATAAAAGCAAGATAATTTCGGATGGTGAAAGCAAGCGGGTTGATTAGCAAAGCAGCATCAGGTAGCAGGTGGGAAGGAGAAAGTGCCTGCAGGTACCCATGGGAAAACACCACAACTTCTGTAATAATAACCCCCAATTCTCAATGGCTTACTGCATTAAAGGTTGGTTTCTTACTCTTATCACTGTCTGATGTGAATCCAGTGGGTCTACTTGGTCTTTCTCCTCCATGTTCTTTGGGGATCCATGCTTCTTCCATCTTGAACTGAAGACCTTTGGCACATGGTCTACACGGAAGGGAAAGAAGAATGTTTTTCCAGACCTTGAAATGGCATACATCCCTGTCACCTAATTTCACTGGCCAGAATCCAGTAACATGCTCCCAGCTTAACTGCAAAGGAGACTGAAGGTGCAATGTAATCTTGCTTGTCCAGGAAGAGAAAATGAGATTTGAAAGCATATATTGAGCTATCCATCCAGTCTGTCTATCTGCCTATCTATCTATCTGTCTGTCTATCTATCATCTGTCTACATACACACACACACACGCACACACACAGCAGACTAAACGGTAGCGTGTTTTACAGTTATTCTTGTAAATGCTCTTCTAGTCCTGTGCCCATTTTATAGCAGAAGTTTTGTTTGCAAACCAAAGCACCATTACAGCTTATCTGAAGGTGAATGAGGTTATATTCTGTTACAACTAAATGATTCCTGTGAAGCCTCGGTTTCCAGTACAAGTACATCGTACCCAGCACAGTGCAAAAACATACAGGTGTTCAGTAATCATATTGATGAGTAGATCCTTGGATGGGATGATGAGTAGACTGAACAAAGCAGAATATTTTTTTTTTTGCTTTGGAGGAGTTAAAGGACTTTCCCTGCGGTGAGTGTTGTTAATACAGAGTTCTGTCAAACGGCCTGTCTTTCATCAGTTTCCCTTCACTGGCGACAAGAATTGGATTCAGTGCACATGTGCCTTTAACACTTTTATTTTGCCTGGCTCCTTCGAGTAGATTGCGTACTATACCCCCAAACTCATGTCTACTTGGAATCTCAGAATGTGATCTGATTTGGAAATACCATCTCTGCAGATACAGTTAATTAAGGATCTTGAGATGAAATCATCCTCGATTTAGTGTGGACCGTATGTCCAATGACTACTAGTGTCCTTATAGGAAAAGAGGACACAGAGAAAAAGGTCAGGGGACAAAGGAGGCAGAGATTGAAGTGATGCAGCTATAAGCCAAGGAATGCTGGCAGCAATAGAAGCCAGGAGAGGGTGGAACGGATTCTCCCTCGGAACCTCCAGAAGGAGCCAACCTTGCTGACACCTGGATTTTGGACTTTTCACCTCTGGAACTTAAGAGAATAATTTCTGTTATTTTAAGCTACCTAATTAGTGGTAATTTGTCTTGACAGTCCTAGGAAACTGATACACCCCTGGATCACCCACTGAATGTTCCTTTTTCCTCAAAAAGTATTTACTTATGATTCCATATGTAGAAATTCTTTTCTTCATTTTTTCATCTAACCTGGCCGCAGCATAGGCATGGTCCTTTCAACTTTGCCCAAATAGAGCCTTTGTCTCCACCTTTTGGGAGACTTCCGTGAAACTGCCTTCCCTTAGTTTATCTCCTACCCTGGAAGTTGTTCTTTAGATGCTCCATACTAAAGACAAAGCAAAACCTCCTAGACCCTTCCTTGGTCACTGCTTCTCATGATGCACGGGAAGGGGTGCTGGTCAGTGCGCTCTGTGCTCAAGCCATCATCTTTACGGACATGCGTGTCCACCTTGACTGCTTCGGTCCAGCCCGTGAATATAGAGCCAGGCCAGCTGCCTGGTAAATTCCTCTCTCTCACTGCCAGACTCCAGGGATTCTGCTTTTATCCAGCAAACAACTGTTAGACTGACAGAGTCAGAGGAAGTGGTACGCCATAAAAAGCACAGTAGGGCTTCCCTGGTGGCGCAGTGGTTGAGAGTCCACCTGCCGATGGAGGGGACACGGGTTCGTGCCCCGGTCCGGGAAGATCCCACATGCCGCGGAGCGGCTGGGCCCGTGAGCCATGGCCGCTGAGCCTGCGCGTCCGGAGCCTGTGCTCCGCAACGGGAGAGGCCACAACAGTGAGAGGCCCGCGTACCGAAAAAAAAGAAAAAAAAAAAAAAAGTATTCCCAATGACCCATATCTTACTATCTAATTATCAAGCTAGATACATCTAACAATTACTATCTCCAAAGTGTTTATACCTATCTGAGTTTACACTGGAAATATGTAAAAGGAGTATAAGGGTGAATGTAGAGGATTATTCTATATCCTTACTAATATTTGATATTGAAGACTGGATATTTTGCCAATCTGATGCTTATGAAATAGATGGTATTTTATAGATTTAATTAGCAATTTCTTCCTTACTAGTGAGGGTGACTGTATTTCATATGCTTATTGGCCATTTGGATGTCCTCTTTGGCAAATTGCTATGTTTACTTTTCAATTAAGTTGTCTTTTCTGTATTGATTTGTAATTCTTTATATAGTCTGGGTAAGTCCTTTGTCAGTTATCTGCATTGCAAAATAATTTTTTGTATTGTGAGGTTTTTGTGGGTTTTATTTGTACTTTGTTTATAGGGTCTTTTTTTTTTTTTTTTTTGCGGTACGTGGGCCTCTCACTGTTGTGGCCCCTCCCGTTGCGGAGCAACAGCCTCCGGACGCGCAGGCTCAGCGGCCATGGCTCACGGGCCCAGCCGCTCCGCGGCATGTGGGACCCTCCCGGACCGGGGCACGAACCCGCGTCCCCTGCATCAGCAGGCGAGCTCTCAACCACTGCGCCACCAGGGAAGCCCTATAGGGTCTTTTTTATTTGTATACGTTCACATTTATGAATACTTTCATTTGTGGTTTATCAATACATGTTTCTTGTCTAAGAAATAATTCAGTCCCCTGAGATTATAAAAATATGCTTCTACATATTTTGAAAATGTTAAGCACTTCTCTGGCCATGAACCTGCATCATAATGCTGTTACTGCTGCAATAGATGTTTCTCTTTTTCTATTCTCAGCTTTTAGCATCAGTGTGTACAAAGAGCTAGAGAGGCATGGCTGTACCTGCAGGTCAGAATGTAAATGTCACTAGACTTGACATGTTAATAGTACAAGTGTGGTCTGGCAGAGGGGGGTGGGAAAGAGGGAGCAAAGGATGGGGGCTTGAATGTCCTCATCCTACATGGTAGGAATCAGGAAGTCAGACGAAAACTGACGGGATCAAATGTAAGTGTGGGTATATTATTTAAAATTAATAAAGAAATCATTATTTATATATATGTATAAATAATTTATGTACATATATATATATACACACACACATATATACATTGAAAGAAGAAAGGGGAAGTATAAATGAATCAGACGCCCATCTTTCAAATTGAAGGAACAATAGATAATCTAAGGCTGATTACTCTAGAAACAGAATTTTGGCCAGGACAAATCTGTGAGTTCATGCTTTGAAACACTTCCTATATTAATCATGTTTCTGTTTTCTGTATGATGTTTTGACATCTTAAAACACCTTTCTGGGGGCTTCCGTGGTGGCGCAGTGGTTAAGAATCTGCCTGCCAATTCAGGGACATGGGTTCGAGCCCTGGCTCGGGAAGATCCCACATGCCGCGGAGCAACTAAGCCCGTGTGCCACAACTACTGAGCATGTGTTCTAGAGCCCACGAGCCTCAACTACTGAGCCCACGTGCCACAACTACTGAAGCCTGCGCACCTAGAGCCTGTGCTCCGCAACAAGAGAAGCCACCGCAATGGGAAGCCCACGCACCGCAACGAAGACCCAACACAGACAAAAAAATAAAAATAAACCTTTCTGGCTGGGCAGAGACTGGCCAGCCAGTCTTCAGAGATTGCGGAGGGCTCAGCCCCAGCGGGTCCTTGGTCTGCAGACTCACCAATCCAGAGTCACACCTCCTCAACCTGGTGCCAACAGCAGAAGAGGCACTGTTCTTTTATTTATTTGTTTTTAATGTATTTTATTGCAGTACAGTTGATTTACAAGGTTGTGTTAATTTCTCCTGTACAGCAGTGTGATTCCGTTATACATACATATACATTCTTTTTCATACTCTTTTCCATTATGGTTTATCACAGGATATTGAATCTAGTTCCCTGTGTTATCCAGTAAGACCTTGTTGTTTATCCATCCTATATACAATAGTTTGCACCTGCTGACCCCAAACTCCCAATCCATCCCTTCCCCACGGCCCTCCCCCCTGGCAACCACAAGTCTGTTCTCTGTCTCTGTGAGTCTGTTTCTGTTTTGTAGATGAGTTCATTTGTGTCCTATTTTAGATTCCACATAGAAGTGATCTCATATGGTATTTGTCTTTCTCTGACTGACTTCACTTAGTATGATCATCTCTAGGTCCATCCACGTTGCTGCAGATGGCATTATTTCGTCCTTTTTGATGGCTGAGTAGTACTCCATTGTGTATATGTACCACACCTTCTTTGTCCATTCCTCTGTGGACGGACACCTAAGTTGTCACTACTGTGAATAGAGGAGTCAACTGTTCTTAATCATCCCTGGACCAGGGACCAGGCAACTGAGGACACCCCCCAGAGCTTAGAGCCTTCAAAATTGTTCAAACGAGCCAGTCCTAAACCATTTACTCTGCCCTGCCCTGCCTTTCCCACAGAGACCCCAGTAAAGGCTCTGCCTAAACCAGTCGCTCACTCCTGCTTCTGCTTCCTGACCAAAACCTGGTGCCCTCCCATGGCCCTGCCTGGTGACCTGTTCCTCCCGTGCCAAGGGGACTGTGAGTGATGTAAACTTTCCTTTCGATGCCATTGACCTCACTGTTCTCATTCGGTGGCCTTCATAAATGAAGACCCAGCTACAGAACATTCCTTTGCTCCAAAGTCATGCCAGCAACAGCTGAAATTGGAAAGAGCTGGCTGAAATAGGAAGATTGCGCTCAGAATGTGCTAAACAGCTCTGTGGTCCAGAAATGGAATGGAAACTCAAGGTGATGGGTGGAACTGATGCCACAGGTACACGGTGCACAGAGCCCAGTGCAGGACCCAGGGCGGGCAGTGAGAGAGGGATCTTGGCTTTTGCGGGGTGAGGAAGAAGAAACTGTTTTGCTCAATAAGGAAGAAAAGAGTAAGGCTTACAGCTTAAAGCCAGATCCTGGGTAAAGAAGATATTATATTATATTTTATATATATATATATATATATATATATATGGTGATGTAGTGTATGTGTGTATATATGTGTGTGTGTGTATAGTGAACTCATAGAAACAGAATGGTAGGTACCAGAGGTTGGGGGTGAGGAAAGTGGGGAGATGTTGATCAGTGAGTACAGACTTCCAGCTGTGAGATTAAGTTCTGGGGATCTGACACACAGCATTGTGATTGTAGTTAACAATGTTGTATTAAATACTTGAAAGGTGCTAAGAGAGTAGAGCTTAAATCTCACTATGGAAAAGAAATGGTAATTACGTAAAGTGTTGAAGGTGTTAGCTAACACGATGCTGGTAATCATATTGTAGTACGTCAGTGTATCAGATCACCACATCGTACACCTTAAACTCACACAATATTGTGTGTCAATTATATCTCAGTAAATCTGGAAAAAGAAAAGCAAGATACTGGGATGGGGAGGTTCAACCCCTTGCCCATGAAAGGAAAAACAAGGTAGTAAACTTATTGCCAAGAGCTGAGTCAGAAAATGTGTGGGCCAGCGGCTGGGAGGGGTGGTGGTCAGATACTTAACCTCCTGACAAGGAGCTGCATCAGGCCACATGTTGGCTGGTAATAAAATACACTGGAGCAGAAAACTCTGAAAAGTCATTATAAGATCTGATTATGGATTAAATGCCAAAGGGCCACACAGAACATCTCACTAAAATACAGGAAAGAAGAAAGTGAAAATAGTGCAAAAACTAAACAAACAAGGAAAAACCCTTCCCTTTCTAAGTTGGCATGCCAATCGAAAGAGCAAAATACATGGGCAAATCTAATGGTACAAGAGCAAAGACAGCGATAAGAATATGAATTCACTCCAAATGGAATTAATTTTCTAGAGTAGAAAAACAAAGACTTTAAAATAAATTTAAAGTTGCTAAAGATAAAGACAGAAGCTCCATCTAAAAAGCACAAGAGGGCTTCCTTGGTGGCACAGTGGTTAAGAATCTGCCTGCCAATCCAGGGGACAGGGGACATGGGTTTGAGCCCTGGTCCAGGAAGATCCCACGTGCCACAGAGCAACTAAGCCCGTGTGCCACAACTACTGAAGCCCGTGTGCCACAACTACTGAAGCCCATGTGCCACAGCTACTGAAGCCCGCATGCCACAACTACTGAAACCCATGCACCGAGAGCCCGTGCTCAAGAGAAGCCACCGCAATGAGAAGCCCACTCGCTGCAACTAGAGAAAGCCCGTGCTCAGCAAGAAGACCTAACGCAGCCAAAAATAAATAAAATAAATTTATTAAAAAAATAAATAAAAAGCCCAAGAAATTATAGGGAAAATAGGAAGAGAGAAAATAAGAACAGGTAGATATCTAATTATAAATTTTAGAAAAAATTCTGTCATTGCGATAGGTAAATGCTATAGATGAGAAGTTCTCTCGACTAGATACAACTGAAGATGATTAGTAATATGAAGGTAGTACTGAAAAGCACCTGAAAAGCAGAAAGAAAAAACAATTTTTTAAAAACTAGAAATAATAGTTAAAAGACAAGGAGAACAGATCAAGGAGAAAATTCACCATTCAATTATAACAGAAGTTCCAGAAGAATAGAATAAAGGGAATAACAGAGGAACAATATTTAAAGAGAAAATAGCTGAGAGTTGTTCAGAGTTGAAGACAGAGGAGTTCTCAGATTGGAAATGCACCCTAAGTAGTGAACAGACCCACGTGGAGATGGATCAAAGCAAAGCTGCAGAGGATAATGTCTCAGCTGCCAGAAAGAAAACACAGATTTTTCTTGTCTAAAAATATATATATTTTTATTTTACATTAACAGATATTTGGATATAGAATTTAGGTTAGGAAATTATTTTTCTTCAGACTTTGAAGGGAGTTGTCCATTTTTCGTCTGTCATTCAGTTCTGTAGATTCCAGGATGATATGTCTCCTTCTGAAGTGACTTTTTTTTTAATCTCTGTGGCAGCTTTTTAGGATCTTTCTCCTGACATAAGATTACGTAGACTTACAGGTTTTGTCTTCTGAGTCTTGTTTTGTTTATTTCTTTGAATTCTTTGTGCTAGGAATTCGGTGAGCCTGTTACTCTGAAAGGCTGTGTACTTTAGCTCTGGGGAAAATGTTCTTCTTTCTTTCTTTCTCCCCCTATTTCCTCTGTTCTTTCACTTGCTGACCCCTATTAGTTCAAAATTGGGTCTCCTGAATTGATTCACGTATCTCTTTTATTATTTTTTTTAATGTTTTCTTTCCCTTGTGTTTTGCCCAAGACTCTAAGTATTAATTTATTCTCCACTTTATTGATTCATTTTATTTTTAAAAACTTTTTCATCCATTCTCTTTTATTACAGTATATTCTTATTTAACAGATATATAATATTTATGAATCCCCAGAGTTTATTAAATCTCTTTGAGCACATTGATCACAATTAATTTTTAAAATTTTCTGTTTCTTGAAACATCTGGGTTTTCTTTTAACAGTTTTTTGAGATATAATTCACATATACAATTTGCCAAAGGGTATAATGCAGTAGTTTTTAGTACATTCACAGATATATGCAACCACCACTACAGTCCATTTTAGAACATTTTCATGACCTCAGAAAGAACACTTTACCCTTTAGCCTTACCCTCTTCCCCACTCTATCTACCAGCACTAAGCAAACACTGTTTTCTGTCTCTATAGATTTGAGTGTTGTGGAAGTTTCATTTAAATGGAATCAAGTAATACGTGATGTTTTATGAGTGACTTCTTTCACTTAGCATAATGTTTTAAAGTTTCATCCAATGTATGTTTTTTCTTTTGCTGCTCATGCTTTTGGTGTCAAATCTAAGAATGCTTTGCCAAATTCAGAGTCATGAAGATTTACTCCTATGTTTTCTTCTAAAAGTTTTATAGTTTTAGCTCTTATATTTTGGTCTTTGATCCATTTTGATTTAATGTCATATATGGTGTGAGGTAAGGGTCCAGCATCATCCTTTTTCATGTGGCTATCCAGTTATCCTGGTACCTTTCTCTGTTGGATGATCTGGGCACGCTTGTTGAAAAGCAGTCAATCGTAGACGTATGGGTTTCTGTCTGGACTCCCAATTCTATTCCTTTTTTTTGGCCACCCTGCGCGGCATGTGGGACCTTAGTTCCCCGACCAGGGATCGAACCAGTGCCCCCTGCATTAGAAGCGCAGAGTCTTAACCACTGGACCACCAGGGAAGTCCCATTGATTCTATTCCCTTGATTGATATGTTTATTGTAATGCCATTACCATGATGTCTTGGTGATAGTTTCTTCGTAGTAACCTCTGACATCAGGAAGTCTGACTTTTAAAATTTTGTTCTTCTTTTTGAAGATTATTTTGAGCATTTGGGTTCCTGCTATTCAATCTGAATTTTATAATCAGTTTGTCAATATCTGTAAAGAGGTCAGCAGGGATTACTATAGGAATTACATTGAATACGTGGATCCATTTAGGGAATGTTGCCATTTAACGATATTAAGATTTCTGATCCAGGAACATGGGATGTCTTTCTATTTAGGTGTTCTTGAATTTCTTTCAACAGTGTTTTGTAGTTTTCAGAGTATAACTTTTGGATGTATTTTGTTAAATTTATTACTGAGTATTTTTTGTGCTACTGCAAAAGGATGTGTTTTCTTTTTTTTTGCGGTACGCAGGCCTCTCACTGTTGTGGCCTCTCCCGTTGCGGAGCACAGGCTCCGGACACGCATGCTCAGCGGCCATGGCTCACGGGCCCAGCCGCTGTGCAGCATGTGGGATCTTCCCAGACCGGGGCACGAACCCGTGTCCCCTGCATCGGCAGGTGGACTCTCAACCACTGCGCCACCAGGGAAGCCCCAAGGATGTGTTTTCTTAATTTCATTTTCTGATTATTGTTTACAAGTGCAAAAAAAGATTTTTATGTATAGGGCTTATATCCTGCAAAACTGCTGAACTCATTTATTAGATCTAATAGTTTATTTTTAAGGACTTAATTTTTTTAGAGCGGTTTTAGGTTCCCAACAAAAGTGAGAGTTAGGCTCAGGGATTTCCCATATAACCCCTGCCGCACTGCCACACGCACAGTCTCTCCCATTATTAACATCCCTCACCAGAATGGTGCCTTTGTTACAATTGATGAACCTATATTGGCAGATCATAATCGCCCAAAGTCCATAGTTTATTATATTAGGGTTCACGCTTGGTGTTGTATGTTCTATGGGTTTGGACAAATGTATAAAGACATATATCCATCAATTATAATATTACATGGACTATTCTCACTGCCCTTAAAAAAAAAGTGGCTGTACTATTTTGTACTCCTACCAGCAGTTACTGAGAGTCCCTGTTGTTCCGCACGCTCTCCACCCCTTGGTTTTGTCAGTGCTCCAGATTTTGGCAGTTCCAGTAGGTGTGCAGTGGCATCTCATTGTTGTTTTAGTTTGCATTTCCCTGATGACATATGATGTGGAGCATCTTTTCATATGTTTCTTTGCCATCTGTGTATCTTCATCGGTGAGATGTCTGTTAAAGTCTTTGACCCATTTTTTAATCATTTTTGCTTGTTTTCTTAGTGTGGAGTTTTAAGAGGTTTTTGTATATTTTGGATAACAGTCCTTTATCAGATATGTCGTTTGCAAATATTTTTTCTCAGTCCTTGGATTGTCTTCTAATTCTCTTGACATTGTCTCTGACAGAGAAATTTTAAATTTTAATGAAGTCCAGCTTATTGACTATATTTTTCCTGGATTGTGCCTTCGGTGTTGTAACTAAAAAGTCATTGCTATAATCAAGTCATGTAAGTTTTCTAGTGTATTACCTTCTAGGAGTGTTACAGTTTTGCATTTTACACTTAGGTGTACGATTCACTTTGAGTTTATTTTTGGGAAGGATGTAGGGTCTGTGTCTAGATTCATTTTCTTGCATACGGATGTCCAGTTGTTCCAGCACCGTTTGTTGAAAAACCTATCTTTGCTCTATTGTATTGCCTTTGCTCCTTTATAAAAAATTAGTGACAATATTTATGGGTCTGTTTCTGGGCTCTGTGTTCAGTTCCATTTATCCATTCTTCTGTCAGTACCGTACTACCTTGATTACTGTAGCTTTATAGTACGTCTTGAAGTCAATTAGTGTCAGACCTCCAACTTTGTTATTTTCCTTCAGTATTGTGTTGGCTATACTGCCTCTTTTGCCTCTTTATAAAAACTGTAGAATCAGTTTGTCCATATCTACAAAACAGTTTTGCTGTGATTTTGATTGGGATTGCATGAAAGCTATAGATATTGTTGGGAAGAATGACATGTTGACAATATTGAGTCTTCTTAACTACAATCATGGAGTCTCTCTCAATTTATTTATCTAACTTATCCATATTTTTTGGTGGATTTCTCAGGATTTTCGGTAGACAAGCTCAAATCATCTGTGAATAGAGATAGTTTTACCTCTTCCTTCCCCAGTATGGATGCCTTTTGTTTCTTTTTCTTACCTAATTGCCTTGGCTAAAACCTCCAGTGTGATGTTAACTAGAAGTGGTGAGAGTGATCTGGATCTGTGTCCTGTGTCTGATCATAGCCAGAAAGCATCCATTTTTTTCACCATTAAATATGACGTTAGCGATGGAATTTCATGGGTGCCTTTATGAGGATGAGGAAGTTCCCTTGTATTTCTAGTTTACTGAGTGCTTTTATCATGAAAGAGTATTAGATTTTGTGAATTTTTTTTCACCTATTGAGATGATCATGTGGTTTTTGTTTTTTATTCCATCGATATGGTATATTATAGCAATTACTTTTGATATTAAACTAACCTTGCATTCCCAGACTAAATCCCACTTAGCAATGGTGTATGATGCTTTTTGTATCTACTGCTGAATTTCGTTTCCTAGTATTTTGTTGACTCTTTTGCCCTCATCTTCACTAGAAGTATTCGTCTGTAGTTGTCTTGTGATGTATTTGTCCTGTTTTAGTATGAGGGGGTAATGCTGGCCTCATGGAATGAGTTGGGAAGTGTTCCTCCCCTTCTGTTTTTGGAAGAATTTGTGAATAATTGTATTTAGTAGAATTCAGCAGTTAAGCTATTTGGTCCTGAGCTTTTCTTTGTGGATAGTTTTTAGGGTTTTTTGTTTCTTTTTACTCATTCAGTCTCTTTATTCCTTATAGTTCTATTCAGATCGTCTGTTTCTTCTTAAGTCAGTTTCAGTAGTTTTTGTCTTTCTGGGAATTTTTCCATTTCATCTAAGTTACCTAATTTATTGACATACAACTGTTCATAGTATATTTTATGATCTTTTTTCCTGTAAGTTTATTTGTAATGTGCCTTCTTTCATTTCTAATTCTACTAATTGAGTTTTCTCTCCTTTTCTTCTTGGACAATCTAGCTAAATGTTTGTCAGTTTTGTTGGCCTCTTCAAAGAAACAGCTTTTGGTTTCATTGATTTTTCTCTATCTTTTTTTTGTTCTGTATATCATTAAATTTCACTCTCATCTTTTTTATTCCCTTCCTTCTGCTTGTTTTAGGTTTAGTTTGTTCAGCTCTGCCCACTGTCTCATGGTGGAAGGTTAGGTTACTGATTTGATATCTGTCTTCTTCCTTAACAAAGGCATTTACAACTATCAACTTCCTTCTAGACACTGCTTTACCTGCGTCCTATACAGTTTTGTAAGTTGCGTCTTACAAAATTGTCATTCATCTCAAAGTATTTTCTAATTTCCCTTTTGATTGCTTCTTTGACTTATGGTTATATAGAAGTGTTTTAACTTCCATTTATTTGTGAGTTTCCCCAATTCATTTTTTGTTATTGATTTCTGATTTATAACTTCATTCCACTGTGTTTAGAGAATATACTTTGTATTATTTCAATACTTTAAACTTTGTTAAGATTTATTTTATAGCCTAGCATGTGGTCTGTCCTGGAAATGTTCCATGTGTACTTGAGAAGAATGTGTATTGTGTTACTGTTGGACATCCTATAGATATCTTAGGTGTAGCTGGTTTTCAGAGTTCATTTCTTCTGCTTCCTTGTTTTCGTTTGCCTAGTTTTTGTATCTATTATTAAAAGTGGGGTATTGAGGTCTCCACTTATTATTGTTGAATTGTCTGTTTCTCCCTCCATTTCTTTCAGTGTCTCCATCACGTATTAATATTCTGGTGCTCTGTGGTTGGGTGGGACTTTTTACTGGGAAATTGTTGGGGTTTGGAGCTCCAAGTGTTCGCCTGAGAGGGGCTTTATTCAGAGGTTAGTTTAACATTCAACAGATCAAAAAAAAGTATCTTGTTCTAATTTTCATTTATTTTTCGGGGTTTTAGAAAGTTCTTCTGAGCTCTTTTACAGCTATTATATTCCACGATTCAGTAAAGTCGTCATGATTCTGCTCCAAGATTGTAAGTAAGTCCTACATGTTTTCTCCCAGCAGGTTGTGTCACATGACAAAACTGCAGATACTCCCCCGGGGACCCAAGGCTCACCGTGACACACTTAGTCACATGTGATATCTTTCTGTGTAATTGTGGTGCTGTGGCTAATTCTGTTCATTTTACAGAATTAATTCCATAGGATTTTCACGTGTGCTCTTAAATCAAGTTAAAACATGAAAATTGTTTGACCTAACTGTCTGAAAATACCGTGTCCAAACAAACCCCAGGGTGAGTCATGTATAGTTTAGGCATTGTAGTATCTGGGGACATGGATTCTTTATTACCAAAGCTGCTTCTTCTCTTAGGGGATCCTGGTGCCTTTATCCCTGAGAGTTTGGGAAGCAGACCCTCAAAGCCAGAGTAGGATATATTAGAAGATTCAGCATCAAAACACTGAAGCCTTTATTTTTGTAAAATTTTACTTTATTTTATTTTAGAATAACTTAAAAAGAAGACAAGGAAAAAGAATGCCAGTTGCCTCAAGTAACCTGAAAGCAACAAAAAACATGGAGCATTTCTATGATGAGAGAAAGAATAGTAGCGCACTTGGCGTGTGTCTTTGAAAGGGTTGATTGTGTGATCCCAGTGCTTGCAGTCTTGGGTGTGGGAAGGGAGAATGTGAAAGGGATATGAGATCTGCTGATAAAATGTGCTTCTTTTTAAAAGAAATAGGCTCCTGGTTTGACATTTACATTTTCAGGTCTCGGAAGATTCAGGACTTGAGGATGGAAAATGGGTTTTTATAGACATCTCCTTTCATTGTTGTTTTAGAATAAGGTTTATGTATCGTAATATATAAGTCTACTGTGAGTGCTGTGAAGAAAATAGACCATGTCCTCCTTTGATGGGTGTGTAAATTTAACATAAACGTTTAAGAACTCTAGGTATGACCTTCTGGGTGTTTTGGCTTGACCACACCTTCACTATAGTCCGTTTCCTGCGGCTCTCCACGAGCATAACTTTTTACTTCCAAAACTGACCGTTCCTCTTGATGAATGAGAGTTTAGCTAAGTGCGCTCCTGTTTCAGGAAATCCAGTGAATGAAAAATTAAAACAAATTAATACAGTCAAGATTCACCATCTGTGGGGTCCAGGAATTTCAGTGACGTAAGACGTGCGCTTGCATTATTAAGAGGTCAATGAAACCACCTAGCGAGCCCAGCTCCTGCAGCAAAGCCGTGATGGGCGGTCCCGGGTCCTCTGAGGCCAGAGCTAGATCCATCCCGACCTGGTGGCAATCTCCTGCTTTGCTTAAATGTCAGTGGGAATGATTTCGGGGTGGGTCCTGTATCGGGCTGCTTAAGGACTTAGAAAGAGAAACATTGTGAGTTGCTGGGACCATGGTTTTACCTCCAGCTACCAGTTCCCCAGGCCTTTCCTCATCACTGCGGCTGTCAGGTAAGGTCCATCCTCTACCGTGGCTCCCATCTCACTGCCGCAGAGTCTCCAAGGCTTTCAGATCTGCCTCCCCGACTCCTGGGACAAGGGTGGGAAGTCTGCTCTCCCATCTCCAGCCCTGGGCCTCACCAGCACACCTTCCACCCGGCTCAAGAGGGAGAACCCAACCAGCTGAGGAACAAGGACATGCCGGCCTCTTCAGTGTGCTCTGAGCAGGTGTAAAGAGTCCCTCTGGACTGGCCAGTTCCCCTGTGCCTGTGGTACCCAGATGATCGAAACAGGCTGAGGAGGGCCAGAAAAACTGGAATGCTGCCGGAGGAGGTATCTGCAGCTGAGGGATGTTTTTGCCAGATGCAAACATGTTAGCTAAGGCCGATGCTCGCTCCACCAGCTCTGTGCAAGCGGTGGACCACCCAGGCGACAGGCGGGCGGGGCAGCAGAGTTTCCTGTGCACAGACCTGCAGTCATGTGCGTTCAGCTGTCAGGTCAGACTCCCAGGAGGGCCGGTCAAGCTGGGGTCTCCTCTGTCTCATTTCCTGCAGTGCGAACTTGCGTTTGCCTCTCGGAGCTGAGTCTTTGCCCAGAATTTGGTTCTCTCTGTTAATAGCAGCAACTTCCACTTCAGAGAACTTATTAGAAGCCTATTATTTTTTAAAATTAATTAATTAATTAATTTATTTTTGGCTGCGTTGGGTCTTTGTTGCTGTGCGCGGGCTCTCTCTAGTGGCGGCCAGCAGGGGCTACTCTTCGTTGCGGTGCGCAGGCTTCTCACTGCAGTGGCTTCTCTTGTTGCGGAGCATGGGCTCTAGGCTCGTGGGCTCAGTAGTTGTGGCTTGTGGGCTTCAGTAGTTTTGGTGCGTGGGCTTCAGTAGTTGTGGCATTCAGGTTCAGTAGTTGTGGCACACGGGCCTCAGTAGTTCTGGCTCGTGGGCTCAGTAGTTGTGGTTTGCAGGCTCTAGAGCACAGGCTCAGTAGTTGTGGCGCATGGGCTTAGTTGCTCTGCGGCATGTGGGATCTTCCCAGACCAGGGCTCGAACCCGTGTCCCCTGCATTGGCAGACGGATTCTTAACCACTGTCCCACCAGGGAAGCCCCCAGAAGCCTGTTATTTTTAAGACAAATGAAGGAGTCTATGCTCATCCCTCCTCTGCCTCCATTTTTAGAGGGAGGCCAGCTAAATGATACTCAGCTTCAGAATCCAACTGGAACTGGTAGGAAATTGATTTGCCTTTTAAATCCTCTGAGTCCGTGCTTCATGCAGTGATTTGAAGCTGGGCCTCAGATGGTAGAAGCACCAAGTGCTCATGGCTGAGTTTCTTAAGCCTGCTCTGCATCAGAGGAAAGATGCCCTGCTATCAGAGAGGCTGTTTGGGTGCTACAGGCAATTCTCAGTTGATGCCTGACTGTGTTAGTAGTTTCCATAGAAACAGCATGTAACTGATGGTCGTTTATGGGGACAGCGCTACCTAACCCTTAAAGGAACTGTGCACTGATCCAGAGCCCCAGGGTTTGAGGGCCACTAATTTCCAAATGCCTCTCTGTTTCATCCGTTTCTGAATCTCATGGCAGCATGGGAGTTGGGGGTGATGGAACATCAGGGAGGCTTGGTGGTGAAACCGAGTGGGACCCTGTGGGGCTCCTGGGCACAGATGCCTTTTCCGTGTCGCCTGTTTCTTCTTTGTAGGGAACAGACTCCAGCCTCCATGAACTTCCCAGAGTTCCAAAGGGCAGATTTGAACAGTGGCTAATCAGAGAAGGGAGGGGATGCAGAGACAAGGGAGAAACAGCCGAGAAACAATAGCGCAGCCTTGGGGCAGGTCCTGGTTCCGCCTCAAGGGATACACAGAACAATATCTTTGAGCTCTTTATAGAACTAAAACCCTCAACAAATTGAAGATGTCAGCATTCTTCATTCCAGAGAAGCCGCCTGAGGTCAGCTTAAAGGAACCAGAGAAGCTCATCAAGAGATTACCTGAGACCAGATTAAAGGAGTGCAGGCTCTGCACATGCCCTGATCTTATCAGCAAGCCCACTGTTGCTATAAAAACTCCTCACCAAATCCCCCCAGGTTGGGACACACAGTTTTGAGGGCCCGAGCTCCCTGTGTCCCCCTTTGCCTGGCAAAGCAATAAAGCAGTTCTTTTCTACTTCACCCAGAACTCTGTCTCTGAGATTTGATCTGACACAGGTGCACAGAGGCCGCGTTTTCGACAGCCTCAGGGACTCTGGTGGCTCCAGTGGCAATTGTGGAAGTAGATTTTTATCTAAAGGGGCAGGTATGGCAAGTGATGGCTTAAAATGGCAGGGGGGTGAACAGCTCTTTCACTCTATCTATCTACATGGATATACACACCTGTACATTTATGTAACCGTATGTATCTCCATCCATACATGAAAGAGACAGGGAAGAAGCATGCCTGCTTACCTGCTACACTAACTGGTCAGAAGGCCATTGTTGGTGTTACAACTTCCTCCTTACACTGTACGTCATGACCTTTACCCTCAGCCAGGTACTTGGCTGGTTGGGGTGTTTTATCTGATGGCGTATCTTAAACCTTCATTCCTGAAAGGCCTGCATTGTCAGTGGTGCCGCCTTTTTCAGGTATCATTTTCCATGAATTTTACTATTGGACCTGAAATTACCCCCAGAGAAGGGAGCAAACCATCTAAGCTTAGCAAACTATAGCAAGATTGCAGGAAAGCACCAAGGGCCCACATGAAGTTGATGGTCATTCACTTCAAGCAGGCCAGCCAGTATGGCCGTGTACTGTGTGATTAACCAGATTGGGGCTTTTCCTTGGTGAGTGTGAAGGTGGGACTATATCTAAGAACACGTGCATATGATGACGAGCCGTGTGGTCCAAGCTGGATGAGGGGAGGGCAGGCGTGAAAAGGGAACAGAGTGTGAATTAGTTAAGACTGATTGACTCAAAGCCAGGAGAAGCGATGTGACTTGACGTGTGTTATTCTGCAGGTGGCTTGCACTCCTTATAAGTCAGTACTAGTGATTTGGAGACCATATGAATTTCTTAGGCACACTCTATTTAAATGAGAGAGGATTTGATGTGTCAGAACGTGGGAATCGGTATTCTGAAGGGAAGCAAGTTGTCATAAGTTGATAAGGGCTTTCCCTGGAGCCCAGCTGCCTGGAGGCCAGTGATGGATCTGCCACTTACCCACTGGAGGAATTTGGCAGGTTGTTCAACTTCTCTGCGCGTTAGTCTTCTTATCTGTGAAATGGGAATAGTAACAGTAACTCTCATAGGGAGGTGGTGAGGACGAAGGAGTTTATGGGTGTAAAGCACTTAGAAACGTGCTTGGTACATCATGAATACTCAGGAAGTATTAGCTATCACTCTTGTAATCAGAGGATCCTTTTTTTTTTTTTTTTTTTTTTTTTGCGGTACGCGGGCCTCTCACTGTTGTGGCCTCTCCCGTTGCGGAGCGCAGGCTCAGCGGCCATAGCTCACGGGCCCAGCCTCTCCGCGGCATGTGGGATCTTCCCGGACCAGGGCACGAACCCGTGTCCCCTGCATCGGCAGGCGGACTCTCAACCACTGCGCCACCAGGGAAGCCCCAGAGGATACTTTGATACCGTGTAATGAGGGAGTAGATTTAATCCTAGTGTGTGGAACAAAGCTGATGTCCAGTAACTGTTGGATGACCAAAGGAACAAATAGGGAAACATCCGAGCGGAATGTAAAATGGAAACGTTTTGCACCTTTGAGTTGATGTGAATTTGTTATCACAAACCTGATTTAGAAATAGCCACTGAGTTCACAGCCCAGAGCATCCTACAACGCTATTAACAGAGTTAATACAAAGAAAGTTCTTAGAGTGTCAGTGTGCTTTGACTGACAGTTGCTTTCTGTAATACACAGCAGTCGTAGGACATGAAGACCCAGTGTATTCTAAATGATTGGGTGCGTGGATCTTACTTCTTAATGAAGTAAATATAAACTAGGTTTTGTGGTGTTCATGAAACATGGCAGCTAAATAACACTCAAAAGAAGAGAAAGAAACAAAATGAGAACAAGGGAACGGCATGATCACCACCATCGCACGCTAGCTTTCCCTAAACAACGGTTACCTTTGGGTCACAGTTCCGAATAAAACCTTCCTGGAAAGAAGCAGACCTTCTCAGATACTTCTTCCTGCAGCACCCCTCAAAGGAAGCAGCCCCTCCGCCTCTGCTGCAGCATCTCCAGTAACGGTTACAATGGATAGCGTTATGTATATGCACCCACAGTACCCTCTCGTTTTCTCTATGTTGTTCCTCAAGGGGTATTTTTGTGTGAAACCCACTCTGAAAAGTAAAAGGGCTCCCAGGAAGCTGGTGTCGCCTAATAGATAATTAAAGAGGATTGCTGAGTCGTCCCCTTTGGAATCCCTGGGAGATTTTGGTCAATCCCTCTATATGTTTCTCAAAGAAATGTTCGGAATCTTCCCTAAATCTGTTTGTCGTTCTAATGCATCCAAACAGCCCTGGAGCAACTTGGTGCTCTAACTTGGAAATAAATAGAGTGAAAGTGTGGACACATGTGCACATTCCTACTCTGTGGGAGGGAGACAAGAAGTGGGGAGAAGGAGGGGGGGGTCCTTTCATCTCTGCCTGACACGATGAACTCTAAGTCAAGTGCGGTCTTCCCAGGGAGCCCAAAATTGGTGCCTTGGACTATGGATGTGTTTCTTCCTCCAGAACATGTAACTTCTGCCAGAAAGGGCACTGCCAGGATGGGGCAGGGACCTGAGCTAAGCCACTCTGTTATTCATGCCCTTTGTTACATATCCTCAGAGTTTTCTAGAGCTCTTCTTTGGTGGTGACCAGTCTCGTGAGCCTCCCTTCTTATCCCTCTTCATTTCACCAACTATACTTCAACCTCTTGGGTCTTCTTTTAGTCCCCAGAGCATGAGCAACTTCCCATCAGAAGGTCTCCACCCATGCCTTGCCCTCTGCTGGGAATGCTTTTTAGTCTAACCTTTCCATCGCAGATGAGCTAAACTCCTCCTGCCCTGGAAGGGCTCAGAGAAGACATCCATCCCCGAGCCACCAAGGCAGCCAGGTACCCTTGGGACAGCCTCAGCCTCGGAACTTCCCAGCAACTCCCTGCAGTGGTCATTCATTCAGCAGTTGGGTGTGCCTTCCTTCGCACACTCTGAGCTCCACGTGGGCAGACAGCCTCCCTTTCTCACTCAGTAAATGCTCTTATTCAGTGAATACTGCCTGTTGATTGCCTGTGTACAAGAAACATGCAGAGTCGATTAACTGGGCAAAGCATTTGATTTTTGTTGTGGCAATACCTAGATAAGCTTACAATTGGCCACATGCATTTTCTGCCTCGGATTCAAGAAGCCAGTGGTTGAGAGTCCGCCTGCCGATGCAGGGGACACGGGTTCGTGCCCCGGTCCGGGAAGATCCCACATGCCGCGGAGCAGCTGGGCCCGTGAGCCATGGCCGCTGAGCCTGCGCGTCTGGAGCCTGTGCTCCGCAACGGGAGAGGCCACAACGGTGAGGAAAAAAAAAAAAAAAAAAAAAAAGCCTAAAACATAGGTTGGAGGAGGCCCCTTCTGCTCACCAGAGAGGAGAATGCCTTAACGCCACATGGCTTTTCACCGGAGGAGTGCGGGACTGCCATGCCACACGTAACTGCTGTGGAAGTTTCTGGGTCCAGCTTCCAGCCCTTCAGAAAGCATCAGTACCGAATCTGAAAAAGCATGGATATGTGTACATGTATAATTGAATCACTTTGCTGTACACCTGAAACTAACACAATATTGTACATCAACTATACTCCGATATAAAATAAAAAGAAAAAAAAAGAGAAAGTATCAGTACCAATAGTTATGTAGAATGAATTTATGACTCTTCCCTTCTTCATGTGGGAAGAAAAGAGGAACCTCATAGCTTCTGTTTCCTGGGAACGCTTCAGAAAAGAGATGCCCTGTCTGTCGAATAAAAGCTTGAGGTTTTTTTTTTAAATTTTTATTTAAAAAAAATTTTTATTGGAATACAGTTGATTTACAATGTTGTGTTAATATGATGTTTATAATGTTGTATTAATATATATTCTTTTATTACCTTCTCTTTCATTATAGGTTATTACAAGATTTTGAGTAGAGTTCCCTGTGCTGTACAGTAGGTCCCTGTTGGTTATTTATTTTATATAGAATAGTGTGTATATAGAAGCTTGTGTTTTGAGGCCAGATCTGCCCTTGCATTCTTGGAAGCTTGAGAACAGGATCTCAGCCCAGATTCTTATATGGCTCAGTTTTGTTTGGGAAGATTTGTCGTTATTGTTGCTGTTGTTTGTTTCTTATCTTGATTCCTTGTTTGGGAGAAGACAGAAAAGCAAGGTTAGGGTTGTGTCTTGGATTGTCTGAGCGGGGAAGGGGATGGAAGGCCTTTTCTAGAAGAATCCAGCCTTATGCAAGATCCAGCCTTTCAGCACATGTGCTAATTTCCTAGTCTGTAAACTGTGAACATTACATCCTCCCCAGGGTGGATAAAAGACGAGAGAGTGAGTGAGGGCCTGGGCTGCGACATGTTTCGTTGCCTGGGAGTTGAGAATCAAACTGGGGTGAAAAACACAGAAACCCAAGATGTCGGCCCAGCTGTGACTGCTGCCTGTGACGTAACATCTTCAGGTCCCTCCATGTCCCCTCTCATTCCGTCTGCAATTAGACACCCCAGTAAACACGCCCAAGAGTCAGGCTGCTCGAGCAGCTGTCGGCTTTCCACGCGAAGGTTCCAAACCACAGCAGCTGAAGTCTGAACTTCTGAAAAAGTTTGGCAGGAAACACCCACAGATGGCTCAACAAGCCCATTTATTTGCTTGTAACTGAAACAGAAGCCAGACACATGGGAGAGAAGCAAGAGTGGACGGGGCAGAGCCTGGGAAACTCACTGATGGCAGTGTTATCTGCCTAAATCCACATCGTGCAAAGTGACATGTCACTCTCTACACGCATTCAAGTGCTTTGGGAGAATAAAAACAAACAAAATATACATGTAAGATTAGACTCACCATAAAATACATGGAAGTTGGAGGAGAAGGCACAAAAGATGAATGCAGCTTTCTGGGCAACATTTGTAACCCAGCCTTCTGGTTAATATGTGAGAGAGACAGCAGTGCGTTATTTCAGCCTGCCTGTCCGTGTGTCTGTGGAAAGGTGACGCAGGAAAGGATGTGCATTCATCTGCCTTGGTAACTTCTCACTCCCACCCCTTCTCAACGCTTCCCCGATGTTGCCTTGGCAATTCCATTTCATTATTATTCATGAGAGAAATGCACTGCATCTGAGAGCATCTGCCTCTGATCACAGCTACATCTGGCCCTCAAGGCCACCCTCGGAGGCCGAGGATCGTAGAGCTTGTGGGTAGGGGGAGAGGGGGCCCGATCTTCAGGGCTGTACTTAAGCAAAAGTTATCAAGGACTGTGTCTTCCGAGTGATGGGCTATGGAACGGTTACTCACACGCATCAGCAGGCTTGGTCATGGCCACAGGTGTGTAGGTACAACATGGGATGTCCGACACCATAGCAGCAGACTTTCCACTTGGGGAAGTTTTAGTAATAGCTCTTAGAATGATCAAATCCAAGCTGAAATACTGAGTCCAGTGTCTCTGTTTAGGCAAGACCCTCCGATCTGGGGCAGATTCCACTTGCCCAACAGCTGTTCCCTCTTTGTTAACAGAAACATCCTGCTAGGCTGCATGATTGTTTCCAGATATGCACTGTCCTTCCTTTGGGAGAGGACTCTACTTCCCCGCTCATTGACGGCAGCTTGGCCGTGGACCTGCTCTAGCCAGTGAAGTGTGAGCAGAAGTGATGGGTGTCACTTCTGAACAGAAGCGAGGAAAGCACACGTGTGGGCCACCATGTCACTTTCCCTCAGCCATGAGATTGGCAACATTTCAGAGAGAGAAGTTCCATCAGCCGAGGTTACAGAATGAAGTCAACACGGAGCCCAGTCACAGCTGACCCACCAGAAACATGTAACTTGGTTTTTTTTTAGCCACTGACATTTGGCTGTAACCTTGCCTACCCCAATAACTGGCCCCGGACATGGACAGCGTTGGCTTTGGTTCTGGGAAGTGGGTACAGAGGGAACTAACTGTAAGAAGGTGGAAGGATGACAACCTGTGTTGTGCAGTGGGGAAAAATTAGGTCAAGTTCTCACCTGAAATACCTTGGAAGGCAGATAATGTCCTTAATGTGTCTGTGGCTTTAGGCGAAAAGGTGGGAAAACAACGTTAATAGCAAATTTTCACGGCTCTTGGGTGTAGTTAGCAAAGTACAAGAAAGAAACGATCAGAAAAGGACGAACTGCTCTGTCTGCAAACGGGATTGAAAGGGAATAGAGTGCCCGGAAGTTCAGGGACGTGTACCGTGAAATGATGCAAATGATAAATGGTCAGACTGGGTAGGCTTTCAAATGACAATGGCCAGTTAAAAGTCAGCCTTGAGCTGAGGCCCACATCAGTGAGTAGCCATGGTGCCCTTGGGTAAAACACCTGAATTCATCGAGATGACCTCTAGTAAATATATTCCTTTGAGCAAAATGGTTCAAGTGAAAGGGACTAAGGGCACGGCTGTGCCAGTCTCAGGGCACGATCCGTTACGTCTAGGGAGACCGCACATCTCAAAAAACAAAATGTAGGCATGGTGACCAGCGTGTGGCGTTGACTAAGACTCAGATTGGTATAATACAGACACTGGAATACTGCTCAGCCATAAAAGAAGAGTGAAATGATGCCATTTGCAGCAACATGGATGGACCTAGAGGTGATCATACTACGTGAAGTGAGTCAGACAAATATCCTATGATATCACTTCTATGTGGAATCTAAAAAAGGATACAAATGAACTTATTTACAAACCAGAAAGAGAGTCACAGATGTAGAAAGCGAACTTACGGTTACCAAGGGGGAAAGCAGGGGAGGGATAAATTGGGAAATTTGGACTGACATATACACACTACTATATATAAAATAGATTACTAATAAGGACCTACTGTGTAGCACAGGGAACTCTACTCAATACTCTGTAATGGCCTATATGGGAAAAGAATCTAAAAAAGAGCGGATGTATGTATATGTATAACTGATTCACTTTGCTGTGCAGCAGAAACTAACACGACATTGTAAATCAACTGTACTCCAATAAAAAACTTTTTAAAAGAATCAAATTGGTACAAATATGACTAAGTGCTGAGAAAGTGACACTGACCAATGAACCACCAGCCTGGACTGCGGAGTTCGTGTCATTCCAAATTTAAAACAACCCTTGGGCAGGGCGTGATATAAGCATGACTGTGGCATAGGACACCCCAAATTTTCCCCCCTTCGACAGCAAAAATTTGGCATCCATCCACAAACAGAAACGTTTGAGAGTCGTGGGGACCCAGCAACATGTGCCAAGGGGCCCAGGACGAATCTCGCCCACCAGTGCACTGGGTGATGGGCAGATGGATTTTGTTATGGGCTGTGGTCCCTGCAGGAGACTGTGAACCAGCTCCGGCCCCTCTGGGCTGTGGTCCAGGAGCGCCTGCAGAGCACTGAGTTGGGCGGTCACCTGTGGACGAGTGAGCCTTTGTGGAAGCCCAGGTTCCCAGAGAAGTCCCAGCACCTCACTGGAGGAAAAAAAAGAAGAGTTTGGACACAGCGTGAATGTACCAGCAGCACCTCCCTCCCAAGACAGCACACTTAGGGCTAATAAACGAGACAGCCTGTGACTCTCCTGCGGGAGGAAGGGAGGGCCAGTGAGAAAGCCCCGCTCCTCCAGTTTGGCAGGATGCTGCCAGAGGGACTCATTTCTATCTCTCACAGCGTCGCTATTGAATTAGGAGCTCTGTGGCTGCGGAGAGGGAGGACATTGGGAGAGCAGCATTTAAGATTTCTGGAGGGCAATAAAGGAAATGGTTCCTGCTGACAGCCTTCTGGGTACCATCAGGAAGCCAGCTCATGAGCTGTGGGGAAAATCTCACCCACACATCTCCCCAGCTGGCCTTGCGCACCCCCAGCACACCATGTGCCAAGCCCACAGCTCCCCACTTCGCAGCCCGGCTCCCTGTGTGAGGGCCCCAGGGCAGCGGCAGGAATGAGCCCTGGTGGACCTGGAACACAGGCAGAAAGCTGGCGGAGTCCTCCGGCAAGGGAGAAGCCACAAACTTGAGTCGCAGCGCCACCTTCAGGAAGACAAAGGAAAGGCGGCCAGCAGCCCACCTGGTGCATTGTAGGAGGGAGAGAAGACCCTCAAGCTTACGAATTCTGCCGGAGAGGGAGCGGAAACTTGGAGCAGGTGTATGCATACGCGGTCTGAGAAAGCCTCAGCATCTGGAGCAGGGCTGACAAAAGGTATTTTACCCCGAAGGCACTTAGTACAAATTAGACGACGTGACTGCTACCCCAAATATGAAAACAAGGGGACTTCCCTGGCGGGCCAGTGGCTAGGACTCGGGGCTCTCACTGCCCAGGGCCTGGGTTC
The DNA here is from genome assembly GCF_949987515.2 of Delphinus delphis. Lineage (NCBI taxonomy): Eukaryota > Metazoa > Chordata > Mammalia > Artiodactyla > Delphinidae > Delphinus > Delphinus delphis. Next base: position 79,807,388 of record NC_082698.1, on the reverse strand, counting down.
AGGCCCTGGTCGGGGAGCTAAGATCCCACAAGCCAAGTGGCGCAGACAGCAAAAACAGCAACAAAATGAAAACAACAACGCAAAACTCCAAGGACGGTGAAAAACCAAGGAAACGTGACATCACCAAAAGATCACAGTAATCTTCCAGTCATCGAACCCAAAGACATGCAGGTCTGCAATTTACCCAATAAAGAATTTGCAGCAGCTCTTTTCAGGAAACTCGGTGAGCTACAAGAAAACACAGAAAGACAGGTCAATGAGATCAGGAAAACAATACACAATCAAAATGAGAAATTTAACAAAGAAACGGTAATCAGGATAAAGAACCAAACAGATTCCAGAGCTGAAGAATTTAGTGAATGAAGTGAAAAATGCGATAGAAGGAATCAACATTACGTAGATTAAATAGAAGAAAACAGGCAGTGACGTAGAGAATGGGGGCTTTGAAATAACCCTGTTTGAGGAGAAAGAAGGATGAAGAGCAGGGAAGAAAGCCTACGTGATCTACCAGACAATATTAAGAAAACCAATAACTAAATCATTGGAATTCCAGAAGAGATGGAGAAGGGGATAGGGCACTAATTCAAAGAAGTAATGGCCGGGTGCTTCCCAAACCCAGGAACAGGTTTGTATTCCAAGTTCATGAAGCTAATAGATCATCCTATTATTTCAAACCAAAACAATCTTTTCTAAGACACATTATAATAAAACTGTCAAAAATCAAAGACGAAGAGAGAACCCTAAAGGCGGTAATAGAAAAGGTTATAATGTACGAAGAAACCCCTCCTAGGCTATCAGCAGATTTCTCAGCAGAAACCTGAGAAGATGATATTTTCAAAGGGCTGAAAGAAAAAAATGGCAAGCAAGAATACTCTGTTCAGCAAAGTTATCTTTCAGAAATAAAGGATAAAGACTTTTCAAACAAAAGCTGAAGGAATCCATCACCACTAGACCTGCCTTAAGAGAAATGCTAATTCAAAAAGACACATGCACCCCTATGTTCATAGCTGCACTATTTACAATAGCCAAGACATGGAAACAACCTAAATGTCCATCAACAGAGGAATGGCTAAAGAAGATGTGGTACATATATACAATGGAATATTACTCAGCTGTAAAAAAGAATGAAATAATGCCAATTGCAGTAACCTGGATGGACCTAGAGATGATCGTACTAAGTGAAGTAACTCAGAAAGAGAAAGACAAATATCATATGATATCACTTACATGTGGAATCTAAAATAGGACACAAATGAACTTATCTACAAAACAGAAACAGACTCACAGACATAAAAAAGAAACTTATGGTTACCAAAGGGGAGAAGCAGGGGGAAGGATAAATAAGCAATTTGTGATTAAAAAATACACACTACTATATATAAAATATATAAACAATAAGGACCTCCTGTATAGCACAAGGAACTATATTCAATATCTTGTAATGAACTGTAATATAAAAGAATCTGAAAAAGAATATATGTATAACTGAATTACTTCACTATACAGCAGAAATTAACACAACATTGTAAATCAACTATACTTCAATAAAATACATTTGAAAAAGAAAAGGGAAAAAAGACTCTTTTTTAAAAATAGAGGAGACAATAAAATGGGGCTTCCAAGACATAGTGAGACATTTAGGGAGAGGCTGACCTTGTCTCTCTGTGTCCTATGGAACCCCTGTCAGGACTCTGGGGGAATCGGTAGTCACTCACCCTTGCAGTGGAGCGGGGAGAGTTCAATGCAGGCCATCCTTTCTGCAGCACCTCGGGTCTGCTCCGATCCTTGCCATGGCTGCCTGGTTTAATCTGTGCTGAGACACACAGAAGTGTATTCTTACCATTAAAGCAATGCTCAGGGCTTCCCTGGTGGCGCAGTGGTTGAGAGTCCGCCTGCCGATGCAGGGGACACGGGTTCGTGCCCCGGTCCGGGAAGATCCCACATGCTGCGGAGCGGCTAGGCCCGTGAGCCATGGCCGCTGAGCCTGCGCGTCCGGAGCCTGTGCTCCGCAACGGGAGAGGCCACAGCAGTGAGAGGCCCGTGTACCACAAAAAAAAAAAAAAAGAAAAAAGCAATGCTCAGAACACCCTGCTCCCCCTCTTCTCTCAGAAAAATCATATATCAGAATTTATCTTCTACCCCCTATTTCCAAAAGAAATCTCAAACAACCACTCTTTTTTAAAAAAAATTTATTTTATTGTAGCATAGTTGATTGACAACGCTGCATTAATTTCTTCTGTACAGCAAAGTGATTCATCTATATATCTCTATATATCTCTATCTCTATCTCTATATCTATATATACTTTCTTTTTTTATATTCTTTTCCATTGTGGTTTATCATAGGATATTGAATATAGTTCCCTGTGCTCTACAGTAGGACCTTGTTGTTTATCCATCCTATACGTAATAGTTTGCATCTGCTAACCCCAAACTCCTAATCCATCCCTCCCCCACCCCCTCTCCCCCTTGGCAACCACAAGTCTGTTTTCTATGTCAGCGAGTCTGTTTCTGTTTTGTAGATAAGTTCATTTGTGTCCTATTTTAGATTCCACATATAAGTGATATCATATGATATTTGTCTTTCTCTTTCTGAGTTACTTCACTTAGTACGATCATCTCTAGGTCCATCCAGGTTACTGCAATTGGCATTATTTCATTCTTTTTTAGAGCTGAGTAATATTCCATTGTATATATGTACCACATCTTCTTTAGCCATTCATCTGTTGATGGACATTTAGGTTGTTTCCATGTTTTGGCTATTGTGAATAGTGCTGCTATGAACACTGGGGTGCATGTATCTGTTTGAATTATAGTTTTGTCCAGATATATGCCCAGGAGTGGGATTGCTGGGTCATATGGTAATTCTGTTTTTAGCTCTTTTGAGGAACCTCCATACTGTTCTCCACAGTGGCCTCACCAATTTACATTCCCACCAGCAGTGTAGGAGGGTTCCCTTTTCTCCACACCCCCTCCAGCATTAAACAGCAACTCCTTTGCACCGTACTACTTGGGAATTCTACCCAGTCTTAGGGAGAAGTTTATAACTTGCCTTCTTAATGGCTGGTTCCAGGAATAATGATATCAAAATAAAGTTTCTCAGGGAAGCAAAGACGTCTTGTAAGCCTCTGCTGGTTCCCACATGTATCCTCTGTGCCCAGCTACAGGTATAATTGCCATGGTCATGAAAACAAGCTCTGGGACTGAGGCCCAGGACACAAAAGAAGTAGGATGGGACCAGTGAAAACCTCGGAGCCCTTCAGGAGATCCCTGGAACATTTGCTTTTTGCTTGCCTTTCCAGGATATTTGATTTTGGGGGGAAAGCTCTGAATATACTTGCTACAGGTTGATACTTATGGTCTTTTATGATTCACGTTGAGAAAAGATGATAGAGGAGGAGGGAGCTGATCTGTGTAGATACAGTGTTGGAGGGTATCATTGGGATTAAAGATATTTAACTGTTTGATTATAATATACCCTGGCATGAAGTCTTTCTCTTTTCCTTGGCTTTATTAATTCGTGGCACATGGTGACATGTAAGATGACTTCTCGCCAGAGCACGCAGGCTGGTGCGGGTGTTCTCTTGCCCGCCTGGTGCAGTGACGCATTGGTAAATGTTTCACAGCCAGATCTCCCCGAGTGGAGGGGGAGCTCTGCTTCGTAGCGTTCGGCAATTTCCGCAGCAGCAATGCTGCCACCATAGATGATTTCAAACGTCCAGTGTGACGTCGCCAAATGTGTGTTTGGGAAAAGCTGTACACAGTGGTCTCACGAACCAGCAGGAATTAGCTCGAACACATCACTGCAAACCATTAATAGATGTCTACTGTTATGTGGAAGGTTATAGGGTGTGTCTTCATTGCTGATAGAAATATACTGAGTTTTTGCTTAAGTATGGAAGAAAACAAATTTGAAAATGTGCACTTGAATCACTTGAATTTCTGTGAAAGGCTTATAATTCTTTTTTTTTTTAAGATTACTTATTTGCTCCTTTAGATGTGAGAAAAGGAAAGTGAACAAAACTACATATTTAATGTGGCTGATTTATCTCTAATTATAAACTGACATATTTAGGAGAGGTTCCGTTTTAATGGAGGACTCTTAGTTTAAGGGGAGAATTGCAAAATACTGTATGGTAGTTAAAATATTTGTGAGGCATGAATGATTTTGTTTTGTTATCCTGCTTTGTACAGAACCATCAATCTCTCCTTGGTTTCATGTACACTTGACATTGAAAATGATGTCCTTGTTTATTGAGAATATAGATCTGATTGTTTTTAATCTGTTTTTTTTTTTTTTTTCCTAATTCAGCCTCAGAACAAGAGATTTAAACACCTAGCAGAATTTTAGGTTGGCCTGAGAAGGAATGTCCTTTCTTGGACCTTTCGGGGGAGAATTGGGAAGAGAAATTTTTCGTCACGTAAATGCAGACACAAGATGGTGCTAAAGGAGTGTCTTTAAGCATGGTTCTCTTGTTTTAAAAGAGTATTTAGAAATGAGTAGTTTTAAGATGTGATCTACGTGTCACTGTGTGTGTGTGTGTTTTAAGGATCTTTAAAGAGGAGATTGGTACTGGGTCAATATAAAAATTGCTGGAAAAGAATTCATAAAGTCTGTGAAATGAGCAGATGAATGTGAGGAGGGCTAAAGGCTCTGCTTCTGTCCCCCGACTTCCCTTCCCTGCAGAGAAGCACATTCATCTTTCCTGCTATTGCTTGCAGTTGACTAAGAGCTCAGGTTGGTTTCTGCTCCAGGAAGGAAGCGTGTCAGAATCTCCTGGAAGGACCTTGATGTGCAAGGTTTCTCTCTGCCTTGGGGAGGACTTCTTAGTCTGACCACCCATCCCGTCTTTACTTGTTCATATCTCTGCCCCTTTTGCCCACTGCTGCCCATATGTCTGTTTATGTGGATGCCTGCACTTGAGGTGCTTTGGGAATCTGTGGTTTTCATTTCTGTCTCTCTTTGTCATCTGGTCCCTGTATGCACTTACATATGCGCTGCTCAGAGGACCAAACGTCCTGGCTGCTTTCTGATTGCCAACCCAAAGCCTTTCCCTGGGACTGTTCTACTCCCGTGTTTACCCTGTGCTTCGCTTTCAGTTTTGTCTCAGGGCTTAGGACCCCAATTTGTTGCCCTAAATTACAACCCATTTCTGAAGCCCAAATGATGGAGAATAAGGTAAACCCAAGATCTAGTTACTAAACCCCACTTTACATGTCAAATTATTTTGAGATAATTTGAGACTTAGAAAAGAAGTTGCAGGGCTTCCCTGGTGGCGCAGTGGTTGAGAGTCCGCCTGCCGATGCAGGGGACACGGGTTCGTGCCCCGGCCCGGGAGGATCCCACGTGCCGCGGAGCGGCTGGGCCCATGAGCCATGGCCGCTGAGCCTGCGCGTCCGGAGCCTGTGCTCCGCAACGGGAGAGGCCACAACAGTGAGAGGCCCGCGTACCGCAAATAAAAAAAAAAAAAAAAAATGCTGCATAGAGGGAACCATACAAGATGCAACCGTCTGGGATTGGCTTTTTTCTCTCAGCATAATTCCCGGGAGACTCGTCCAAGTTGTTGTGGGTATTCATACTTTGTTCCCTTTTATTGCTGCCTACTCATCGTTGAAGGCTTCATGACCCCATCTCAGGGCCCCCGAGTGGAATTAATCACTTGTTCTGTGCTCGCTTCCCAACCTTGAATACTTCTCTGTGATTCAAAGCTCTATAATAGCCAGGTTTTATATTTGCATGACTCTTCAGGGTTTTAGAGGTATTTCTGCATTTCGCGTCATTTCCTATAAAAGCCTCTCTCGTGCCATTGTGCGCGTCTTGATACAGAAGAGCTGTGCCCTCTCCTGGCTTTGTGAATGTCAAGGGCAGCGCCTCTCCTGGTAGGCCCCCAGTAACTGCTAATGGTGAGACTCTTTGAGACGTATTTTGTGTATGAAGCCATCTCCTGGTATGATTCAAGAAGACTCAATAATCCTGTCATTCGGGTACAGCTGAAGGAGCAGATGTTTTTTAAAAAAGGAAGCTGATATCATAAATACACTGATTTAAAAGCTCCTTTGGGGGATGACAGCTTAGGTGTTGTGATGTACAAGTATTACCATAGTGAAAGCAGAGTATTAAAAATACGACGCCCCAGGTTGTCTTTGAAGGGAATCAATTGAACACCGGTTTAGAGCAGAAGAGATTAGTAAGCGTGGCCGTGTTCCTTTTTAGCATACATCTGGAACGATGATATGTTGCCTACGAATGCACTGGAAGTGTCAACATGAAAATATACTTAAACATCATGTATGCATACATAACCCCCCCACACACACATTTAGGGCTGAGGTCCTCACAGGGCATGAGTCAGCTATGCCTGGTGATTTACCACATGCATTCGAGCACCATCTGTCCATTGCTCCATCTAGAGGACCAGGGCACACTGTGCAGGCCGGACATCAGGTTGGGGTCCCGGGAGGGCTCAGAGAGGCAAGATGGTTAACAGAAGTCAGCAGAGCCAAAGGGCAAGTGCTAGCCAGCTGTTTCCTCAAAGTGGCGAGAGCAAAACCGGAGAAAATGAATTGGCATCATGATCGTAAAGGAGAGTCAAGTCTAGAAAGGTCAGGAAGGAAGTGTGTTCAGAAACACAGTAGGAGTCAGGAAGAAAGCGAGAAGATTCAAGGAACTGACTCTTCAGGGAGCCGTTGTGTCTGGGGTGCGTCGTGATTTCATTTCCAACTGTTGGATGCAAATGCACAGCAGGGCCATGTTCTACCCTTCACTCTCTCTCTCCACCTGGCTAAGGAGATCGGAAAGGCCAGCCCTGAAAGCCACCATCATTGTGGATTGAGTTCTCCAGGAGGAGGCTAGTCAGGGGAGAGGCACATCCTCGGGGTCTCTGGGGTGGAAGGTGCTGACTCCGAAAGTCAGGACCTTGGATGGTGGGATGAGGGATGAGAATCAGGGTAGACTTAACAGAGAGCTGGAGAAAAACTGTAAATGGACAAGAGATACAGCTGAGAACCTACTTCAGTGGGGAAATATACGAAGAAGAGGGGATATTTGAGCTTAATTTTGAAAGATAAGTAGAGATCAAGTGGAAAGGGCATTCTAGACAAAGAAGGAACTTCCGAAAAGACGGTATGGAAAAGGCAGGTTATGTTCAGGGCATTATAATAGTTCCTTGGTGCTGTAATGTGGAATCTGTTTCCTTACCTAAATTTTGAGAGTCTGGAGATCAAGGATTGCACCTCACACCTTTTTTGTTTTATCATAAACTCTGGGACATCTCAGTAGACTCATAACGTAGGGGACGGGCTCCGAAGGCAGTGTGCAAGGGAAAAATTAGAGGTTAAAGTTGCTCTTGAAAAACTCTCTGAAGATGTCCATAAAATGCTGTGAATTCAGCACAAACATGTTTTCCTCCAGCCTTGGAAGATGTCAGTATTTCTGCAGCTGAACACGGAGTGAAGTGGTGGGTTTGAACTGCTGCTCGTCAGGAGAGTAAAGAGGTAAGCGACAGAGCAGAAGAAGATATTTGCAACATGTATACCCTAAAAATGGCCTGTGTTCAGAATATATAAAGAATCCCTGCAAATAAAGAAGAAAAACGCAGACCGTTTTTGTTGACATGACCTAAAAACATCAACAAGCACTTTGCAAGAGGAGCTCCATTGGTTAATACACATGAAAAGGTGCCCAACCTCAACTGGTCATCAGGGGAATACAAGTCAAAACCAAAATGATATACCAGTACCTCCATCCAGTGGTCATAGTTTAAAAGAAAGTAATAATACAACAGACCCCCAAGCCACCAAATACGTAGGCATAAATAGAGCAAATAAAAGATGTACAAGACTTTCTGATGAAAACCATAAGACATTGCTGAGAAGTACTAGAGAAGACCTAAATAAATGGAAAGATAACATCATGTTTCTGTTATGACATCAACATTAAGATGTCGGTTCCCCAAAATTGCTTCATAGAGTCGGTGAAATCTCAATCAAAGTCCTTGAGAACTTTTTAGAAATTGACAGACATTATAAAATTTATAGCAGAAAATCTAGACCAGCAAAGAACAACTTTAGAAAACTAGACCACCAGATTCTAAAAATTATGATGCTACACTGATTAAGAGTATAGAATTGGTATTAGGATAAACAAATAGATAATAGAAAAGAACACAGAGGTCATAAATACAGCCAACCCCCAAAGCTGCTTGATTTTTCATGAAGACGCCAATGGCACAATAATATGAAAAAGAGGGTCTTCTCAATAAATGATGCTGAAACAACTGAATACCCATGAGGGGGGAAAAATAAACTTTGACCTGTACCTCTCACCATAAACAAAAATTCCTTCTAGATGAATCCTAGGCTTAAACGAAAAAGCTAAAACTATAAAACCTCTAGAAGAAAGGATAGAAAAATATCTTTATTACCTTGAGGTAATGTTTCTCAGAAAGGGCACAAAAAGCACTAACATGAAAGAAAAAAGTGATAAATTCATGTCACCAAATATAAAAACTTGACGACCATTAAGCGAAACCAACCACAAACTGCAAAATATATTTACAGTGTGTCCATCTGAACAAGAAATTCCCCGGTATATAAATAAGGCTTTAAATTAATGATAAGAATTCAAACAACCTGGTTTTTTTAAATGGGCAAGAGACTTGAATAGGCATTTTACAAAATTACGTAAATGGACAGTAAACGTATGAAAAGTTGTTCGGCGTCATTGCTCTCAGATAACCGTGTATTAAAGTCACAGTTTATAAGAAAAAGGCTCACAGACGTAGAAGACAAACTAGGGTTACCAGAGAGGATAGTGGGAGGGGCGGGGGAGATAAATTAGGAGCTGGGGTTTATCATGTACGCACTGCTATATATAAAATAGGTGAACAACAAGGACCTACTGTACAGCACAGGGAACTATACTCAATGTCTTGTAATAATCTATAATGGAAAAGAATCTGAAAAAGAATATATATGTATATAAAACTATATATAACTGAATCACTGTGTTGTACACCTGCAACTAACACGACATTGTAACCTATACCTCAATAATAATAATAAAAAAACACAGCTTATACCACCTAGCGATTCTGCACCCAAATCCAGTGTGGTTTTTTTTTTTTTTTTTTTTGCGGTACGCGGGCCTCTCACTGCTGTGGCCTCTCCCGTTGCGGAGCACAGGCTCCGGACGCGCAGGCTCAGCGGCCATGGCTCACGGGCCCAGCCGCTCCGCGGCATGTGGGATCTTCCCGGACCGGGGCACGAACCCGTGTCCCCTGCCTCGGCAAGGGACTCTCAACCACTGTGCCACCAGGGAAGCCCCGGTGTGGTTTTTTTTTTACACACCACCAAGCAATAAACTCAATTCTGACACTATCTACCTGGAGAAAGCATCATACCCAACAGGTTAAGGGCTCAGTCCTACCAAACTGTCCCCCAACCCCCCTACTTGAAGACACCAATCACAAGTCCAGGTTGTCACCCATGCTTCTGACTGACTGGCTATAGATGGGAAGTTTCAGTGACCCCCTCTTAGGTTTAATTTGCTAGAGTGGTTCACAGAACCTGGAAAAATATGAGTATTTTGCCAACTAGATCACCAGTTCACATCCACACACACCCACTCAATAATTTAAATTATTAAAATTTAATTTAATTTTTATTTTATATTGGAGTATAATCCATTTACAATGTGGTGTTAGTTTCAGGTGTACAGCAAAGTGATGCGGTTATACATACATATATATTTTTCAGATTCTTTTCCCTTATAGGTTATTACAGAATATTGAGTATAGGTCCCTGTGCTCTACAGTAGGTCCTTGTTGGTTATCTGTTTTACATATAGTAGTGCGTATGTGTTAATCCCAACCTTCTAATTTACCTCTCCCCCCCACCTTTCCCTTTTGGTAACAATAAGTTTGTTTTCAAAGTCTGTGAGTCTGTTTTATAAATAAGTTCATTAGTATCATTTCTTTTTGGATTCCACATGTAAGTGATATCGTATGATATTTGTCTTTCTCTGTCTGACTTACTTCACATAGTATGATCATCTGTAGGTCTACCCATCTTGCTGCAAATGGCATTATTTCCTTCTTTTTATGGCTGAGTAATATTCCATTGTATATTACCTACCACGTCTTCTTTATCCATTTGTCTGTTGATGGACATTTAGTTTGCTTCCGTGTCTTGGCTATTGTGTTAAAGGACGCATTTAAACTCTCTTTTTCTAAGTATCTTACCAGGTATTTAAAATTTAATTCAAATTTTCAAAGATTCTCAATACCAAGTGTTGGCAAGCCTGTGGAGCAAGTGAAACTCACATACTGCTGGTGGGAGTGTCAGTTGATAACAGTCACTTTGTAAAAAATGTGGGACAGTATCACAAACGTTGAAGATGCCAAATGACCCAGCACTTCCATTCTGAAGCTTAATCCACTAGAGATGCAGGCGCAAGTGGACCAAAAAACCTATGTAAAAGGCAGTACTCATGACAGCTGAAACATGGAAGCCACCCAAATGTTTAGCAACAATCTAATGGGTAAATAAATTGTGGTCTATTCATACACTGGAATACCACACATGAAAATGAAGAAACATGGTTAAATGAAACATGAAAAAAAAAATCTCTCGGACAAAAGCATGTGGTACCATTTTATGTTTATATAGTTCAAAAAGAGGCAAAACGAATCTCTAGGCTTAGAAACTGTGGGAAATAGTTAACTGAATATTTTCATGTCCTTTGTTTTTTTTATCACAGATTCGCTCTTGATTAATTTTATTTATTTTTCTATACAGCAGGTTCTTATTAGTTATCCATTTTATACATATTAGTGTAGACATGTCAATCCCAATCTCCCAATTCATCCCACCACCACCACCGCCATCCCCGCCGCTTTCCCCCCTTGGTGTCCATACGTCTGTTCTCTACTTCTGTGTCTCTGTTTCTGCCCTGCAAACCGGTTCATGCATGTCTTATTTGCACATCTATCTTTCTGGTTTTCCACTGTGGGAGGAGAGTCAGAAAGGCTGTTTGCTGCTCCCACCACCTATCTGGCTTCAAGCACGTGAACCATCCTCCCCTGCCCTGTCTCAGCAGCAGCTATTCCCTTGCTTGACATCCTCATGGAGTATTTATGGACACCGTGTGAATTCATAAATTAAGCCAAGGTCAAAAGCAAGCCAGATCTGGAACTAGGGTTGAAGACTATCAGCGTCATACATCACATCGGTCTAAGCTCATGGTTGTGGAGAGAAGGGATCCAGCCCGACATCCATCAGCGTCCGTGTTGGCGGGCACATCATTTCCCAACTGGAATCTGTAACAGATTCAACCATGCCGTCTTCCTTCTGATTGGAGAGAGGAGTCTGGAGGGGAAGAGCTTTTAATAGACCCCAGACTAGAAAGCAGTTGGCAGGTGGCTGTGTTGCTGAGAGCCAGGCACTTATTAGTCAGCCTAATTTAGAACAGATCGCTCGTCTCTTTTTATAAAGAACTGTTTTTTGGGTTTTTTTACATCTTTATTGGAGTATAATTGCTTTATAATGGTGTGTTAGTTTCTGCTTTATAACAAAGTGAATCAGTTATACATATACATATGTTCCCATATCCCCTCCCTCTTGCGTCTCCCTCCCTCCCACCCTCCCTATCCCACCCCTCCAGGCGGTCACAAAGCACCGAGCTGATCTCCCTGTGCTATGCGGCTGCTTCCCACTAGCTATCTACCTTACGTTTTGTAGTGTATATATGTCCATGCCTCTCTCTCGCTTTGTCACAGCTTACCCTTCCCCCTCCCCATAACCTCAAGTCCATTCTCTAGTAGGTCTGTGTCTTTAGTCCTGTCTTACCCTTAGGTTCTTCATGACATTTTTTTTCTTAAATTCCATATATATGTGTTAGCATACGGTATCTGTCTTTCTCTTTCTGACTTACTTCACTCTGTATGACGGACTCTAGGTCTATCCACCTCATTACAAACAACTCAATTTCGTTTCTTTTTATGGCTGAGTAATATTCCATTGTATATATGTGCCACATCTTCTTTATCCATTCATCCGATGATGGACACTTAGGTTGTTTCCATCTCCGGGCTATTGTAAATAGAGCTGCAGTGTTGATGTTTAGCAAATAATAAGTAATAATAATAAGGCTGTCTTGTGCAAACAACTTTTTTGTTTATTCTAGACTATAGATCAGCTCGGGGGATTGAGGCGGAGGAGAGGCTGCCCCCCTAGTTCTTTTTCCCTAGAAGCAGCTGAGATTGGGAACATCACAAACATTGCCAGGACACAGAGGTCAGAAAGAAAATACTAGGAAGGGGTTTTGGAGCGCGTGGAGCATGAACTTACTTCATCTAACAAGGTGGGGGTCAGAGAGGACTGCTGTCCTGCTGCCTTCCTGTCTCTGTCTGTCTGTCTCTCTTTCCCTCTCTCTCTGGGGGTGTGCATCTTGTTACTTCTTGCCTATCACAAAATTAATTCATGCCCACTAGAGAACATTTAAGACAAACAAAAAGAAAAAAGGCACCTACCATGTGATTGCTCAGAGAGCACCACTGTTTGTTTTTCCAGTATTTCTTTCTGTTTGCATATGCCTTTTAAGAAAAATTTGCTGTTGTGTAATCCTGTCTTTTAATTGCGTTCATTACTGAAAAATATGTTTTGAACATCTCACATTGTAGCATAACCCACTTCAACACCATTTGTAATTGCTGTCTAATAAATTGCTAATTTAAACAATCTCCCTTTGTTATATATTTAGGTTATTTAAACTGTTTCATTGCACTTAGCAGTGCTGTGATGAGTATACATTGGTATACGTCCATAGTTATTTTCCTAAGACACTTTCTGGAAGTGGATTTGTTAACTCTAAGAATATGCAGATTTAAAAAATTTTTGGCCTTATGGCCAAGTTGGCATCTGAGGTTGTAATTCCTAACAGCAGTGTGTGAGCACGCCAGTTTCCTTGCCCTCTTGACAACATTGTAAATTAACGTTTCATCTGATCTTTGCAATTTGATTTGATGGAGGAAATATTGTATGTTGTGATGTAAATATTTATCTTTTTATGATACTTTTTCACATTTTGACCACAGTTTTCATTTAAGAATTAAGTTTCTCAATCTTTTACCCATTTTATCATGGTGTTAATTTTTTTATTATTATTGATAGGTTGGAGCTTTTTACATATTAAGAATCTCATCCTATGCTACAAATTTTTTTCTTTACTTTGCATTTGTCTTTGAATTTTATTCATGGTGGTTCATGATTTCAATCTGTTTTGTCATACTTAGAAACAGTAATCCCATTCTAATATTATATGACTATTCACACATATTTCTTTTAGAACTTTTATGTTTTAATTTTCACACTAAATTTCTAGTGATAGCCAACAGCTATTAAGTGCTAACTTTGTGCTGGGCACTGTTGGGAGTGCTTTACATGTACGTAATCATTTAACCCTCCTTACTATCTATGAGGTAGTCTATTATTATTGTGCCCATTTTATAGATGAGTAAACTGTGGCAGAGAATGGTTAAGTAACTTGTCTAGGGTCCAAAGCTAGTAAGTAACGAAGCTGGAATTTTAATGTAGTAAGTCTGCGCATGATATTCTCTCTTTCAGTTTTTTCCTGGGAGTGCCTTTTCAAAGAATTATAGCAACTTCCTTTTGTATTTAATGAAAACTCATCCCAAAATAGCTGGAATAATTTGGAATAAGGTCATTTTTTTTGAAAGCATAAAAATCTCCAAATCCACTCTACAACAAGAAAAACAATGTAAATTTTTGAGACGCAGAGAAGTGAAATGTCACTTGGATTCCTGAGGCAGCTTTCCTTTGACTCGTCTGAAGAGGCATCCGGAGACCTAAGGGAAGATCTTCCACGCTCTGGAGGACCAGCTGCACTGAGGAAACATCCTCCACCAAAGGGTCCCCAGCTCTTCAGAATTCAGATTCCCTGTTGCACGTGAAACACAGAGAAATTTGTCACGGGATTAGTGTTGGAACTACCACTAAGACCTCTTGGAAGACTCATAATTTTCCATTTTCTACACCAGGGTCTCAAACCTGGCCCAGCTGATCAAGAGTTGAATGTAGGAGGGCTTCCCTGGTGGTGCAGTGGTTGAGAGTCTGCCTGCCGATGCAGGGGACGCGGGTTCGTGCCCCCGTCCGGGAAGATCCCACATGCCGCGGAGCGGCTGGGCCCGTGAGCCATGGCCGCTGAGCCTGCGCGTCCGGAGCCTGTGCTCCGCAACGGCAGAGGCCACGACAGTGAGAGGCCCGCGTACCGCAAAAAAAAAAAAAAAAAAGTTGAATGTAGGAGAAAAGAAAGCAGGCATTGGACAGGGATGTCAGGCATGTAGCAATCGATCGGGGTTCCAAGTTAGGAATAAGATAGTGGCTGTAACCTTCTCTTCTGGTAAGCTGTTCCTTCAGCGGCTTAATTGAAACCAGTGGCTTAATCCAGTGGCTGAATTGTCCTTTCTCTGAAATGTCATTGACTTTCTGGATCCAGAACACATTCAGTGCAATCCACAGGCGGGACCCCTGCTTTGAACAAGGCAGCATCCTCAGTGAGCCGTGGGAGACGGATCTCCTGTCTCGTGGAGGAGGTGGATGGGTATGTGCCCAGGTGGGTCCAGTGTGGAGAGACCGGGATGAATATGAAAAATGAGGGGAGCCAATATAGCCCATGATACATGGAGTATATTTGAGAGAAGAGAATGAGAAAGGCGGGATAAGCTGGCTTTTTCAGATCACAGAGAGCTCTGAATGCCACACCAGAGGATAATTTATTCTTTAAGATATTTATTATTCTTAATAAATTAAGATATTTATTCTTACTTTATTCTTTCATTTGAAAACTATTTACTGAGCATTCACTGGATGACAGATACCATTCTAGGCACCAAGGAAATAGCAGTGAAAAAAAAAAAAAAGACCAAATTTCTGCTCTTACAAAAAGTATTTTCTAGTGGGGAAGACAGACAAAATTTTTTAAAATTATAAATATAATTTATCAGGTAACACAAAGTACGATGAAGGAAAATAAAATAGGATAAAGAGAGAGAGCCGTGGTCCTCAGCCTCAACCCTGCCCGCACACTGGAATCTTCCAGAGAGGTTTGGAAAACAGTGATGCCCAGATCCCTGCCTGAGGACAAGGGGATTAAAACCTCCGGGGTGGACCCTGGAGGTGACATTTTCTAATGTGCAGCCAGGGTGAGAAGCACCAAGTCAGAGAATGAGGACAGTGCCCTTTAGAAGGGCTGGTCAGAGAGGGCCTCTCTGTTTGAGCAGAGACTAGGGTGGAGGAACAGGCCACGCGGATATCCAGGAAAGCTGTGTTGCCAGCATCCGGCCCGACATCCGGCACTTAGGAGTCATGGAAGAGTGAATGAACGAATGGACAGACTGCATCAGTATATGGGGTGGTGTCAGCGAAGCTTGTTTGGAGAGGATTAAATTAACTGGGCACCTTAGGTTGGGGGTTGCCAAGTCCACCCCAAGATTCCATGATTTCCTAGGAGGACTCACTGTATGGTCGTACGCAGGACTGAGGTTTCTTACAGCAAAAGGATACAAAGCAAAATCAGCAAAGGGGGAAAACACATGGTGTGAGATCTAGGGGAACTGGCTGCAAGTTTCTGAGAGGCTTCCCTCCGTGGAGTCACACAGGACACGCTTAAGACCTGGAGGGACAAGTCGTGACAACACGTGTGAAATGCCATCCACCAGGGAATCTCGTGCGACACAGTGCCCGGGGTCTTTCTTGGGGGCTGGTCCTGTAGGCGCCCTCGCCTGACATACCAAGATTCCAGACTCCCAGAAGGAAAGCAGGTGTTCAGTAGAAACCACTTGTTTGTGATCTCTCTGAAACCTGAGTCCCCAGACGCCGGCCTTTCTCAGGAGAGCAGTCTCAGGCCTGCTGTGTTAACCCTTTTTCTGCACGGTGCCAGGTACCAAGGGTCAGATGGGTTCTCTGTGTCTTATAACAACCCTATGTAATTCCCAGAGGGACCATTTTTCAAAGTTTCACAAGACTGAAATCCGTTACCGCATGGCTACGTACAGTTCCAAATTTTTCCCTCCTTGAGATATTAGGACAGTTTTAGAGAAATGTGATATGTCACCTCTGATATCTATTCCAGTTCAGGGTCTGATTCAGGTTCCTGTGTAAGACGTAGGAGCCTCAAATGGACAGCGAACCATAGTTCTTCTTCTTGCGGAAACAGTGCTGTATGGTCCCCAAAGATAGGTACGTTACCCTTAAAAAAACCCAGCCCTCCAGGTAAAGGCACTCTGTAATATTCTATAGAAATATCATATAGGACATACAGCTTTTATATCACCCTTTTATATTAATTCATCCTTTTTTCAATGAATAAAAAGATAAATGAATAAAAAGCTAATAGATAAATAAAAATTTAAAAAAAAGAAAAATGAGATACTGCCCTCAGAAATACTTGTAAGAGAACGAAATGAGTCCACTCCACTGAATTGCTTTTCCCCGTCCTTTCTAGAATGTAGGCTTTAGTAAATCATACAGAAGTTCAGAAATGACAGGTGAGCCCTCAGTAAGATGTTCATAGTAGAAATTCAGCCGTGGAAACAATCTGATGTGTTGGCATACTCGTTCCTCCTTTATCTCTGCTTTGGGTTCAGGGAGCATTACTGAGCCATCTTGCTTTATCTAAAAAATAAGATTAATAAGATTGACCTGGTCTGTCTCACATCCTTTTCCCTGTCGGTTTTGCCCAAAGGCAATTTGATTTACGCCTGGAGCTGTTGCCCAGGGATCCCAGTTCTCCTGGGTCGACAGAACGTTTCACTGCAGGGTAATTAGCTCCTTAGAATCCTTGACGGGTGGGCCTGAAACTTCAAAGAGGGAAGGATGACAAGGGATGTGGCAGCTATTAATGGGACTAGATGGAATTTATCACGGGGCATTTTGCACAGGGTGGCAGTTCAATTATGCAGTGGCCGTGCGGTTCACAGAAGCCATTTTTCAGGGCAGTCACTGAGGCTGGGCCTGGCAGGACAGTCAGCGTCCTCTTGTTTGATATGTTGGTGGTGTCACTTCCCTGGCTTCTTCCTGGATAATGTACTGCCAAAAGAAGGCCTCTAATAAATGAAGAAGTAAAACTCGAGATAATAACAGAGCATTATAAGCTGTTGAGCGACGTCCTTTCTAAAGCCTTTCGGGTGTTCATTGCGTCTCCTGCTGCATCTGGTGTAGGTGGAAACCCAGGTCCTGGGCCCGGCACTGCCCCTTTGCTGGTCCCACGTGATGAGCAGCTCACCTCACCTCTGTTTGTCCTTCGGTGGCCCCACGATGCCTTTCAGATCAATTCCAAACCAGTCCACGAGGGTCTTTACACCCGCCAGCTCTTCTCTGAAGAAACCCCTCTTTGTATCCAAGTTCCACGCAGTGAACCACTTGCTAAATTCTCTGGAATTCCCAGACCATCGGCCATGGTGAGCCCTTGCCTGAAACACTGCTCTCTAGCTCCCCCCTCCATCCTGTCAGCCCCAGGATAACACCTACTCATCCTTCAGACGTGTGCCGGGTACCATTTCCTCCCATCCCCATCCTCCTGGGAGCCCCTGCAGCGGCCTCAGCCCCTCTCTATCCTAGCACTTGCTTCACCGTATCGTGGTGATCTTCGCCCCCATCAGACGTAAGCCAAATCACTTCAAAGACCACATCTGGGGCTTCCCTGGTGGCGCAGTGGTTGAGAGTCCACCTGCCATTGCAGGGGATGCGGGTTCGTGCCCCGGTCCGGGAAGATCCCACATGCCGCGGAGCGGCTGGGCCCATGAGCCATGGCCGCTGAGCCTGCGCGTCCAGAGCCTGTGCTCCGCAACGGGAGAGGCCACAACAGTGAGAGGCCCGCGAACCACACACACACACACACACACACAAAAGACCACATCTGCCTTACTCACCACTCTGTCCCTCACAGCCTTCCACAGAGCCTGGTCACAGTCACCCCTCAGCAAATATGTAGTGAATAAAGGTAGCTAATCAAGAATAAGCTGACGCTACTAGAAGGCAGCCTTAAGAAATGCTTGCACCTGTGACTCTGTTTCTGTTTTGTAGATAAGTTCATTTGTACCCTTTTTTAGATTGCATATGTAAGCGATAGCGTATGATATTTGTCTTTCTCTCTCTGACTTACAGATGTAAAAAACGAACTTATGGTTACCAGCGGGTGGCAGGGAGGGATACATTGGGAGATTGGGATTGACATATACACACTACTATATATAAAGTAGATAAATAATAAGGACCTACTGTATAGCACAGGGAACTCTCCTCAATATTATGTAATAACCTATATGGGAAAAGAATCTGAAAAAGAATGGGTATACATATATATGTATTCTTTCAAGTTTCAGCTAATTGTCTGCATTTAAATTTCGCTCAAACCTAAGGGGTAATTATCTGTACTTCCTGAGGCAGAATATGTGTGAATGGAAACTCACTGTAAATAGATCAACCAATTTTCTTTGAGTTTCTTAAGGGCTAGCCTTATTTGATGACCTAGCTGGAGGGAAAGATGCTATTGGTCTTCAGACTGTGGGGTAGGAAGGACTGGTGACCGTGGCTTTCTCTGGGCTTCTCTTTATCTCCCGACAGTGCTGTACCACCATCTTATACATTTTTGTCAGGTCCATGAGTCGATACTTTGTCTGCTCCTGTGCTGTCTAGGCATACTTAAAGACCTCTATGCGATCCCAAGATTATTTTTCTAGATGCGTGTTCACCTTCTTTTTCATCCTTCTCCCCTCCCATATCTTACCTTGTTGGATAATCTCATCAGAATATATCCCATTGAAATCTGCCAGTGATTATCTAAAGGTTGGCCAGGTGTGGAGAAGATTCCAGGAAGATGGTAGCAGTGACAGTGTAGTTTTTCTGTCTGTCTGCATCCCTGACAGAGGAATGGATAAAGAAGATGTGGTACATATATACAATGGAATACTACTCAGCCATAAAAAAGAATGCCATGCCATTTGCAGCAATATGGATGGACCTAGAGATGATCATACTAAGTGAAGTAAGTCAGGAAGAGAAAGACAAATACCACAGGGTATCACTTACATGTGGAATCTAAAAAAATGGTACAAATGGACTTATTTACGAAACAGAAACAGACTCACAGACTTTGAAAACAGACTTATGGCTACCAGAGGGGAAAGGTGGTGGGAGGGATAAGCTAGGAGTTTGGGATTAACACATACACACAACTATATATGAAATAGATAACCAACAGGGACCTACTGTAGAGCACAGGGAACTCTGCTCAATATTCTGTGATAACCTCTATGGGAAAAGAATCTGAAAAAGAATGGGTATATGTATATGTATAACTGAATCACTTTGCTGTACACCTGAAGCTAATACAACACTGTAAATCAACTAGACTCCAATATAAAATAAAAATTAAATTAAACTTTTAAAATAAATAAAATAAAATAACTAGATAGCAAAGACAAAAGCCCATGGGAATTTGTAACAAAACGAAATGAAAAGATATCCCAGGTCCCCAGAATACAGGTGGGTAGAGACCGACGATCAACAAGCCACGGGTCCTGCCTGGTCCTGGCACCTGTGACGGGAAGAAAGAAGCGATGGGCAGCTGCTGCTGAATGCGAGAACAAGGGGACTGCAAATAGCCAACAGGCATTCTCCGGAAGGAGCAGGCCATTTTAAGAACCTCCCTAACACTGAATGGGGCTTTGCCTTTTCTGATACCAAGTCAGTGTAGGGGGCCCAGGGCCAGGAAGACTGAAGGGGCTGGAGCCAGAGCCCCTGTGGATACTGGAGACGACCCCCCTCAGCTCCCTCCTAAGACGAAACTCACAAGGAGGGGCTGCTGGGAGGGGTCAAGATTGAACACGATGGGGACAAACAGGAAGGAAGAAAAGAAATTCCAGAGCACAGCCGGGGAGGGGGACAGAGCCAGGACAACCCAGAGACGAGCTGCCATATATATAAACTACACACAAAAACGAAGCCCTGTAGAGCTAGAGAAGCTTTTCCAAATCCCATCTCATTCTAAAAGTTCAGGGAACAGGGCTTCCCTGGTGGCGCATTGGTTAAAAATCCGCCTGTCATTGCAGGGGACATGGGTTGGGGCCCTGGCTCGGGAAGATCCCACATGCTGCAGAGCAACTAAGTCCGTGCGCCACAACTACTGAGCCTGCGCTCTAGAGTCCACGAGCCACAACTACTGAAGCCCACGCACCTAGGGCCCGTGCTCCGCAACAAGAGAAGCCACCACAATGAGAAGCCTACTCGCCACAACTAGAGAAAACCCATGCAGCAACGAAGACCCAATGCAGCCAAAAATAAATAAAAGTAAATAAATTTATTTTTTAAAAAGTTCAGGGAACAAAAAACAATTTCACATCAAAATGAACAACAGAAAAATAATCAAATCCCACACAGAGTTATTATAAGAAAAAAAGAGACTAAGGAGCAGAATAAAAACCCTACACAATAAAAGCATGATGGAAAGACATGCTCACAAACAGAATAACAGTGTCACCTAGAATTTCAAAATAGTGGGAAATTCTATAAGATATGAAAGAAATAACATAAGTCAGAATTAGCCAAACTCAGAAAGGAGGTGACACACAACTCAGGAAAGAATGAGAAATAAAAGGAAAAGTCATTTCAGAGATTACCATCAATCTAGAAGGAACACAGGAACAAACAAACCTAACACGATGCCGTAAAAGGAATAGAAGGTAAAAAAGGGAAAAATGTTACAATCAAAAAGAAATGAAGAGACGAAAAGAATTTGAAAATTGCAGGTATGGAAGATGGACAAAAAAAGATCAAACTTATGGCTAACAGGAGTTCCTTAAGAGAAAAACCAAAGCGATGGAACAAAGTATTTCAGAACAAATACTGAAGATTATAATTGAAGAAAACTTTCCCAAAATAAAGAAAAATTGAAACTACATGTGAAAAAAGCATGATGTGTGTCTAAGAAGAATGATCCCAGAATGGCCAACACCAAGACTTTGTCTTGTATCAATAAAACAACTGGATTTTAGACACAAAGAAAATAAATCCCTTGGCACTTAGGAGAAAAAGAATACATAATGTAAGAGGGAAAGAAAAATTGCTTATCACCAGTTTTTCAACAGAAATCCCAGAAAAAAATGGAATAACATATTTATCTACTCAAGTGAAAAAAAGTGTGACCCAAGGGTTTTATATCACGTATAAAGGACAAAAACTCTTATCAGCATGAGAGAACTCAGGGCACATTGTTTCCATGAACACTTCCTGTGGAATCTTCTAGAACACTGGCTTCAGACAACCAAATGACGAGCAAGACGTTGATGTAAGGACTGGTGTGGAGCGTTAATCTAAGTTGAGGTGAGCTCAGAGTGTTGGGGTGATGCTCTGACAGTGCAGGTAGAACCCAACTAAGAAAAGGGGGAAGGCTGGGAAGAACACATTCAAAACCTGAGTATTTTCAGCAATCACGTGGGAGGTCGTATCAGACCGTTATTCAGAGACTGTTGTGTGTGTACTATTAGATGAAACAAGTGAGTGATTATGATAGGCTGTATTTTAATTCTGTCATCCCCTGTAGTCTTGGAAAGCCCACCTTCTGTGTGTGCAAGAAGGGACATCAGGTACAGCAGGGGATGGTAAGTAAGAGCCCTGAATCTTGCACGTGACTTGGAAGTCTCAGTAAGAACTCATGAGGTATTTCACAGATGTGTTGTCCAGTATGTCTCCATATGGATACTTACCAGTTCACTGGCCAACCCACGAGCAGTGAGCATCTCTCACTCATTAATAGAAACCAGGGATTCTTGCAGGAATAGCCGATTCCAGGTCTGGGCAGGAAAGATACAGAATGAACCTGGATTCTCTTGGAATAGCAGATAGTGAGGAAGCCGTCAGAAATCACAGTCATACTCTGCTGTCACTAAAAGCATAAAAACCATCAATGAGAATGAATATGGGTGGCAGTAAATGGACTTTATTTCATTTTCTGGACAATCAAGGTTTCACTGAGAAAGCATGAAGCAAAGCATGGTCATGCAGGGGCACCTAAAGCAAATTCGAGGAGAACAAATTAGATGTTTGACATTGTTCCCCCCGCTGCCCCCAAATCAAAGTAGCCATCAAAACTAAAATTTTAAAAATCAGATCTTTGTCAGATTTCCTTACACTTCCTTTCATGTCAGCAAAATTTATTTAATACATGGGCACAGAATGCCCTCATAAGCATTTTTAGTGCTTGGTATTCTAAAGGTTTTAATCCAGCCTCCTTCAGCCTGCCAAGAGCCCTGATCCACCGCTTAGAGGGGCCCCTGCCTGCTGTAATGACAAAAGAAATCCAGCAGGGGGCAATATAAGCAAGTACAGGCAGAATTCGTTTCCTTGTTTTTGTTTCTTTGGTTTTGCTTTAAGGCAACTTTACTTCAGGGAGAAATATTACTTGGGGACAGATTGTCTACTGAAGGTTTCTGTCATGACTAGTTCCTTGTCCCCTTCTTTTAAAGAGTCTTGATAAATGTCCCTGTCTTTCTAAGTGAAAACTGCTGTTCGCTTGATTATTAGCTTACATGTTGAATCAGATAGCTGGCTGACCCCTAGGCTTTATCAATTACGAACACAAACACTCCCAAAACATCCAAGGCAACTGATCGGAATTTAAATTGGAGTCATTTCATTGGAAGCACGTTCCATCACCGATATTAACAGATTTTGAAAATTGTTAGTTTCTCATTCTTATGCCGAGTCAGTTCTTCATTGTAAGGTTTCAAAGGATTTCCTTTCTTTTTATTAGCAGTCCCCCCAAACCTCGTTCATGTCCTTCTGTCTACTTTAAGAGGTCAGATCTTCATATCCACATAGTTGATTGACCTTGGGCCTGCATGCCGTTCTGCAGCCTGCTTTGTCCTGAGTACCAGGGGGTCAAGAGCACATCTTCCCACCATGTGAGGTTGTCATCCATCTCTTTAGAAGTAAGGCCTAAAATTATGTGTTTTCAGAAGTTCTCCAGGCAGTGAACCCGAGGCACAGCCAGATTTAGAGACCCCTGACCAGGTTCCATGTCTGGGCTGGAGGATGCCATGAACGTCTTAGTCGGCTGTTGACGTGTGTGTATGCGCATGTGCACAGCTTTTCAGGCAGCAGGAGCCGTGGTTGGCAACACATGCTCAAGAGAGCCTGCAGCCCACAAAGGGGCACCAGCCACTGCTGTAGCAGGAGTGCCTCGATCGTGGAGTCCCCGCGCCTGCAGCAGAGGATCAGTCACCATGGCGATGACAAAGTGCTTCCCTCTTCAATTGAATTCTACCAATTAAAGTTTCAGTGCCTCATGCAGGACCCTTGAGTGGACACAGGCTTCCGGTTAATAAAGGCTGCAGCCAAACAGGCACTCTTGATGGCAGAAAACCAGGAGGCGTGAAGAGGTTTGCCAGCCTCTGGCCTGGGGCATGCTCTCTGGGGGGCTTGCCTGACTCCAGAAGATGCTTCAAGAAAACATCGAGCGTTCGCATGTCTGCATTTCATACTCATTCAGCTGAGCAGCTCGTGTACTCTGAGGAGTCGACAGGTTCTTGATTGTAATTAATCTGTGAATATCAATGAGGTGCCTAGCTTGGACAGGGTTTGGTAATGATTTTGACTGTGTTAATAACTGTCAGAAAGCTGATGGTAATGAATAGGAGTCCAGTTTCTGAGTGGCTAAGGTGGTCTAGAATCCCAGCTTCATCCAGATTACTTTTCCTGGGCACACGGGATCTGTAAGTCTCGGTTCTAAATTACGGCAAATGCTGCTGGACGGCGCTGGCTTGCGATGAATGTCACTTCCCTTCTCCTCCAGACAGCTGAGCTGTAGACCAAGGCCTCTCCTCATGGGGCAGGAAATGCCAGGGTTAGAATGGACTGGGACAGTGGAAAGGGCACAACTACCTAAGCCACCACCCATCCTGATGAGCCTAGCCTGAGAGAGAAAACATAAAACAAACCTGTGAGAAAGATAGATGTAAACAGCAAGAGGTCCCACCTCATGCCATTCATGGAAGGCAGCTGTGCTCACCACTGTACCACCAATGCCGATTCACACCAGTCAGAATGGCCGTTATTAAAAAGTCTACAATAATAAGTGCTGGAGACGGTGTGGAGAAAAGGGAACCCTGCTACACTGTTGGTGGGAATGTAAATTGATACAGCCACTATGGAGAACAGTATGGAGATTCCTCAAAAAACGAAAAATAGAGCTACCATGTGATCCAGCAATCCCACTCCTGGGCATACACCCAGAAAAAACCTGTAATTCGAAAAGATACAGGCGCCCCTGTGTTCATAGCAGCACTATTTATAATAGCCAAGACGTGGAAACAACCTAAATGTGTATTGACAGCTGAATGGGTAAAGAAGATGTGGTATATATACAATGGAATATTACTCAGCCATAAAAAGGAATGACGTGGGACGTCCCTGGTGGCGCAGTGGTTAATAATCCGCCTGCCAATGCAGGAGACACAGGTTTGATCCCACATGCCACAGAGCAGCTAAGCCCATGCGCCACGACTACTGAGCCTGTGCTCTAGAGCCCGCGAGCCACAACTACTGAGCCTACGTGACACAGCTACTGAAGCCTGCGCACCTAGAGCCCGTGCTCCACAATAAGGGAAACCGCTGCAATGAGAAGCCTGTGCACCTCAACGAAGAGTAGCCCCCACTGATCGAAACTAGAGAAAGCCCGCGCGCAGCAACAAGGACTCAACGCAGCCAAAAGTAAATAAATTTATTTAAAAAAAAGAAAAAGAATGACATAATGCCATTTGCAGCTACACGGATAAACCTAGAGATATCGTACTAAGTGAAGTAAGTCAGAAAGAGAAAGACAAATACCATATGATATCACTTACATGTGGAATCTAAAATAGGACACAAATGAACTTATCTATGAAACAGAAACAGATTCACAGACATAGAGAACAGACTTGTGGTTGCCAAGGGGGAGGGGGATGGGGGAGGGAAAGATTGGGAATTTGGGATTAGTAGATGCAAACTATTGGGTTGGCCAAAAACTTCGTTCACGTTTTTCCGTACCATCTTACGAAAAACCTGAACGAATTTTTTGGCCAGCCCAATATTTATATATAGGATGGATAAACAAGGACTTACTGTGAAGCACAGGGAACTATACTCAGTACTCTGTGATAAACCATAATGGAAAAGAATATGAAAACGAATATATAGGTGTATAACTGAATCACTTTGCTGTACAGCAGAAATTAACACAACATTGTAAATCAACTGTACTTCAAAAAAATTTAAAGGAAAAGATAGATGTAGAAATTCTAAACAAAAGACTGGCAAATCCAACCCAGCAGTATAATAAAAAGGGTAATGTAATGTGAACGAGTAGGGCTGATCCAAAAATGCAGGAATCATTTGATAATTAGGAAAGCTGTTCATGATGGTTATATTAATGTATCAACAGTGACGATCCGTAGGGTTCTCTTGTTAGATGCTTAAAATGCTTTCACTGTAAGAGCTGATTCCCAATTTTAACTAAAACAGTTCTCATTAAACTAGGAATTAACAGATACTTCTTCCATCCAATGAAAATGTGTGTGTCTCAGACCCAAGGCCCACACTGGGACCTTATGGGGAACGGTAGAGGAATTCCTACTCCTACTGAAGAAAAAGCAGCCAAGCACGCCCACTAGGATCGTCCTTATTTACTGTTGTCCTGAAACCTGTGGCCAGTACAGAAATAAGAGCTAGGTGTTGGAGAGGAAGCTGAAGGACTACCATTTGTGGGTGTTAAGGACTCTCTACCTGGAACCCAAGGGAATCAACTAAAATCTATTAGCATAATAGGTAGTGTAGTAATATAGCTGATGACATAAGAAATTGGAAAAAAAAATCAATGTTTTCCTACCTACTAAAAATAACCAGTACGAAATACATTAATTTTAAATCCTGTTCAAAGTAGACACAAATGCAAAGGTTTAAACTTAGCAAGAGGAGTGTAAGATCTATGACCATAAAAGAACAAGACATCTAAGAACCATAAAAGAAAACATGAGTAAATAGAAAGTTCTCTCATCCTTGCACTGGCAAATTCCATGTTATAAAGATGGCCGTGCTTCCCTAAGTTAGTCTGATTTAAGTAGTGTTTAACTTATAGATTATGACTGGATTTTTTAGGTAGGAGCCTAAAAAATATCAAAATTCACTTGATAACAAAAACAGAAGATAATCAGGAAACTCTGGAGAGGGGAAAATACGAAGGGGATATTTGCCTTAACAGATGTTAAAATATCCTTTATAAAATACAGCAATTAAAATACTGTGGAACTGTCTGAACATATATATTTTAATAGAAAAGAATAGAAAGTAAAGGGTTTCATGAACATGTAAGAATTAAGTAAATGCTAACAATTACTGAAAAAAAATGGTGAGAAAAGGATGGATTATTCAGAGATGAACGAGAGCTCTATTTCATCCAAAAAATAAATAAATAAAAGAATGAGGGTGGAATAATTTTTAAATGTGAAAAAGAGAACTTAAAATTACTATAAGAAAATAGTTTTATATTTGTGTATTCTTGCGGGAAGTAAGACTTTTCTAAGCGTGATATCAAATGTAGAAACAATAAAAATGATATTGGGGCTTCCCTGGTGGCGCAGTGGTTGAGAGTCCGCCTGCCGATGCAGGGGACGCGGGTTCGTGCCTCGGTCCGGGAGGATCCCGCATGCCGCGGAGCGGCTGGGCCCGTGAGCCATGGCCGCTGAGCCTGCGCGTCCGGAGCCTGTGCTCCGCAATGGGAGAGGCCACAACAGTGAGAGGCCCGCGTACCAAAAAAAAAAAAAAAAAAATGATATTGATAAATATATCTACCTAAAAGTTTAAACTTCTGTTTGGTGAAGAATACCATGGGGAAAATTAAAAGGTAAACAACAAATTGGAAAAATGACTTCTAACTTATACAATAAAAAGTTTCTGTCCTTAATATATGGAAAATATTATTTAAAATAAGGTAAAGAGCAACCCAAACGAACACATTAAAATATATTTTAAATTAACAATAAGTCAAAGAAATATAACAGAAACAGAGATTGCATGTTTTCATACTGGATTCGAAAAGATTAAAAAGAATAGTATTGCTCATTGTTGTTGAGAATGTGTGAAATTGTCAATTATATACTGTCTGTGCCATTACAGATTGGTACAACATCTCTGAAAGATAATTTTGCAGTATATATCTGATGTCTTTGAAAAGTGCACACTCCCTAACCCAGCAGTGCTACGGAGACTTGAACCCGGTTTCCGCATGTCTCAGTGTCTCTGAAAAACCTTCTTCCCTGCCAAGGAAAACAACCAATAAAAAGAACTGCTGGTACTTCCAGTACTGAAGAACCATCAGATCTACAGAGAGAAGAAAGTTTTAGAAATAAATAAAGCATTAAGATGACATTACCTTAGGAATTGTCCGATATGCTTTACAAACTAGGACCATCATTTCTCCCTAGGCGTCATCTCACCCCTTTGATGACCTGCTTTTCCATCTAAGCAGATTTTGGTCCAGTTCTAGAATTTTCCTTCTAGAATTGACTTTGTAGACCTCTGATTCATTCCTTCCTTCGTTCCTTTAGTCAGTCACATATCTGCCCTCACAGTCTGGTTGGTAAGGTTAACAGTAATCACCATACAGGGTCATGGCCAGAAATGGGCATGAGGGTGACAAGGGTGTACGCTGTTGTCTGGACTGATTTCTCTTAAAGTTCTAGACCAGGATGGGCCTCAGGAATTCCAAGATCCCTATTATCAACCAGGAGTTAGATTCAAGGATAAAGCCTTCTATTTCTGTATCAAGGGCCCAGCCTCATGCCATATGGGCTAAGGAGAATTGCCATGGAAACTCAGGAGCCTCATTAAGCAAACATGATTATCTTTTAGAGTTGAAATATATAGCACGCCCATACATAACAACTTTGAAAATATGACCCCTGCCCCTCTGCCCGCTGCCTACGGTCCTGGAGTAGACAGACCAACACAAATACAGAAACCACGAAGGACCCAGGCCCGTACTTTGAAGGGAAGTCGGAGAGACCTGACAGCAGTCACTGATGATGGGAATTGCTGGGCACAAGACTGTTGCCAGCTCTGGCAGTCGGAGGGACAGCAGCTTTGAAGGCTGGTACCCCAACTCCAGAGGTGAAGCTCACAGCTCCATCCTGCCCAGAGCGAGCATGGGGGCTTCACGTGTAGTCTTTCCCTTTAGAGTTAGATTAAACATGGGTCATCCAAACCGGGATGCAAGAGAGAGCAAAGGAGACACCATCAGTATTCACCAGGGCAATTGGAAAAAGAATAGATACGTGTATATGCATAACTGAATTACTTTGCTGTACACCTGAAATCAACACAACACTGTAAATCAACTGTACTCCAATATAAAATAAAAAAAAATATTCACCAGGACAATAGCATAGACCAGGACTGTCCCAGGAGGACCAGGGCATATGGTCATCTTCCTTATAATAATTCCCAAATCTTCTCCCTCGTCCCAGCCAACCAAGAACGTCAAGATGCTCTTAGCTCCTTGTTAACGAGAATTCCTCACCAGGTTTCTCTGCAGCTGTTCCCTGCTCAGTGATAAAACTTTAACCCAAGTTTATGTGGTATATACATCGAAGCTGGAATACATCTGTGACATATACAAACGGGCATTCTTTCTCTGTGTGTATGAGCATTTATCTCTGTCAAACTCCAGGTTATTCCTCCATCTCTCGTGGCTTCCGTCTTCCTTGCTTCTCTCCATTTCTGTAGCCCCAGTGGTCCAGGCCCCAGACCTTGCGCTTGACAGTCACCTCCCACGTCTACCATCTAGTCTACGATCGGCAAGAAGAATCACCAGCTTCTGTTCAATTATTTTTTTATTTTTTAAATTTTTTTTGCGGTACGCGGGCCTCTCACTGTTGGGGCCTCTCCCGTTGCGGAGCACAGGCTCCGGACGCGCAGGCTCAGCAGCCATGGCTCACGGGCCCAGCCACTCCGCGGCATGTGGGATCTTCCCAGACCAGGGCACGAACTCGCATCCCCTGCATCGGCAGGCGGACTCCCAACCACTGCGCCACCAGGGAAGCCCGACAGGTAGCATTTTTATCGCGATTTTACAAATGGAGAAACAGGGATAGAGGTGTTAAGTAACTTGTCCAAGATCAAACTGATAGTAAATTGAGAGGCTGTCTTTCTCCAGAGGTGGAGCTCTTTGTGCTACGCTACCCTGTTTCCCATCATCTGGCAAATTCTGCCTCTTCCTGGGAACCTAGAGTGACTCTCACTGGCTCTCCCATCAAACCTAGACACGTTGGTTTGTACATAAACTCCTGGTCTGTGACCCCTGTGTATCCTTTCTGGACCTGCTGGGGTTTTTTTTTGGCCACACCCCGCAGCATGCGGGAATCTTAGTTCCCTGACCAGGGATGGAACCTGCACCCCCTGCAGTGGAAGCGTGGAGTCTTAACCACCGGACCGCCAGGAAAGTGCCTGGACCTGCCTTTGAGCCGAGGCTTTGATGTGCGCCCTCCTCTGTCCGCACCCACTTACTGCCTCCGAGTAATCGCAGGCTAACACCTCCGCTCTGATCAGTACCTGCACCCAGCATCCCCCCAGCCCCTGCCGCCCTGGACTTGTGTGCGCAGTGCCTGTGCTCTGTCTGTCCCGGTGCCGTCCTTGTCTAATTGTCCCTGCTGTCTGGGGCTCCCACCTGCCTCTTTACTTTATTTTCCCTGGGGGCAGGGTTTGTCATTCCTGGAAGGCAAGCTTTGAAACCCTCCTCAGTGGCAACCCAGGAGCCCTCAGAGCTCCTGGGGGCCAGCCTGGCCCGAGGTGTAGACTCAGTGAAATGCCAGCTGCCAGAGTGAGAGGAGCTTGGGAGCGCTGGCACCTGCCCTCCCTCCCGTGAGTGCTCAAGGTGTTTTCTCCTACCCACCGCCTCTCACCCCTGCTGCCAGCTCACCGCACCCCCAAGAGGGGAGGGGTACCCAGGGATTTCAGGAATCCACGCCAGGAGGAGAAGAGCGTCAGAAGGGGAACCTGGGCGACACCCTCTTGAGTCTTGTCCTTTTTGGTGGAAGGCTGTCTATCCTGTGGGACAGGGCCACCACCTCCTTGCGCCCCTTGCCTGGCACTCCTCTGCTCTCCCCCCTCAACCCCTTCCCCCAACTTCCGCCAAAGGCCAGCAAAGCTGAGATGGAGCCAGGAAAAGGATGCTCGGAGTAAGCGGCTGAGGCCACCTCTGCCTGCCCTGGACCATCTCACGTGGGGTTCCTCTTCACTTGCCCTTTCCAGCTACTGAAGCCTTCATACCTCAAGGCCTTAGAAAAAGGGACCAGGGACGTGAGAGCAGGAAAGTCACAGGAATCATGACGGCTCTGTGCGGCTTGCTGGGAGGATAGCAGGAGATAAGGAGCCACAGCCCTATGTAACAAGCCAGGTCTGCTGGCCTGAGGTTCCCGTGGCATAATTCTCTTGGGAACCCGACGTGCGAAGGTGGCTTCCGCTGGCCGTGTTTCTCCTAATTAAGAGTGAGGTGTCCCGTGTGCTACTTCTCTTGGATTTCCATACAGTGCTGAGTGTGCTAACACTGGAAAGGTAGGAGGTAATCAGAACAGTGACCTAGGTTTCATGCTGTACGTCTGTAAACTTCGGGTCCCCATCACAGCTGCTGTAGCTGTTTGCAGACAGCTTTGCCCCTTGGGGAATATCTCTCTGCCTTGCAGTTTGCTTTTGATGCCTTTGCCCCAAAAGACTGTCTTATTTCTAAGGCCTCACGACATTTTGAACTTAAATCATTTTTTTTTTCTGGCAGTATTCGATATTTCTACCACAGATTGCCGCATATACTAATATATTCCTTCTCGCCTACACGCCAGCGGGTGTTGGGAACGCAGCACACCTCTTATCTGCTGATGTTCGGGGGAAAGTGGAGAAGAACAGTGTGGTGGGTGGCACAGGAGTGATTGCAGGCAGGATGGAAAGTAGGACCAGGCAAGACAGGAGGAGGTGTCCTGCAGGACAGGGTCTGCTCTGCTGAGGCAGAGGGGGTGAGGGGGAGTGTTCGGGGCGGGGCAACAGGACGCTGACTGTGCTGGTGATGGAGGGACGGGCAAGGAAAGCAAATGGGCCGGTGAAAGGGATGCACTTGCCAAGAGGAAGGGCGGCCTGGAGCCTCTGTCCATCCTTAGGAAACTCTCTCATCTTGACAGGTTTCCCATAGGAGATTCTTTCTAGAGGGGAGGAGACCACGAACCAAACAGATTTGTCTGCGCTCCATCCAAGAGCTGGCCATGCTTTTAAGTGCATTGACCAGACTGGGCAAGGCCCTTTCTCTCCCGAGCCACCTCTGAACTGAACTTTGATTGTCCTCCGGCTCTGCCAGGCCTTCCTCCTCAGAGGGTTCTCTTTTGCCCTCCAGTGTCCTCAGAATCATTTATCTTCTTCCCTTTGCTCAGTTCCCCGGGGGAAAGAGCTTATTCAGAGACTGTCAGCTTTCTTCTCTCTGTTTCAAAAGTCAAACTAATATTCCTCCTCAAAAAGAAAGGGGGGGAAAAAATCTCTCCTTAATAATACCAAAAAAGGGCTTCCCTGGTGGCGCAGTGGTTAAGAATCCGCCTGCCAGTGCAGGGGACACGGGTTCGAGCCCTGGTTCGGGAAGATCCCACGTGCCGTGGAGCAACTAAGCCCGTGCGTCACAGGCACTACTGAGCCTGTGCTCTAGAGCCCGTGAGCCACAACTACTGAGCCTGCGAGCTGCAGCTACTGAGCCTGCAAACCACAGCTACTGAGCCCGCGAGCTGCAACTACTGAGCCCACGGCCACAACTACTGAGCCCGCGAGCCGCAACTACTGAGCCCGCGAGCTGCAACTACTGAAGGCCACACACCTCAACAAAGAGTAGCCCCCTGCTCCCTGCAACTAGAGAAAGCCTGCACTCAACAATGAAGACCCAACGCAGCCAAAAGAAAAAAAAACGCCACACACACAAAAAAGTCTGATTAAAATGCAGGAGAAACGGTAGAGAAGGGATCTCACTTGTAGAAATTTTCCTCTCTCTTCCCCCTCCTCTGTTTCTCTTTACCGGTCCGTCCTCCCATCTTTCTCCCCCTCCCCTCCCCTCCTCTTGTCCCCCTCCCCCAGGCTGTGAGTGACAGCTGAGCCTCTCACTACCTCTGTCACCCCAGGCACAGTGATTAGAACCCTGGTTCATGCGGTTTAAGCAGTCAGGCTTTAAATACAGGTGCCCAGGCTTTTCCAGTTGTCGTTTTGCCTTCTCGTTCAGCAAAGTGCAGGGTTGCCTCACTCCTGCTGGCCCATCCCGGGCAGCAGAGATGAAGAAAGAATCCTCCCTTCGGAATGGAACATCTGGTGGGGCAGTTCACCTTTGCCCTCTGTAGGAACATCGCAAGGTTATCGCTGGCGCTTTTCTCAAGCGCAGTTGTACTCAGCACGCCTGAGACACTGAGAAAGATATTTTGTTGACATTTCTCAAGAAGATGCTGTGATATTTTGAGGCCATCTTTATTTTATGAAAATAATGTCAGAAAAAGTGGCGATGTCTTTCTGAAAAAGGCTCCTAATTAAAAAAACAAAAACAACCACAATCCCATCGTATTATCTGTAAAGAGATGAGCATCTGAGCTGTTGACTGAACTCCACCGAGAGGAGGAGGTCCCCAAATACTGCGACTAGGACGGCCTCCTGGTGGGGGGTTGCTGGTTTCATTTTGTGGTCAGCTTGTCTCTAGCTTCGATTTTTTTTAAAAAAACAAGAGGCTTTATTTTTTGGAGCAGTTTTAGGCTCACAGCAGAATTAAGAAGAAGTTACAGAAAGTTCCTAGACACCCCCTGCCCCCCATCAACCCTCAAAAAACCATCATAGCCCAAAGCCATGGCTTACCTTAGGTTCACTCTTGGCGTTGTACATTCCATGGGTTTTGACAAATGTGAAATGATGTGTGTCCATCACGATCGTGCCATGAGGAAGCCTCAGTTTTTTGTTTTTTTGTTTAAATTTTATTTGTTTATTTAATTTTGGCTGAGTTGAGTCTTTTGTTGCTGCGCGCGGGCTTTCTCTAGTTGCGGCGAGCGGGGGCCACTCTCCGTTGCGGTGCGCGGGCTTCTCATTGCGGTGGCTTCTCTTGTTGCAGAGCACGGGCTCTAGGCGCGTGGGCTTCAGTAGTAGTGGCACGTGGGCACAGCAGTTGTGGCTCATGGGCTCTACAGTGCAGGCTCAGTCGTTGTGGCGCACGGGCTCAGCCGCTCCGCGGCATGTGGGATCCCCCCAGAGCAGGGCTCGAACCTGTGTGCCCTGCATTGGCAGGCGGACTCCCAACCACTGCGCCACCAGGGAAGCCCCGAAGCCTCAGTTTTAATAAAAGAAGAAATAGGAAAGTCCATTTCCATGCCCTCGTCTTGTCCTGGCAGGGAGAGCAGCCCTGTCCTGAGTGGGGCTGTGTGACTGACTGCCTGTCCCATGCGGGCGGGGGCTTCTCTCCAGGGATGAGTCAGGCAGGAGAGGCTGGGGGAGCCCTGGGAATCTGAAGGGGGGATCGGGTGGCCCTGGGGCCGCAGCTCCTGGGTTTCTGTATCCCTCCAAGGCAGGAGGGGGCAGGGGAAGCCCCTCTGACCTTGATCAGACAGAGCATCATGTCAGTGGCACTCAAATCAGGGACCCTTGAACAGTTTTGGATGAGGGAAGGCCTCCTGGCTCACGCCGAGGCATTTTATGGTCTTTTTATGAAGCTGAAAAATCCTCCTTGAGGCTCCCGTCTGAATTTGCGGTTCTTCAGTGTTGGTCTCAGGGGATTAAGAAATATCCCCGACGACCAGCAAAGACTTAAAACCTGCCTGGCTCCCCACTCCAATTCCATGGGGGCAGGATTGTAAAGGCTTTTTCACCTCCTCTTACTGGTGTTGGCCGCCCCTAGTGTGTG
Source organism: Delphinus delphis (assembly GCF_949987515.2). Taxonomy (NCBI): domain Eukaryota; kingdom Metazoa; phylum Chordata; class Mammalia; order Artiodactyla; family Delphinidae; genus Delphinus; species Delphinus delphis. The sequence continues at coordinate 79,773,386 of NC_082698.1, read as the reverse complement.
GGAGGATCACTTAGGGTCCCCGGTCGCTCAGGGGTCCACCCAGAGATGGAGAGATGGCGCCTGTCCCTCGGGGTCGAACCCACTGCAAGGGCCGCATCAGGACCACGTACCTTTGTGGGTGGAGGATCCTTCATCATTCTCTCCCTCCATCTCAGGCCCCGTGCAGATCACTCCCACTCTGCCAGCTGTTCGCTGCCACTGTGGCTAGAATGACAATGAAAATAATAACTAACATTTTACAACTTCCTGTCTGGAGTTCTTTGTGTGTCATTACATCTTACTATGTCCTTACTGCACTTCTTTGAGAAAAGTGTGATGGACATCACTGTTTTTCAAGTGAGAAACTGAGGTTCGGAGAGGCAAAGGAAATGCCCATGGCCTCGCAGCTCACAAGGGCTGGAGCCCTGGTGGGAAGGCAGGCCGCCTCCAGGAAGCCCCGTGAGGATGCAAGTGAACAAGTAATACAAAGGGGCTTCGAGTCCACGTCCACGGCTGGCCAGGTTTCTCACTGACATGTTAATCGACACAGAACTATTTAGATCCACCTTGGCGTGCAGCTCCAGACTTCTCATCTCAAGAATAATACTCGTAATGGGGTCTTACAAGTACAGAACACTTTTAACTTTTCAGAGCGCTTTCACATCCGTGATAAACTAATAACCACTTCTGAAGCGGATCGGGCCGCCATCAGCAGCCCCGTTTCGTAGCAAGCAGAGGGAAAGGTGACTGTTGAGAACGTCCCTTGTGCCAGCAAAGCACAGCATCTAATCCCCCCACGTATGACTTGGTGAAGTGGATATCATGATCCCATTATACAGATGAGAAAGCTGGGGCCGTGGTGAGGCTAATTTGGCTAAGGTTCCCTGAAGGAGCTGACCTGCTGCCCAGCCCATGTTCTGTCCCCCAGTCCAGAGGACAGCAAACTTTTTCTGGAAAGCGTCAGATAGTCAATATATTAGGCTTTGTGGGCCGCGTGGTCCCCAGTGACAGCGACTCAGCTCTGCACTTGCAGCCCAGAGAAGCCATTGACAATACTTAAGCAAGAAGGTATGGCTGTGTCTGAAGAAACGGCACCGACCAAACAAACGGCGAGCCAGACCCTGGTCCGCATAGCTGTTTGGAGTCCAGAACCTCTGATGTAGCTGAGCTGCCCTCAGGCTGTCCTGAAGCCACGGCACCAGAACCCTGCACCTTAGGGCCAGAATATGACTTTCAGATGATCTGAAGATTTGCTGCGGCTTCATGTCATCGAGCCTCTCAGAGAACCGATGGTGGCCAACATGCTCCCTCGGGGGTCCCTCCAGGTCACCCCACACAGCCCAGCCAGGCTGCAGTCACCTCTCCAGGGACATCCAGAGACCTGCATCCTCACTTCCCGTGATGAATGAGGCAGAGGTGCCGGGCTGTGGCTCAGCCCATCCTGGAAGTGTTCGTGCCGTTCCGGTCACAGGCATTCTAAGTGGACAGGACAGGACAGCTGGCCGGAGGGTGGGTCACCGTTACTTACCGCAGTGGCTGTTAATGGCTCTTGGCCTGTGGAGCACAGCATCTGTGATTCTGCTGCTGGCTGCCTAACAGGAAATGCAGGGGGCGGGTTCAGGGCTGCGATTTACCATTCCCGGTGCGGCGCGTGGTAAGGGTGGGACGGCTGCAGGGGGAGCCTCTGGGGTATCAGGAGCTTGACCCACCCCCTAGGGACGCCCTCCAACCAGATGACTCGGGGCTGGAGCAGACACCCTGCCAAAGGCCCTACCCCTGCCTCTGAGGGACTCAGGGTTCGTCCACACGGAGGAGGCACACGCCTGCCCAGCTGCCTCCAGTGGCTCAGGGGCCAGGGCTGTGGGTACCACACCTGCACACGCAGCATCGGGACGTGGGCTGGGCTTCCGGCTGCCCTAAGCACAAAGGAAAGTCTGGAAGAGGACCTGAGGTGTTTCCCCGGAGTCCACAGAATTAGGGGACAGACAGGCCAGGGAGCAGAGGACAGGACCGCTGTGATGCGTGACCCGCAGCGTGATGGCATCGCACGGCCGCCTTCAGGAACCCGGCCCCAGGACTCCCAGTCTGTGTGTCTCGGCCCATGTTCTAGTCCCGCAGAGAGGGAATTTGATTGGCCTGGCTTTGGTCAGGTATCTCTCCTGGACCACCAGCTAGAGCTGGTACGGATGCCCATGTAGACAGGCCCCAGGGGAGGCCCTCCCCCAGGAGGTGTGGCTGCCTCTGGGGGGCTCCCCACCTGTGGCTGCAGCGGGTATAGGAGCTGTAGTCACGGGGCCTGGGCTCTCACACCAGCTTTGTAACCAGTTAGTGACATCACCTTGGAAAAGCTGTTCCCTGATCCCCACCGGGCCTCAGTGTTCGCATCAGGGCCTCTGGGCGCTGACATTCTGTGGTTCTATAGCATTGGGCCGCCAGAGGGCTGCTGGCCTCTGCCTGGAAGCTCTGTTGGGTTCGCAGGTGGTCCTGGCTGTGACTGTCTGAGAATAATGCCCTGAACAGGGGCATCCTTCCTGCTCCCAGATGCCTTGTTAACTACGGGACTGACAGTCCCACCATGGGAGGCAGCCACCCACCTGCCCCACAGGGAGTCCGTGCTCAGAGGCTGCCAGTCTCTGGTCCAGAGGATGGGTGCAGAGCCCCCAGGTGCCCAGCAATAAAGGAGAAGTACATTATCCCTGAGTGAGCATCACTTTATGTCGTCAGCCTTTTGTGTCTTCTCCAGCCCTGCCCTCAGTCTCTATGATGGTTAATTTATGTGTCCACTTGCCTAGTCACAGTACCCAGCTGTTTGGTCAAACACCAGTGTATATGTTGCTGTGAAGGTACTTTTGAAAAAAAAATTTATTGAAATATAATTTATTTACAATGTTGTGTTAGTTTCAGGTGTACAGCAAAATGATTCAGTTATACATGTTATATATATACACATATATATTCTTTTTCAGATGATTTTCCATTATAGGTTATTACAAGACATTGAATATAGTTCCCTGTGCTATACAGTAGGTCCTTACTGTTTACTTATTTTATATATAGTAGCGTGCATATTTTCATCCCAAACTCCTAATTTATCCCTCCCCCTGCTTTCCCCTTTAGTAACCATAAGTTTGTTTTCTATGTCTGTGAGTCTATTTCTGTTTTGTAAATAAGTTCATTTGTATCCTTTTTTTAGATTCCACATATAAGGGTTAACGTATGGTATTTGTCTTTCTCTGTCTGACTTAATTCACTAAATATGCTAGGCCCATCCAAGTTGCTGTAAATGACATTACTTCATTCTTTTTTATGGCTGAGTAGTATTCCATTGTGTATATGTACCACATCTTCTTTATCCATTCCTCTGTCGGTGGACATTTAGGTTGTCTCCATGTCTTGGCTATTGTAAATAGTGCTGCTATGAACACTGAGGTGCATGGATCTTTTCGAATTAGAGTTTTCTCCAGGTACATGCCCAAGAGTGGGACGGCTGGGTCATATGGTAACTCTGTTTTTAGTTTTTTTAAGGAATCTCCATAGAGTGAAAGCTTTTTTTTAAGGTGAGCTTAATATTTAAATCAGTAGACTGCGGAAAAAGCAGATTTCCCTCCATAATGTGTGTGGACACCATCAAATCAGCTGAAGGTCTTAAGAGAAAAAAACTGACCTCCCGCAAGAAAGTGGGCATTCTGCCTCCAGGCTGCCTTTAGATTCAAACTGTAGCGTCAGCTCTCCCCTGGGTCTCCGTCTGTTGGCCTGGCCTGGCAAATTTTGGACGGGCCAGGCTTCACAATCACGTGAGCCAGTTCTTTAAAATAGCCCTAGGCAGACATGAGGCCCCTATGTGTCGGGCCCTGTGCTGGGGACGTCACATGCATCCCCATCTCATTTCATCCTCAGCAGACCTTGAGAGGCAGGTAGCCTGCTCCCATCACAGAGGAGGACACTGTGGATCCCAGAGGATGAATCACGTGCTGGGAAGGGAAGGTGCTTGGGCTCAGGCTTAATCTAACTGATGCCCAGAACAAAGCTGTTTCTCCCTCACCATGCCGCCTTCCGAGTAGGGGCTGAAGCCCAGGGACCGGCACAAAGGTGACACTTCAGGCACTGCAGCTGGTGGTCCTTAGGGGACTCCGTGGTGGTTAGGCCACCCACTGGCAGGCAGACACCAGGGTAGGGAGCGCCCATTCCAACCCGAGTCCAGCCCCAAGTAGACAGCGGACCCTGCCCAGGTGCCCACCCCTTCCTGGGCGTAGAGGCGAAAGCTCCGGCTCCCGTGGCGTCCTCCACCCTCTCGCTGCAGCCCTGTGTGTGTCCTGGCTCCTAGGAGCCCCAGAATCCAGCTTTATAGTGGCAGGATCCACGGCATGTACAGAGGCGTCCAGGGAGTGTTCCAGGAAGTGCATTTACAGCAAGTACTTACATTGCAATAAAGCAGCATTTCCTTTCCTCCCAAGTCACTCTGACGTGGCCCTGCCGTGGGGACAGTCGCCCTCTCAGGATCTTGGCAAGCCAAACTGGTCCTTGTTGGGTGACACCAAGAGTATAATTAAGGAATTTAATTTGCACATTCATGCTTAGCTCACTTCAGAGTCGTTCCCGTACATCCTGTGATGATGTAAGTCGGTTAAGTATCTCAGCCGCGAGACTACTCTTTCTGCGCAGTGGTTCTCAAAGGGTGGTCCTCGAACCGGCAGCCTCAGGATGTCCTGGGAGCTTGGTAGAAACACCCATTGCCAGGCCTCCCTCCAGACATCCTGAGTCAGAAACCCCAGGGCTGGGGCCCAGGAATCCGGATTGCAGAGAGCCTTCTAGGGGACTCTGATGCACGCCGCCCAAACGTGGCTGCGCGTGGGATCACCGAGTGACCTCTGAAGAGCATCTAACGCCCCAGCCCCGGTCTCAGAGGTCCTGTTTACTTGGTCTTGGGGGCACCCGGACACAGCAAGGGATTCTCAGACTACGATGTATGTATGTAAAAATCACCTGGAAGGCCTATAATGCATGTCTATTCCAGGGCTGGACCCTCGGGGATTCTGATTCTGGGCAGCAGGGATGGTCCCAGGAATCCGTATTCAGAATACACTCTGTAGAATGATTTTGACGTTGATGGTCTGCCAGCCTTAATCTGAGAAACACAGGCTCAGAACACCCAGCTGTGCTTATGCTCACTTTGATTTACAGACTATGGAACACGAATGTATTCATTTCCTAGGGCTGCTGTAAAAAATAGCACAAACCTGGTGGCTTAAAACAAGAGAAATTTTTTCCTCTCACAATTTTGGAGGCCAGAAGTTAGAAATCAAGGTGTTCTCAGGGCCACGCTCTCTTCATAGTCTCTAGGGAGGATCCTTTCTTGCGTCTTCCAGCTTCCGGCGGCTCCAGGTATTTCTTGACTTGCGGCCGTGAAACTCTAGTCTCTGCCTCAGTTGAATCACCTGGCTGTCTCCCTCCTGTGTGTGTCTCTGTGTCTCTCCTCCTCATTTTATGAAGATGCCAGGATTATTGAATTAAGGGCTTCTGACTCCGGTATGACTGCATCTTAACTAATTGTACCTGCGAGGACCCTGTTTCTAAATCAAGTCACGTTTCTTTTTTGTTTTTAATTTAATTTTTATTTCATGTTGGACTACAGTTGATTTACAATGTTGCATTAATTTCAGGTATACTGTAAAGTGATTCAGTTATACATATACATATATCCATTCTTTTTCAGATTCTTTTCCCATGTAGGTTATAACAGAATCTTGAGTAGAGTTCCCTGTGCTGTACAGTAGGTCCTTGCTGATTATCTATTTTATATATAATGGTGTGTATCTGTTAACCCCAAACTCCTAATTTATCCCTCCCCCGACACCTTTCCCCTTTGGTAACCAGAAGTTTGTTTTTGAAGTCTGTGAGTCTGTTTCTGTTCTGTAAGTAAGCTCATTTGTATTATCTTTTTAGATTCCACAGATAAGTGATATCATATGATATTTGTCTTTCTCTCTCTGACTTACTTCACTTAGTATGATAATCTTTAGGTCCATCCATGTTGCTGCAAATGGCATTATTTCATTCTTTTTGATAGCTGAGTCATATTCCATTGTGTATATGTACCACATCTTCTTTATCCATTCCTCTGTCGATGGACACTTAGGTTGCTTCCATGTCTTGACTATTGTAAATAGTGCTGCTGTGAACACTGGGGTGCATGTGTCTTTTCGAATTAGAGTTTTCTCCAGATATATACCCAGTAGTGGGATTGCTGGATCATATTGTAGTTCTATTTTTAGTTTTTTAAGGAACCTCCATAATGTTCTCCATAGTGGTTGTACCATAAATCAAGTCACGTGTTGAGGTGCTGAGGGATAGGATTTCAGCATGTCTTTTGGGGGAAACAATTCAACCCCAGCCGTGGGCCAGGTTTGAGTGAATTCCAAATGTTTAGATGGCGGAGGGCATGGGAGAGGTGGGGTGGGAGGTGTGGGGAGTGTGAAGGCCCCAGAGTAAGAGTGCGTCACTCCTGCCTTGTGTAAGCACTGGCCTGGTGAGTGCCGGGCCCTCCCTACCCACACTCCTCTGCGTTCTCTCCAGCCCTGTTTGCTCCTGTGAAATCTCCTGGCACTTACGTCCTATCTGCAGAGCAGACAGTCCTGCCAAGCAAGAGAACAGAATGACACAGCGCTCTTGTCTGGTCTGGTTCTTCTCAAACAAACCCAGGCCACTCGTGTTCCTCACGTCATTACATTTGGATGAGAGGACACCGAAAGCCATTCCTTACAGAGCTGGGGCAGAGCTGGCCCATGAGGAAGGCCTCAGCACCCCCTGACTGATGCCCATCTCTCTCCAGTGCAAAGCAATCAGGAGTGTCTGGGTCATCTCTGCGTGATCACAGGTTTGCACCTGACGGTGGCCTGCGTGGATTTCTGCGTCCTGACCTTTTCCTGACCTCCAGCCTTGAGCCATACTGCTTCCTAGGTTTCAAGCGGCCACTTGCCCTTCTAACTAGTTCCTGACCTGAAATCTCAGGATGCCTTGCAATGCGGTCAGTGTCGCAGCCCCAAGAACCTACCTATCATTTTGGTAACGATCACTTTTGAAATCACTTAGACTCACAGGATGTCGTGAAAATGGGATGAAGAGGTACCGAGTGGCCTCCATCCAGCTGCCCCAGTGGTCGCATCTTACCTGCCTGTAGCTGAGTCATATAGGTACAAGAGTGTTAACTAGATTCGAGACCTTATTCCCATTTCCCCAAACAGTCATTTTTTTTGGTGTGCTTTCGTAGTGCCTGTGTCCCATTTCCTAAGGGTTCTGATAGCTAGCTTACCGAGGAGTGGATTTCCCAGTCCAGCCTTACATCGAGAGCTAGTGGAGGGGCTGAAATAGAAACTATGATCTTCTGCTTCCCACTTAAAAGCTCGTGAACGAGAATCATGAAAATATCAAACACTTTCATGATATCATTACTTGCCAGGCATGGTTCTCAGTACTTCATGTATATTGATTCGTTAGTCCTTACAGAAGTCCTGTAAGGTAGATACTCTTGCTGTCATCCCAGGATCACAGATGAGGAACGAGAGGCACAGAACTGTTAAGTGATGGACCCTGAGTCACAGAGCAGTAAGGAGCGGGGAGCTGGAATCTCAGCCGGGCAGCCTGGCTGCGGGGTCTTTGCCCTTCAACCCTTTGCCCTTCTCCTTCTCACACTGTTAAATCCACATTTCCCAACCTGGGGGACACACAACCCCTGGGGTCACAGAGTGGAAAGCCACGGGTGGGGAAACAAAAGCACTGTTTACCGCAGGGCCAGATTTGGGGAGGGTGGAATATCGGATATTACTCCAAAAGTAGTCGTCCTGAGGAGGAGAATGCAAAGTCCTTGGGAACTTTGAGGATAGGGTGTGGGATTTTTAAATACATTTTGCCTTGACCGAGGGTCATTCTGAGCATAGCGTCTGCCTTTAGGGGCTGTACAGCCACCCGCTAGGCCATTGGGACTTTCTCCGTGGGAAGCAAGGGCTTCCTCTTCGCCCTGACAGATGCATCAGACGTAAGAGTGAGACGATGGGCTTGTGAGTGTTTTTTTTTTTGCCCTGGACACTGGGCAAGGTGCCCGTGGGCGCTGAAGAAGGGGAGGCTTCCCTCCTGTTCTCACAGCTGCTGCAGGCATCTGGATCCTTCCTGTCAAGTAGCAGAGGGCTCCCTGGGTAATTAGACCGAGACCTGGGCTGGGGTTGTAGGGGTGGCTTGGCCAGCAGAGCCTGGGCAGGCGCAGCCCCCATGCATCCTCGCCTGGTGCCACGGATGCCTTGTCCCTGTGCGGGCGGCCTCCGTGTGGCCACCTGCTCTGCTACTTCACTGCACATCTGTGACAAGAGTGTAGGACCAATCAAGGGAGGCTCCTGCGGCCCCTGCTCGCCCTGTGCTCACGCCGAGGGCAAGCAGACAAGACCTCTAACAAGACCCAGTGGAGATGGAGTCCCTAGCACTCCCAGTACCCGCCATCCCGCCTCCTCCTGTTAGCTTATGACAACCTGACCTTGCATCAGTGGATTAAGAAAACGGTAGTTTTAGCCATTTTGGATGCATAATGATTATAATAGCTGCTGTTTATTGAGCACCTACTATGTGCCAGACATTGTGTGGATGTGTTACAGACACCATTTTTAAACATTTATTTTATTGAAGTATGGTTGACCTACAGTGTTGTGTTAATTTCTGCTGTACAGCAAAGTGATTCATTTATACACAGATATACATTCTTTTTCATATTCTTTTCCATTATGGTTTATCCCAGGTTACTGGATATAGTTCCTTGTGCTATACGGTAGGACCTTGTTGTTTATCCATCCTCTATATAATAACTTGTTTGCATCTGCTAATCCCAAGCTCCCAATCTAGCCCCCCACCCCGCCCACCTTGGCAACCGCAAGTCTGTTCTCTATGTACAGACATCATCTTATTTAACCGCCCAGTGTCTCTAGGAGAGAGGTGATTATGGTCCCCATCTTGCACGCGAGGAACCTGAGATTCAGAGCATCAGCGACCTGCCTGAGGCCAGGTAGCAGGTGCTGAAATAGATTCCACTCCACCGTGTGCATGTACATGAGCGTCTGTGCGGATGCAAAAACTCATACCTCCCAGCCAGAGGCCCCAGGGAAACCCCATCATCGAAGAAAACCCAAAAGGTCCACAACAGGAGGGTATAAGTTCCCCTTTTTGAACAGGCAGTCTTGGAAAACGTTTGTAGGAAATGTCATCCTTGATAACCTGTCAACCTGACACAGGGAACAGCCCCGATGCCTGCCCACCAAGAGCAATGTTCTCACCTTAGCCGCAGGGGAAAAGCTTTTGCTGTCAGGGAATGTCAGGCAGGGAATGAGGGAGAGAAGGCTGAGGTCCTTTTCCAACAAAGATTTCAGTCCCAGTGGGGACTGAAAGATCCTATTATCTTATATGCTGGTGGACCAGCAGATTTTTTATTAACCTCTTTATTGGAGTATAATTGCTTTACAATGGTGTGTTAGTTTCTGCTTCATAACAAAGTGAATCAGTTATACATATGTTCCCATATCTCTTCCCTCTTGCGTCTCCCTCCCTCCCACCCTCCCTATCCCACCCCTCTAGGTGGTCACAAAGCACTGAGCTGATCTCCCTGTGCCATGTGGCTGCTTCCCACTAGCTATCTACCTTACGTTTGGTAGTGTATATATGTCCATGCCTCTCTCTCGCTTGGACCAGCAGATTTGAAGGTGGGTTTTGCTACTGCTCACCATCCTCTATTTTTTGTTTTTAGATCTCTTGTGAATTTCAGAATTTTCTTGGGCTCAGAAACAAGCCTACAGGTTCTGTATCTCAAGTGGAGATGTCACCATCGTTAACCTGTCCAGTAAACTTTTTCATTCTATGCCTCTCAACTTCCATGTATTATTTTATTCAAATCTCTAATCAAGAAGCTCCGGTAGTATCTACCCTGGGAAAATCCTCTTCATATGGATCAAAAAGAACAATATTAGCTAATTTTTTCCCCTCACCTTGTTTAGAAGGAGGACAATTAATTATTTTTCATTCTTAAAAACCATCTTGGGGGCTTCCCTGGTGGCGCAGTGGTTGAGAGTCCGCCTGCCGATGCAGGGGACACGGGTTCGTGCCCCGGTCCGGGAGGATCCCACATGCCGTGGAGCGGCTGGGCCCGTGAGCCATGGCCGCTGAGCCTGCGCGTCCGGAGCCTGTGCTCCGCAACGGGAGAGGCCACAACAGTGAGAGGCCCGCGTACCAAAAAACAAAACAAAACAGAACAAAAGTAACCAAGACTTTTTTCCCAAGTATTTTTATAAACTCATGGTTTCAAACGCATTTGGTGTGTTTGAATCCATTATAGTTATTACCCTTATTGATATTCCAGTTGTATTCACAGACCCCAGTCACCGTGCTGGGAGTGCTTGTTGCTTTCTTTAGCCGCTTCAGACTCTGCCAGGTGATCATGCCCTGGTTTACTCTCCATCCCCTCTTGGTGAACATGTGTGTTCTTTCCAGTCCTTTGCTGTTAAAAATAGCGCGGCAACAAATACCGTGTACAGATGTCTTTAGGTACCTCTCTTGAGATTGATGGCTAGAAGAGGGATTATTGGAGCACAAGGTGAATTGCATAATTCTTCCGCATCAGCCTGATCTCGAATATTCTGTTGACACAACTCGCATCCAATGAATCTGCCGTTTCAGCAATTATTTTCAATAACCGTGGAAATAGTGACTCACTGTGTGCAAAGTGCTGGGCTAGGCGCTTCGTGAGCACGCCTCACCTAATCCTCACGGCATCCTTTTGCAAGGTCATAATCTCTGTTATTATCAGGATGATGATGGGACACCATGGCAGGAGGCCAGTCGTGAGCCTGGCTCTTGAAAAACGCTCGGGGCTGTGGAGCCTCTTCCCTTTCCCTTGGTCTCTGGCCTGGCTCTGAACCCTCCTTCCTCATCTTAGCTACCCCAGCTTTCCTACCCTCCCCTGTATGCCCAGCCAGGGAAATTGGTCTGATACACATGGCAACTTTTCTATCGGGAGGGGAAAATTGACGGTAGTTCCCTAGGTTCTTAACTCTGGGGCTCTTGTCACTTTCCATCAGCACCTCTGCAGGGGCCCCAGTTATTACCCAGTGATCCCACCTTGTGTGAAAGATTTTTAAATCAGATGCTCTACCTAAAGGTTCCTACCTCCTAGATAAACGGAGAACCAGCCAGGCTTGCCCATACAAACACAGGGCTGTCAGGAAGTGACTCAGGTGGGGAGGAGAGAGGATCCCAGACACAGGAAGTGAGGATAAGCGACTCCTGGATACACAGAGGGTCAGCAGGACCCCTTAAGGGCTAAGGAACAGACGTGAGCACTTACATAAGAGACCCTGGGCATCTCCAGACTCTCTCTGTGATAGGAGGTGACTTGTCTATGTGCATCCTGGGTCCCAGAATGTTCCGATTCTGGTGATTTTCAACCCATTTCCCTGTTTCCTACCATGCCCAGTTCTGCAGAAGAGCAGTTAGAAAGACAGACAAGAGGGTCTTCTCTGGCAGCCCAGTGGTTACGACTCCGTGCTTTCAATGCAGAGGGGGGCAGGTTCGATCCCTGGTCGGGGAACTAAGAGCCCACGTGCCTCATGTCGCAGCCAAAAAAAAAAACAGGTGTCTGCATGTTTGGAAAGAGCACATATGCCTGGAACCTTGTGAGCATCCTTCCTGCCAGCCTTTCCGTGAGCTTGGAGACACTCCTCTCTAAGCAGGGGATAAAACAACAGCTCAGCATTCCTGCCTCTTAAAACTGCACGCGGCTCTGAGAAGGGCAAGGAAGACCAACCACAAGCAAGTGGACCAGTGGAAAGGGAAGGAGCAACCAGAGGGCACGTGTGGTCAACGCCCCTCTGCTCTCTGCTGCTTTCTCTGCCCCGCGGCTGTCCCGGCCAGGCCTTCCAGGGAGCAGTTGCTAAGATGGTCTTTGTCAAAGAACTCACGTACCATCCCAGCACCCCCTTCACTCCAGCCTCCCCCAGGCATGCGATGACCCTATTACACTGCAGATTTGCCTCTTGCCTTATTTCCATCCCGTTCCCACGGTACAACGTCTTGATTCAAATTTGACTTTATTCCACCTGGTTTCCCACACTTTTGGCTTCCCACCGTGACCCTGGCCGGGGGCAGAAGGAGATAAAGGAACATTTTAATAGTCCGGAGGTATCGAGGCCTCAAGACCAGGTGGGTTGGGTCCCTACCTGCTTTTTCAGCCTCACCCCTTGACGCATGTCCTGCTCGCTCTGTTCTTGGGACGTGCACCTCCTTTCCTCGTGTCTCCTTTGGCTGGAATGTTCTCCTCCCAGCTCTTAGCTTATTCTTCCTCCAGGTTTCAGCTAAGTTTTCACATTCTCAAAGGGAGCCTCCCTGACCCCCACAGACCTAGCACATCACCCCGCTTCCTGCTCTGCTTCTTCACTGTCTCCCGCTGAAGTGTAAGCCCCACGAGGGCAGATGCTTGATCTTGTCCAACACGAACACAGCTGCATGTCAGTAAAAGCAGGAAAACGGGTTTGATTCAGTGACCGCTGATGGTAGGGGAAAGCACTGAGCTCCACTCGGATAGTACAGATGTCGACTGAAAAAAAAAAAGCACAACCTAAAAGTTGAGAGTTATGTTCTATTCGGCAGACATTCTGAGGACTTTAAGCCCGGACACAGCATCTCAGATAATGCTGAGAAACTCTTCCGAAGAGGCAAGTGGGGGAGCCAGGATATATAGGAATTTTTGCAACAAAAGACCAGGCAGTCGGAACATCAAAAGATGACTGTTAATAAAAGAAAACCAGAAATCTCAAGTTATGGAATTTAGCACTTTCCTATGTATGGGAAGGTGCAAAGTCTGGGCTCACTGAAATCATCCCTTTGACATGCACCTCGGCTACCTGGGGCCCATATCCTGTGCTTTCCCATCCTGAGCTTTCACAGAGTGCACTGTTCGGGGTGGCCGTAGTATCTGATGGTTTTATGGGGGAGCATCCTGTTTCCATGCTGGGTTCCCTCAGGGCTCACGGTCAGGGAGGCTGTAATGTGACGGCTTGGTGGCTGCAACATCCTTTCTTTTACTGATATGGCACGTGGCATTCTTAGTTCACACCGAGGTGACTGGAAAGGGGTGGGTGTGGGACTCAGCAGCGTCAAGCACAGTAGACAGCAGAGGCAGGGAAGTGAAGAATTAGAAAATGCAGGACAGGGGTGGTTCCTAAGAAACCCGTCTGGGTGTGTTACCTGGCACTTATTGAAATCTGACTCCTACCCTCCCACAGAGACCAGGAGACGCGGTATCATCGGGTTGGCTGGAGCAAACAGTAAATTCTTTGGGCAGCCTTCAGTTTTTGAAGACAGGCTCTTTAAGGGAAGGGGCGTCATCCCAGGGATGTGCCTTGGAGCTGTTAGAAAGTATACATAGGGAACAATACTCAATATCCTGTGATAAACCTCAGTGGAAAAGAATATGAAGAAGAGGGGACTTCCATGGCGGTCCAGTGGTTAAGACTTCGGCTTCTAATGCAGGGGGTGTGGATTCAATCCCTGGTCAGGGAGCTGAGATCCCACATGCCTCGCGGCCAAAAAACCAAAACGTAAAACAGAAGCAGTATTGTAAGAAATTCAATAAAGACTTTAAAAATGGTCCACGTTAAAAAAATCTTTTAAAAAAAGAATATGAAAAATAATATATATATGTATGACTGAGTCACTTTGCTGTACAGCAGAAATCAACACAACATTGTATATCAACTATACTTCAATAAAAAAAAAATTTTTAAAGTATGTTAGTGTTTGTTCTAGTCTTTTTTTTTTTTGCGGTACACGGGCCTCTCACTGCTGTGGCCTCTCCCGTTGCGGAGCACAGGCTCCGGACGCACAGGCTCAGCGGCCATGGCTCACGGGCCCAGCCACTCCGTGGCACGTGGGATCCTCCTGGACCAGGGCACAAACCCGTGTCCCCTGCATCGGCAGGCAGACTCTCAACCACTGCGCCACCAGGGAAGCCCTGTTCTAGTCTTTATGGGCCCAATTGAGAAGTGGGCTCAGAGGAGCTGGGCTGGACTTCGGTCAGGGACAGTCTTTGTCTAGCTCCAGCCACCAGCACAGTGCCTGATGTGTGAGCTAAAATCCTGCCTGCCGTATCAGTAAACAAGGATATTGCAGCCATCGAGCCATCACATCACAGCCGCCCTGACCGTGAGCCCTGGGGGAACCCAGGATGGAAACAGGATATGCTCCCCCATCTAGCAGGCAGCTGCTGCTGTCACCCCCACGGTGCACCCTTTGGAGACTCAGAATGAGAAGCATCGGATGCTGGCCCCAGGTAGCTGAGGTGCCTATCAAAGGAGGGATTTCAGTGAACCCAGACTCTTGTATCTGCCCATAAAGAGAAAAGCACTAAATTCTTTACCTTAAGCTATCTGGTTTTCTTTTATTAACGGTAATCTTTTGAGGTTCCGACTACCTGGTCTTTGTTGCAAAAACTCCTCTATATCCTGGCTTCTCCCTGCCCCCGCACCCTGCACCCTTTGCCTCTTCCGAACAGTTTCCCAGAGTTCTCTGAGATGCCATGTCCTGGGCTTAAGTCCTCAGAACGTTCACTGAATGAGACATAGCTCTCAACTTTCAGGTTGTACATATTTCTTTTCAGTCGACAAGTAAGTGCTCAGTAAACATTCATTGAATCAAGGAACAAAGGAGTGAACGAGTAACAGCCTGGTGTAGGTTGGCAGGTGGGTGCAGGGAGAAATGTAGGGCATTCTCTTACCCATGAAGAGCCCCAGGGAGGAGGGTGACATCTCTGAAGACTCCAGGCTGTGAAATCAGGCCACGTGCCTCCTGTTGCTCCCCCAGAGAGCATTGCAGTCCTTGTTCAAGAGCATCTGCAGAGATGCTTCCAAATCTTCATTGACCTTGACTCAATATCACTGATTCCAGAGAACAGAAGTTTTAAAAGAACCAACGTCAGGTTGTAATGGGAGCGTATTTGCAGTAATAACACATCTGTTGTGATGAAAGACCAACCAGAAAAACGCAGGCAGCTGAACGACACCCACATTTTTTATTCTTAACAAGATTAAATAGATTTACTTCTCTGATATCCTGTACACACCATGATCATCATTAACAATGAGCTGTTAGAAATGCCCTCCAGGTTTTCCCCTCAGCTGTATCACACTGTAAATATAAACATAGGAAGATGTATTGACACATGGATACCAACTCACACCCCAGAGGCACTGGAGAGATTTTTAGTAGACGGTTAACTCTCTTGAGTATCAACTCTGGCAGCTGAGCAATTTCAGAGGAAAAAGAAAGTAAATATCTTTTCCTTTCAAAGGAAAAAGAGAGGAAATAGAAGAGCCCTCAATCGGTGTTCTAATGTATTGAGTAACACCTTTTGCTGAAGTAAGAAATGAGTTCCTGTGAAGGCGTTTTGCTCATTTTCCTGTTGATAACCAGGATTATGTATTTCTTTTAAAAGATGAAACTGTTCCCAGGAAACTGTGATGGATAAGAGAATAAAACATTCATGACAGTTGGATGGAGGAGGCAAGAATTACACTCCAGTTTCTAAATTGCCGTGGAGTTGGTCTTTGTAGGAACGGAGCAGAAACTCAGCATCCCCGTTCTGAGCAAATATTTTGAAAAAGCAAATGCCGGAAATCCTGAGAGTTGAGATTTTCAGAGAAAAGTCACGAGAGGTAACAAGGTATTCAACAATTTGTTCAAGAAACGCATGCTGATGCTCAAAGTTTGCCAAGTAGCAAAGATGGAAAGCTAAATAGACATGACCCCTGTCCTCCAGGAGCTCGGAGACCAGTCCAGAAGAGAACTGTGTTTAAACAAATAATTACAGTAACTCCTGAGGAATTTTCCTAAGTGTTGGGCTGAGGAAAATGGGCCCATGATCAAATAAGTGTAAGAGACAACGGGTTAAATCAATTTCAGCGGGTTTTTGTTTTGTGTTAATTGTTTTTATTGCAGATCTTCTCAGAGCCTTTAATAAGCTAATGTACACTGTGGATCTTCTGGGGGGCGGTGGATATGTGTTGTGCAGCCCTTCCCGTCTCCCATAGTCCCCACCCCTAGAAGCTAGAGTTCCAAGGAACACACTTTGGGAACTGCACATGCAACACAGTGTTGCTGGAAGCATGCAAGAGAGCGGCTCTACCTGGAAGCATCAGGAAGGGCTTCTCAGAGAAGAGAGCATCTGATCTGGGTCTTCAAAAGTGCGGAGGAGGAATTTTCCATCCAGAGGGTGGTGGAGGTGGAAGAAAGGCATCTCCAAGGTCATACAGCTGGTTCTAGAAGTCAGGGATGTGAAAGGTGGGTGTGGAGTCTGGGGAAGGCTGAGGTGTAGGGGTTTATCTGCTAGGTGCGTGGTCCTGTGTCCTCATTCTGCAGCAGGGTCACCTGGGATGCTCTTTAGGGGTGCAGATGCCTAGGCATGCCTTATCCCTCCCTCCCTGAGATTATTTAGTTGGTCCGAGATAGGAGTCTGAGTACCTGTATTTTCACGTGATCCAGTGAGCAGACAGAGTTGCAAACTCCTGCTGCAGATGATGGAGAGCCATCAGGGGGGTTAAGTGGACAAGTTCAGAGTCCTTTCTCAGTGCCTCGCACCTGTCCTCATGCCAGTGACTGAACAGCTCCCCCTGTGCCCTGCATCATCGAAGCCCTAGAGATGAGGCTGGACAGACTCCTGCCCTCCTGGAGCTCACTCAAATCAGGAAGAACCGAGGCTCGAAGAATCCGTGCATAGCGGCCTATTTGGGGAAAGGGTGACGGATGCTGCAGAACGCGGCCGACCACCACGAGTGTGTGTGTGAGACATGGCCCAGAGGGCCGAGGGCCAGCGGAGGCATCCCGGTAGAAGTGACACTGAAGCTGAGCGCAGAGGAGTAGAAAGCAACAGACAGGAAGGAAAGGTGCGCAGGGAAGGTGAGCATGTCTGCAGGGAGAAGGCAGGTGGGTGATGGTTGGCATGGATCGTCTGAGCCTGGAGCTCTTCCGTTTCCGAAAGACCCCTCTGGTGACAGCGAGCGGCCATGAGAGGCTAGGACTCAATGCCAGGGGACCAGTTAAGAAACCAGCAACCGTGCCGGCCAGGGCGCTTTGGAAAATGAATGAGAGTGGAGACGGAGGAGGGACAAGACAGTTTAAAATATATCCGTGAGAATCAGCAGAATTTAGTGAAAAGCTACATCAGAAAGGAAGAACGTTGAAGCTACGATAGACTGGGTTTCGATATAGCTGTCAAAGGACTGGGCTTCCCCAGTCCTCGCCGTTGCAGCCAGCCAGCCCAGGGCGAGTTAAAATGTGATGGATAACTGGGGTCATGAGAGCATCAGAGTCCATGACGGGCAGTTAAGATTGAAGATGTACATGCTTTAGTTGATTCGCTCACCCCCCTTACTGACAGGTGCTCAGACTGTGGTGCTGTAATCACTGAACTGGGTGGCCTAAAATTTTATTATCGTTCACGTGCTCTTAAATAACACCTAGTGGTATGCCGAAGCGGGCTCGTGCCAGTTCACAAGAGGCAACTGTACACATCTCCCAATTTCAAGTCCAGTGACATCATATTGGTAGCCTGAAATGGACCGTATCATCCGTGCTTACATCAGGGCAGTTGGAAAATGCTGCACATCGGGGCTTTTATTTTTGGAGAGCTGGTTTAGCACTTCCCAGGATATAGAGTAAATCGTCTGGATTGGACTGTGTGTGGCCTTCAAGGATTTTGAAAAAGGGAAACATACGAGACTCACTGTAAGGTGTTCTCTGTGCTTGGTCGGTATAACCTTGTCCTGAGCGGCTCTGATAAACCAGTTCCCTTGGGAAGCCTCCTGCTTGGTTGGTAGAAGGCATGCGTCCAGCCTAGTTTGATCGCCTTTGTGAAGGGGGTAGATATTCTGATTTCCTGGAAAGAAAAAGAAGTAATTATACTGTAGAAAATCATGCACTGTAGAAGAAAGGGAAGAATGGGTCCCTATTTTTTGGCATTATTTTCCCTATATTGGCCTTCAGGGAAAACATACATAGAAAAGGGGGAAAATAAAGTCTGGGATAAGCACTGATGAGAGAACTTTTGTTGGAAATCTACAGCAGCCCTTGGCATTCCTAGACTTAACTCTTGCATTGGGGCCATTTGTAAGCACCCTTGACACCTATGATGTGGGCGGCTTGTACTTTGCTGAGGGACAGAGCTGAAACAGTCACGTGGGGAGCCAGGCCAGCACCTGGCGACCTTGCCCAGCCCATGAGTGGATGAAGTAGTTGGCTCCAGGCCACATCGCTGCACTGCTGGGCAGTTTTGATTGATGCAGGGTCCTACTCAGTCCCCACCACCACCGTGCCAGGAAGATAGGGACAGGCCCGCTTCACAGAGGCAGGAGCTGAAATATTTAGGTACGGATTATAATCATCTCTAGTGACTTAATGGGCTCTGAGGACAAACGCTTAAGGATGTCAAAGGCCTGGGACTTCCCTGGTGGTCCAGCGGGTAAGACTCCGCGCTCCCAATGCAGGGGACCCAGGTTCAATCCCTGGTTGGGGAACTAGATCCAGCACGCATGACGCAACGAAGAGTTCACATGCCGCAACTGAAAAAAGATCCTGCAGCCGAAATGAAGATCCTGTGTGCCGCAGCTAAGCCACAGTGCAGCCAAAATAATTAATTAACTGAACTAAAAAAATATTAAAAAACAAAAATGTCAAAGGCCTAAGGAGTATACGGGTAGTGAGTAGATGTACTGAATATTTGGTGTGAAGGCTGTATGTAGTCAGTTTTAAAACCTGACCAATCTTTTGTTTGTTTTCATGACAACATGTTTAGCACATATTTGCTTAAGAAAAATCAGTCCCAAAAAATGGAACAAGAGAAATGATTTTCAAAGTCACCTCGCAATGCCACCGAACACAGTAAACTACGGTTGATATTTTTGTGAAAAAACCTTACTATTTAATAATAGATACCAATAGATATGTGTGACCATAGTTCAGAATAAATTTTTATATTAGATTTTAAGAAGCATTTTTAAAGATTTTAAGTTTTTTCAATAAGTTTTATTGAGATGTAACTCGCAAACCACACAATTCACCTGAAGTGTGCGATTCAGTGACTTCTAGTGTATTCACAGAATTATGTAACCATCACCACCTGTAATGTTAGTACATTTTTATCACCCCCCAAAGAAACTTCTTACCCATGAGCAGTCCCCCCAGTTGTCCCCCCACCCCAGCCCCCTAGGAACCACTAGTCCACTCTCTGTCTCTATAAATTTGCTTGTTCTGGACGTTTCATATAAATGGGGTCATACACGATGTAGTCTTTTACTTAGCATGTTGTTTTCAGGCTCATCGATGTTGTAGAATGTATCAGCACGTCATTGCTTTTTACGGTTGAATGCTGTTCCTTTCTGTGGATACACCCACGTTTTCGGTATTCATTCATCAGTTGGTGGCCATTTGGGATGTTTCCATGTGGGGCTATTATGAACAATGTTGCTGTGAACATGCATGTACATGTCATTGTATGGACACGTGTTTTCATTCTCTTGGGTACATACCTAGAGGTGGGATTTCTGGGTAATAATAATAACTCTATGTTGAACCTTTTGAGGAAGGACAGGTTGTTTTCTGAAAGTGTCTGCACATTTTACAATTCTACCAGAGTGTATGAGGTTTTCCTCTCAATTCCTCTACCTCCTCTCCAACCCTTGTTGTCGTCTGACTTTTTGGTTCTAGCCATCCGAATGGGTGTGAAGTCGTATCTCCTTGTGGTTTTGATTTGCATTTCCCTGAGGTCCGTTGATGTTGTGCATCTTTTCATGTGCGTCCGTTGGCCATTTGTATATCTTTTTCAGAGAAATGGATGTTCAGATCTTCTGCCCTTTTTTATTTTTCAATTTTTAAAGATTGAATTGTTTTGGAGCAGTTTCAGGTTTATAACAGAATTGAGAGAAAGGTACACAGATTTCTCATACACCCCCGACCCTGACACATAAATAGCCTCCATTATCAACATCACTTACCAAAGTGGTACATGTTTTACCAAGAATGAACCTACACTGACACATCATAATCACTCACCGTCCATAGTTTACCTTAGGGTTCACTCTCGGTGCTGGACAAATGGGTAACGACATCTCTCCATCATTATAATGTCATACAGGATATTTTCACTGCCCTAAAATTCCTCTGTACTCTGCATATTCATTTTTCCCCCCTTCTACCACACCCCCTCTCTGGCAACCACTGATCTTTTTGATCTTTTTACTGTCTCCATAGTTTTGCCTTTTCCATAATATCATATGGTTGGAATCCTATCATCCTTTTCACATCAGATTCTTGCACTTAGTAATATTCCATTGTCTGGATAGACCAGTTTATTTACCCATTCACCTACTGAAGGACATCTTGGTTGGTTCCAGGTTTTGGCAGTTATCAACGTAGCTGCTGTCAACATCCGTGTGCAGGCTTTTGTGTGGGCATAAGTTTTCAGCTTCTTTCAGTAAATACCAAGGAGCACGATGGCCAGATCATATGGTAAGAGTAGGTGCCGTTTTGAAAGACACTGCCAAACTGTCTCCCAGAGTGGTTGCACCATTTTGCATTTCCACCAAGAATATGGCAGAGTCTCTGTTGCTACACATCCTCGCCAGTATTTGGTGTTGTCAGTGTTTCAGATTTTGGCCCTTCTAATGGATGTGTAAGGGTATTTCATCGTTGTCTTAATTTGCATTTCCCTGATGACATATGATGTGGAGCATCTCTTCACCTGCTTATTTGCCATCTGTACATCTTCTTTGGTGAGGCATCTGTTTGGTGAGGTATTCTTTGGCCCATTTTCAGCTTTTTTTTTTTTGCGGTACGCGGGCCTCTCACTGTTGTGGCCTCTCCCGTTGCGGAGCACAGGCTCCGGACGCGCAGGCTCAGCGGCCATGGCTCACGGGCCCAGCCGCTCCGCGGCATGTGGGATCTTCCCGGACCGGGGCACGAACCCGTGTCCCCTGCATCGGCAGGCGGACTCTCAACCACTGTGCCACCAGGGAAGCCCTCACCTTTACTTATTTTTAAATTGAATTGCCTTTTTATTATTGAGTCATCAGAGTTCTTACATATTTTGGATAAAAATCCCTAGTCAGATATGTGGTCTGGGAATATTTTCTCCCATTCTAGTTGTTATCTTTTCACTTTCTTGCTGGTGAGAAGCATATGAGTTTGCTATTTTTCCTGTGTCTTCCTTTCTGACAAAACGCCTTACCAGATGCTCTAATTCACCTAACTTCACCTTGTGAAACCCCCATCTCCCAGAAAACTTCCATATGGAGCTAGGAAGCACTCATATTGTCTTTTCTTTCTTCAGATTGAATTTTTTTTTTCCTAGAGGCACAACTTCCTTTCCTAAAAACGAGTCATTTTAAAGGCATTAGAATTTTCCTGAATCTCGTCCAAAGTTTAAAATTGAAGTCCAAGAAAGAATAGCCTCTTTATTTTACCTGCAGAAGAGTCTCTGAAATGCAGGTGGGTCCCATCGATCTACAATACTCTCAGCTTCCTAGCAGCAGCAGCTGCAAGACAGACCTCCTCATTTTGGCCGTTGTGCACTTCTGGAGGTATATTTAGGTTGCCTCTGTTTAGTGTTCCCAGAATAGCCATAGTCTTTTGTTTCTCTGCATTCCTTTTAGTTTTATTCCTTCCTGGCCCAAATTAAGAGTGATGCACTAGATGATTTCCAAAACCCTTTCTACCTCAGAAGGTCCGTGCTCTTAACCACTTGGACTGGCCACAGGGTATCATCTGTAAGCCATACCCAAAGCCCAGGCAGGACTGAACTTTTGCCAAAGTCCAAGCGAGGCCCCAGCTGTGGATCAGATTAGGTACATGCTTTCCACATCCCAGCTTGATACTGTCACGACCATTCAGATTCATAGAGAGGTTTCCTACAAATATGTATCTGAGTGGAGACAAATTATGTTTACCTATATCATTTCTGGACGGGGTTGTGGATGCATATTTTGCAATGAAAGTGACTTTTTTTTAATTCCATTTTAGGCTAACACCTTAAATTATCTTTTTGGTTTTGTTTTTGGTTTTTTGTTTGTTTGTTATCTTCAATGAGCTCCAAGGATAGTTGAATGGAAGCCTCTGTGGTTTATTTTTCCCATCTCATGAATGAACCAAATAATGCTTCCAGGGCCACGGGTGAAGTGTGCCTTGAACTCTGAGAATGCCACTGCCGGGGACAGATTTTCAAGCATAGTCATCATGTCTTAGATGTTTTAGGCTGCTTCTCATCCCAAATTAGAATACCGCTGTCAATAGAGCATTTGATGCCAGCCCGCTTTAAATAAGCAGTCAAGGTGAAAACAAAAATCGATGAGCTGCTCTCATGTTTCCCATAAGCTGGGCCCCTCACAGAGCTGCACCAGGCTTGGTTCTCACCGCCAAAAGCAGGGAATTCAAGACTTGAATGCAAGTGTCCATGACAGTTTCCTTTTTTAATCATTTTATTTATTTTTTTAAATTAAAACAAAGTTTTTTTATTGAAGTATAGTTGATTTACAATGTTGTGTTAGTGTCAGGTATCCAGCAAAGTGATTCATATATATATATATTCTTTTTCATATTCTTTTCCATTATGGTTTATCACAGGATATTGAGTACAGTTCCCTGTGCTATACAGTAGGACCTTGTTGTTTATCCATTCTATAGAGAATAATAGCTTGCATCTGCTAATCCAAAACTCCCACTCCATCCCTCCCCTGTCCCCCCTCCCCCTTGGCAACCACAGGTCTGTTCTCTATGTCTGTGGGTCTGTTTTGTAGATGAGTTCATTTGTGTCCTATTTTAGATCCCACATATAAGTGATATCGTATGCTATTTGTCTTTCTCTGTCTGACTTACTTCACTTAGCATGATCATCTCTAGGTCCATCCATGTTGCTACAAATGGCGTTATTTCGTTCTTTTTTATGGCTGAGTAGTATTCCATTGTGTATATGTACCACATCTTCTTTATCCATTCATCTGTCGATGGACATTTAGGTTGCTTCCATGTCTTGGCTATTGTGAATACTGCTGCTATGAACATTGGGGTGCACGTATCTTTTTGGATTATAGTTTTGCATGATGGTTTCCTTTTGATGGTCTGGTTTTTTGTTTCCATTTTTATAGTTTTCCAAGAAGACTGGGCTTAAAGGAGGGGTAAGGTGGAGATGGAAAGGGGGCATGTTTTAGACAGCATCAGGGAAAGAAATCAAGCTTGAGAGAAAGAGGGGATCGTGAATTGTGTGACACTTTGTACATTTGAGCTTTCAGGAGGTAGAGAGAATGGATCAGACCAAATAAATCCAAGCTGAGAAGTATTTGTATTAATAAACAATATGTAATGGGTATACACAAATCCATGAATAAAATAATGTCTAATAATAATTTCTACCCCAGGCCCTGAAACTGAGGTCATGGGGCAGCAAGGAGCCCAGCCAGGACGCAAGGCGATGGCCATCCTCCCGTCTAAGACAGATGCTGACCCATTAGCCTTTTCACTCATGTACACTCAAGGGCAAAATCTAAAGCTACATTGAAGCGGGAATGAAAAGGTGAAGGAGACAGAGGACAGGGAAAGATTTCACTGAGATTGGAGCAAAGGCAGAAGCAGTCAGGTCAAGCCAACTGGTCATTGCTGAGCCCAGGAGATCCCCACCCAGGTAGGAGGGCGACCAATGCCTCTCACCAACTCAAGAGCTTTCAAGGTCTGCACTCCTTCCCTCCTGCATGAAGAAGTCAATGCTCTTATGAAAGCACCTTTCTCACTCCTACCTTCTCTTTGCTCATTACTAGCATGTTCTGAAAATTTATACAGCAAGGATATAAAAAGGATGTGAGAAAGCAAAATATTTAAAATACAGAGAACAGAACTGTATATTTATTTTTGATATTATAATAGACACTTCTGCAAAGACAGAGGCACAATGGCTCTAAAAGCACGGATGTAAAAAGATTTTCTATAAAAAAGAAGAGAAATTGTCTAAATATTTTAGAAGAAAGACCAACCACACCATTATTTTATGCACTCCTGTACATGAAGACGTTTCCTGTTATTATTAGCATTTGTGTGTTTACAAGAGACATATTTTTAGACCCTTTAAGCTATTCTTAAGCATCAAGATTGGTCTCAAGCCCCTCCTCTACTGAACAACCTTCTCCTTTAGAGAAGTGTCGCGGAGAAAGTGAGTGAATCACTGTTTTTATTTGTGGTGGTTAGAAAAAAATGGGGAAAAAGTGGTAGCCTATTTAGTATTTCTCTGAATATATATAACATATATATTATATGTATAACGTATATGTTATATATATAATGTATATTATTATATATATGTTATATATATATATATGAATGACATGGTCTACAGATGAAGGAACTATGTAGTGTATGTGAAGATCATATTGGATAAAATGTATAGCTTGTTTTTTCTCTAGAACTTTCCCTTTGTTGTGTTATTGAACTTGTTTTATCAGCTGTGTTAAACGTAAACTCTTTTGTGTAAGTACACCATACGTTATTTCTCATTTCCCTGTGGTTGAACATTTAGGTTGTTTCCAACTTTTTACTTATTAAGACGAAAACTTGGATGAACATCTTTGTAATATATCTCTATTCACATCAGGTGATTTCTTGGGAGAAATTCCTAAAAATGGAAATAGTGGGTAATAAGCCGTAAAAGCTTTTATTTTGTAGGAATTTCAATAGATTCTGCCAACTTTCAGATAGGGTATATTTTTGCTCCCATCGGTAGTACACGAAACTTCCCAAGACAATCATCTTAAAAGCAAAATGGGGACTGACAAAAATCCAAGAACAAATTTTGGGTAGATAATTTCAAAACGTTCCCATTGGCTAGAAAATCATACTTGTGTTGACGTGCTCTAGCGAACGTAAACCAAGCCTAGTGGTCTCACCAACGAGTGCTCTGGGCTGGTCCCTGATCCATTGCCTCAGATGTGCCCTTGAAGCACTGAGAAGCTCACCTTTGTCAAAGTGACAAGGAGTTATTCATTGGAACATATTTCTGGAATCCACAAGACAGAAATACTCTAATACCAGCAAGATAATTTTAGGAACAGCCATGCATGCCTTTAACCCTCCAAACCCCACCGGAGCTTTAGGGAAACCTTGAGGCTTGTCCCCTTGTTCTACATTAGCCACTCATTTGGGCGGGAAGGCGTAACCAACTGCCTCAGTCAGGAGGAGGTTGTAACCTCCAGACCTCTGGCCTCTTCTTGCTTTTGTCCAGAATTGGTGGGACCTTCTCTTTCAGCCCCCAAGCAAAGAACAGACTTGGCCTTAAGCAGGAATTTGGTTTGTTTGCTTTTGCCAAAAAAAAAAAAAAAAAAAAGAGGTGCGTTCCTTGTATCTGATTAAATCGTGGAACATCTTTCTTCCTTTGTCCTGCACCTGTTTGTCTGGTGACTGCTGCAACCAGTCCCCCATATGCCCAGTACAGGTCAATAGATACCTTATGCAAAACAAGGGAGAAAAGGGCCATTCTCAGTGCTTTGGGGGAAGACACAATTGTTTCTTTGGAGCACTTTATACTTTTGGGCCAGTGGATCATTTGGTAATCATCTCTGACAGGCACAGTTGTCACTCTCACGCAGGGCGTTCACAGAGTTCCACTGGACTCGGTCAGCTGTGCTCTGAGATATGGCCTCAGCATGTCATGCGTGGGGTATCACTGTTCAGAACTCACCTTCACTGTCACCGAGCAGGGAGCACACCCCCAGGAACAGAATATGCGCTTCATTGAAGCCTTTCAGCGAAGTGATTGGTAAGCGTGAGTTCCAGAGAGCAGGAATGCTAGAGCCACACTCGGGTCCCTCCCCCACCAAGAACCTGGCTTTCCTGGCCTCCACCAGGGCGCCCCTTTCTCTGAAACCAGAGACTGAGGTGGCAGAAAACAGCCAGAGGCCAGGGCAGGGCCTGAGGGCTTCTGAAGACAGCAGCTTGGCCAAGAGTGAAACCTTCTGCTGGGAGCAACGTGCTTTGTTCTTTGGGTGGAAGCAGGGGGCACCAGTAGCCAGAGGAAAGTTTGTCCTCAGGGAAAAAAAGAGCCAGACCAAGACTTCGGGGAAAGCAGTCTAGCAAGGAGGAGGGTTTTAGGCACAGGAATTCCGGGGTCAGGTCAACAGAAGACACTTCCCAGGACGTTTTGCTTGGCAAGGAGGATGGTGGACCTGGAGCCGGGGGTGGGGGTAGAGGAAGAGGCAGGTGAGGGGCCTGTAGCAGCTGCTGGCACTGGGAAAATGCGGCGGCGGGGGGCTGAGCTCTTTCCTGGATCCACCAGCCTAAACGAGGAACCGAAGAGGAGAGCCAGGTCCTCAGGAGAGGAAAGAAGCCAGCGGGGGTCAGGGATGGCGTGAAGAGCACACAGGAAGTTGTGCTGCCTGGAGGTCCTCGGACGAAGGGGCAGGACTTCCCTGATTCCTGCAGGGGCTGCTTCAGGACACGCATCCTGACCGAACCTGCCTCTTGCAGTCTGCTGCTCTGGACTCAGCTTCTTGTCCTTCTCCACCACTGGCAGGTTCCAGCTCTTTCTGCCCTGGTGATTTTTCATTCCTTCCCTCAATGATGCTTACGTAGGCCCTGTTCGTGGGCAAGGTCCCTGCCTCCCAGGGTTTACAGCCCAGCAGGAAGCTGAAGAGTATACAGCTAACTGCAGGGCGGGGCAGAGGTGATCACCGCCTCGGACAAATGCAAAGGGCGTTCTGAGTCAGAGTGGGCCCCGAGCTCAGAAATCAGAACTTCCGAACTTCTGTCCGCCCAACTTGAATGGTCCTCAGGGAACGGCACCCTTGCCTGTGGGCGCTGCCCTGTCCTGTGCTTAGTAACTCGTGAGTGGAGTGGCTCCTTCCCAAACCCACACATCTTTCCTCTTTTCAAGCCGAGTCTGAAGGCCAGTCGCTTTGTTTCACCCTTGGAAACAAACACCAGCCAAGGGAGTCTGCCCCGGGTGTTGACAGGGATGTGAGGTAGGTCAGTATCCTGGCTCCCACCCCGCAGAGGAGGAAGAGCAGGGGGATCGGACGGGAGGCCAGCTGGGTTGGATGAATCATCCGGAACACGGCAGGCAGCTGTTTCTGAGCTAAATGCCATCTGATCGGGCTCCGCACCTTGAGTCCACTGTCCTGGTCTCTAAAGCACTTCCTCTGAGATGAAGCCAGTGAGGGCCAGAGAGCCCTGGGCACGGGGGAATCAGCCAGCGCGGTTAGTCACCCCTGGTACCACGCGGGCGGAAGGCACGGTCCTGGAGGAGGGTGAAGCCGACAATTCTAGAAGAACTCTGGGTCCTGTGAATTTCCCCCCTCCCTCCTCCATCCTCCCTCCTCCTTCCCTCCCTCTCTCCCTTGTTTCCTTCCTGCCTTCCTTCCTGCTTTGAGCACCTACTACAGAAGCCATACACTGTGTTCGGCCCTGGAGATAACAACAAAACAGAGATGGCCCCTCCCCATTAAAGAACCTAGTGGGAGAGACTGAAAATAGCGCCTGATGTGTTCTGAGTGCCTGCCATCCGCCACATGCTATTGTAATCACTTACCATAGTGTCAGTTCCTTTACTCTTCACAACAACACCATAGGGTATCTACCAGTACTATCTCCATTTTAAGGATGAAATGGCTGAGCCTGGAGAGATTGAACAACTTGCCCTAATGAAAACATTTATAAGCAGTGCCCCTTTCTCTACTGACTCAGGGTGTTGGAAGGAATTCGTGGCAGCTGGCATGTCCATTTCCCAAGGTGGAAGAGAACAGTCATTTCTTGAGTACCTACTGGGGACCAGACACTGTGTGGTCCCTCTACACCCCTCAACTGTGTTGGCACCTGGCTAGGTCTCCGAAGTCCCAGGAGGGGGACCCCCAGGCTAATCCAGGCGTCCACCTAGGAGCGCCCCCGGCTGTGCTGCTCTCCCTGAGCACAGGACAGCCTAGGAGCCACAAAGGAAACTACCGGACATCCTGTTCCCACCTCTGTGCCTCCCCCATCGTTCATCATGATCCCAGCTCTGGGCCCGGCATGACCACAGGGCCAGCTGTTGTCTAATCACCATGGAGAAAGCTTGGAGGTGCCTGGACAGGATGTGTCTGGAAGCCCACTGGTGACATCCAGTGATCTGGCCTCTTGATGTCCTGCCTGGAGTTATCCAACCTTGACATTTCTCCTTAGAGAAAGAGGAGAAATCCTACGGAACCGCAGTGAGTCTGGGTTCATCCTGGTCATACACATGGCTGAAGAAGAGAAGGGAGATGTGAAGATGGGGAAGGCCACCCTCTTGTTTCCTGCACTTGCACTTGAAGTTACTGAAAAAGGTTATCAATTATTCCTGCCGGATCAGGGCAATGAGCTGCCCAGTGCATGAGAGTTAATTTCTTTTAATCATGAGACTTTCTCTCCTGTTGGAAATACCAATGCTTGCTCCACTCTGAATGCTGCAGACCGACTTATTTGGGTAAAAGTCCATTTCTGGTTCCTGGAACGACTTTAAGTGATTATTTTTAAATGCTGGTAACCACAAAAATAATTTATTACTCTTCTACTTAATACTGTAGGAGGACGATGAAACAGTGTTAATAGTTCAGAGTGAATTAATTGAAGTGGTCTGCTCTCTGGCTATTGAAAATCTTAGCTGGATTTTACATTTTTATTAATTATTTTGAACCGATTAAGTAAAGATCTTCACATACAAAGAATATTATTGTTAACAATATTTTTCAAATCACGTGGATTATGACCCATGAGGAAGGTATAAAACCAACTAAGGTGATCACAGTCGGCATTTTTTTGCAATGAAAGAACACAAAAGAATAGAACAAGATGAATAGAAAAAACAGAATAGAATAACAGCCAAAACATGGTAAAAGGTATATTTTATTAAATATTAAAGTCAGTTATATATATGTTTGTATATGTAAAACATATTTTCCCAATTGTAAAGATGATATATAATTTACAAACAGTAACGTTCATCCTTTTTACTGTACAACTTTATGAATTTTGACAAAAGTAAATGTGTTTCTAACTTTGTCCAAAGAGTGAGAAAACCACGTAAAGCAAGAGTCTACTTAACTAAGTGGAGATATTCACAAAGAATAAGATCCTTTTAAGGCCTTTGGAGGCAGTGACCATTGTCTTATCTAAGAAGATAATTTCACACACCCCAAATTTTAAAGCCAGACAGGATCTTGGAAGCTATAGAGTCAGTGGTTTTCAGAACTTTCTTTTTACAGTGACAGCATTTTTATAAACCAGGTCTACCATGGAACCCCGACAGGTCAAACTAGAGTTGCTTTGCGTAGAGACCAGGAAACACAGTTCGAAAACCCTCTCGGGCCCCAATTAGGAAACCGAGGCCGAGATAGGCTGAGTGACCACTCAAGGTTGGCCCCTCCGATTGGCAAGGCTGGAGTTCAAACTCCAGCTCCTGGCTGTTGGTCAAGACATTTTCCATGCTGTCTTGGCCTCAAGAGAATCATAAGTACCACTTAACCCCACCAAAGAGATTGGATGCCTTCTTGGAATAGTACAGTTGGACTGTAGGTATTCATATACCAGCACAGAGGAAAGAACAGGCCAGTGACCCCCATGGATGTCAGAAGCACGAGTCTGCTCAGGAAGGCAGGACAGGGTATTTGGGCAACGCGAGTTGTTTCGGGAGGCTGGAGCCTGAGTGTAAGCCCAGAGCTGGGAGCCCAGTGCCAGGAGGAAGCATGGTGAGCCTCCAGAGTTTGAGGAATCAGCCAGGCCCTGCATAGCAGCCCCTTCCTGGTGATTCACCCCTCAAGGGTCATGGGTGGATCCCCACCGCTGGGTTGCAATTGAAATAGAGCCACTTGGTGGTAGGAAAACCTGGCTGTTTCACCTCCTTTCTTCTCTGGGCCCCCTCTTTTTACTTCTTCCTCTCTGGTTTGCAAGTGGGAAGTGGGGAGACGGTAGAGACGCTGTTGGGGGCAGGCCAGGGAGTGTCACAGTCAGGCTTGTGGTGTGTAAGTTCTGCGTCAAAGCCTTGTTACCCTCGTATCTATTCAGTGAACTTAACTTCAGTGATCGGGCTATAATACTAAGGACACAAAGACCATGTCGTCTTTATGAGCGCACCGTACCAGGCAGCCACAAACTTCCATTAAATATCCCCCCTCCTCAACTGCACTGATGAAAAGAGAAAAACAAACGAGGGAGTGGGGTTAGTGACAAAGAACAGGCTTCTGTCCGAACAGCTGCCATCTTATGTAGAGCTAAGGGAAGGCTTGGCTTTGCTGGGCGAACCACCATACCATACGTTTTCAGAAGATGACAGGGAAGATCTGGTAATGAATATGACCCGAAAAGTCACCCCAGATCTCCTTTCAGATAAATCCCTGTAATACTAAATTTAAGACAGGTGGATGCCCAATGATATCCTTCAGTTATTAGCTCACACTCCTACCCTCCAAAGAGAAATGGAGGTAAGAGGTCAAATGCTCCATCCTCTGGCCTGGATATTACTTATACAAAGTTGTTTCCATTGATATTTCAGGGATCATGTCTCTCTCTTTGTTGAAAGAATTATTAGCACCTTTTTTTGGTAATTTGAGATTTAGGTGTTAAGTGGGGAACTTGGTGATTTTCTAGATATCCCTGAGTTAGATCATCATAGCCTAACTCCAGCATAGAGTTTTAACTTGTTGGAATTCTCAAAATACTAGTGTGTACTCATACACCAGTACACAGTTAACTTTCTAGAATAATTTTATGTATGTAAGTTTTTAAATTGCATCCGCATCACACCTACTCCCAAAAAAGATGTATGCTGAGGGGTAGCAGTACTCATATGGAAATCAGCAGGGACTCCTGATTTAAAGTGGAGTGCAGGAAGTTTGTTTTTTATTTCAGGAGGGAGAGTAAGTTTTTTTGTTTGTTTGTTTGGAACACAAGGTGAGGGAGTACCCAAGGCTGATCGAGTTGAATATAGAAAAAAAAGAACAGCACTGAGTACTTAAAATTAAGGGGAGGAAATTGAGAATTGGTACCGCCTCTTTGGTAAGCAGAAATTGACAGCCATGAAGAGGTGATGATCTCTCAGGTATCATAAGGTCCTGGGGTATCCTGCAGGGGGAAAAGAAGTTTAGGTAACAGTTAGTTAATGAGTGAAATTAATGACAGGGGTATTTAATATTGATAACATTTACTTACCTATTTGGCTTGTACATAACATTGCGATAAATAGAAAGTAGATAACCTAAAAAACAATCAGACAGATATTTATTGGACAGTTTGGCTGTGACCTGTGCAGTAGAATGAGTGTGGAGAGTTCAGACAAGCGTGAGCATGATGAGCTTTTCCAAAACCACATTCAAATGAAAGGAAATGTCTCCCACCTCAGCTGGAATAGTTACGTGGAATTTTTGCATTTTACATTTATAATGTAAGAGAAGAGCAGAGCAGTGGTAAGTGTAGGCTTTTGATTCGTTCAGACTTGGATTGAAATCCCTGCTCAGCCTTGACCTTTGACCTGGGACATTTTAGTTAACCTCTCCTCACCTCAGTTTCCCCATCTGTAAAACAAGGTAACAGTGATTTTTACAGAGCTTTTGTGAGTAGAAGATGAAATGCTTTATGTAAAACACTTAGCACAGTACTTGAAACATAGTGCTCAAAAATTGGGTGCTGTTATGATGTGATATTTATTTTAGTTACTGGGTATATAGTAAATGTTGATTGATGAACTTGATGAAATAACACATAAGAATATTATAGAAGAGGTTTGTTTTTTGGTTTGTTTTTGTTTTTTGCTTTAAGCTTATTTGTGCTTAATATTTACGAGGAAAGGAATGGCTTAGTGACTTACTGTAATGTCATCTCGGGATCTGGGGACAAGCTCCCTGTGAGAGGCGCACAGCGTGGAGGCTACCACTAGAGGGCTCTGAGGAGACCCCAAAAACCTTTCCTTGGCTATAATGATGAGGCAGCAACCCTGGGAAGCCCTGGCTTTTTGGAGACCCAGGAGCCATTATATTCATCACGGCTGTTCAAGAGGGCAAGTAATAACAAGAAGCCTACAAGAGCAGCTTGTAGCAACCACTTTTACCAGAGACCTGGGAGCATGCAGGTGGATGTCACCAGAGACAGCTGGTAGGTGCCAGGCTAGGGAAACCCTGTAGCTCTGAGGTCATTCTCCGCCTCCGCCATGCCACTGAGTCACCCTGATGGGTGCTGAGAATATGCCGTCACAGAGTAGAACGTCAACTTTGAGACAGGAAACCAGGTGGGGGGGGGGGGTGTCCGAAAGTCTGGGTAAGGACTTAACAATAACAACGAAACCCACCTTGAGTCGCTACGGAGCCTTCAGATTCCCAGTGGAGACTGAGACCAAAGCGGATCACTGATGGCTGCGCGTGCGTGAATGAGATGCCCATAAAACCCTTGGAGTTTGGGGGCCACACAAGTCCTGTGCATCCTACCTGCAGAGATGATGGCAGGGTGTTTTTGATGGTGCATTATCATGGGATAAACGTCCTGGGTACCAGGGAGTCACTCAGGGATCGCCCAGCTAGTGATGCAAGAGGTATGTCATTGCTTTTTATCAAGCATCATTGGTCAGTGGCTTACAGGTGGGTCTGAGTGGGAGCAGTGAGACCAGTGCCTGCAGAGGCAAAAGCTGCAGCGAAAACCTGGGATCTGGGCGGAAATGAAGCTTTCCCCGCTTCCCAGGGAGTTTGGCCTCTCCGGACTGGGGCAGGGGCAGAAATCTCAAGCCTTGGTTTTCTTGTGGCTGCCCTGCTTCTCTGGACTTGGCATCGTCTCCAAAAGAAAAAAGAGCTGGCCGCCGGGGTCAGGCAGAAAATGTGCCCTAGACTCATTCAAAGACGTTAATGCCAGCCGCGGGAAGCTTCGCTCCGTAAACCAATAATTCAGGAATTTGCGCAGGGAGGAGGCAGCTCTCCGTCCGAAGTCGAACAACTCCCCGTTTAAACTTGTGAAGCGCTGAGGCTAAGTTTGCAGGGCCTCCCTCCCCTGCGCTGGTCACAGGAAAGGGCAGGGGCTGCCGGGGAGCTGCGGGCCGGCCCGCTGCCCGGAGGCTGCACCCGGCGCCGGGCTCCGAGGGAGGAAGCCGGGCTGCGGGGCTGGGCGGCCCGGGGCGGGGGGCGGAGCAGGTGAGCCCGCGGGGTGGGAGCGGGGAGCGCACTTGTACGTGACGTTGGAGTTTGCGGCAACCTCGGAGCGGGAGGCTGTGCGCGCGGGTGCGGAGTGGCTGCGCGGCCGGAGGCGATGCGCTCCGCGGGGCGGCCGCCGCAGTGAGCCCCGCGCGGACACGGCAGCCCGGGAAGGCAGGGCCGGGGCGGCCAGCCGCTCGCGCTCCTCCCCGGAGGAGGCCCCCGGGCCCGCGAGGCGCTCTCCAGCCGGCCCCAGCATGTAGGCGATCGGCGGCGGCGCTCCTGCAGGCGGACGGCTCATCATGAAGAAGCACTCGGCCCGGGTGGCCCCGCTCAGCGCCTGCAACAGTCCGGTCCTGACCCTCACCAAAGTGGAAGGTAACGGCCCGGGGCGGCGGGGCCTGGAACGGGAGCCCGGCACCCTGTTACCTGTGGCCCCTGGGCAGCGCCGCGCGCCTGCGGGGCTGGCGACTCGGCCGCCCGGCTGCCCCGAGATGCCGCGGGCTGCCCACCCGGCTGCCTCATTCCCGGGCTCCTCGGCTCCTTCCAGGCCTGTCCTGAGCCCCCTGGGTCTGGAGCATCCCGCCGCCGCCCCCCATGCCCGCAGGCTGACCAGAGGCGTTGCTCAGCTGCCGGAGGCGAGGCGGGAGAGGGTTGGCTGCCGCAGGCTGAGACATCCGCCCCCCCCCACGCCCCGCCTCGCCTCGGCTCGCTCTGAGGCTTCCCCAGCCCACCAGCCCAGTGATGCCCCGCTCCGTGGCAGGGCCAGCAGGTGAGCGCAAAGCCACCAGCAGCCTGGAAACGTCTTCTTTCCCCCCAGTCCGGGAACTTGAGGCAGAACCCAGGGCAAGGAAGAGACCCCCGGCCCCGGCGGCCCCGGAGAGCTGTGCCTTACTCAGACCCAGCGGGCATCCCGCAGGAGCACAGAAGACCTTGCTTTCCCATGGCAAGCATGGGACGGGCAGCAGAGAGAGCCAGCCTCAGCCCCGGACTCCTCCTCCCAGGAAGCAGAGGCGAAGTGGCCGAGTCTCCCTAGAGCTGGCCCGGTTGGCCAGGTGGGGGGCTGGGAAGGGACCGGCAGCAGGGAGAGGAAAGCAGACCCCCCCTCAGTTCCAGGCCCTCACTTTTCCTGAACTAAGGAGCCCAGTCAAACAGGAGCCCGTGGGCTCTGAGAGTGAGCCCGGCTTCTGCTATGTCCCTGGGACGGCATCCTGGAGCTGGGACCTCTGTGTGATGGTCTCCGAGGACCCTGTATCCCCTCGCGAGTTCATGTCTGTTACAGTGAGACTGAGAACCAGTGAGAGGAAGACGGAAGCTAGCAGGGCAGTTGTGTGCTCTGCACTCGGCGGGTCCACGGAAGTCCGCCAGTAGCGGGCCTGGTACCATTACCCCGCATCCTAGAGATGAGGACTCTAAGGCCCAGAAAGGTGGATGGACTTGTGCAAGACCTACAGCTAGTAGGTGGGGAAGCAGGAGTGGAACCCCGGGCTGTTGGACACATGCCTTTCAGAACATCACTTCGCACTAACCTGCAACTACTTACCTGTTTCTCATTTCCTACCTTTAGGAGGTTGATTTTTTTTTTTCCTTCGAGTGGCTGTCTCCTCCCTTCCCCATATCCCAGTCTGAGGAAAGACTTGGTATCAGTGAGCTACACCTGGATTCAGTGCATGTGCTACCTGTGGGGTCGGGGTGAGGCACTGCATTTTCAAGCCTTTTCAGGGACCTTGCCTAGATATATGCGCAGGTTGGGAAGGGGAAGGGTTGGATATTCGCTTCCCTCGGGGAAACTGGAAATGTCTGCTCGTTCATGCGGTCTTCATAGGAAGTTGCTCTGCCCGCACTGTTTAAGTCAGCCAGGTCAGCTCTGCTCTTCAGCAGCGGGTACCTTCCCCGGGCAGCCCCCGGCCCACCTCGGGCAGGACCGGTCTCAGGAGCCCTCGGAATCAGGCTGGGCATGTATGACGGGCCTCCGAGGCTGGGCACTGTGACCTCATGTGCTGCAGGGGTCGGGGGGGGGGGGTGACATGCCAAGCACAGGTGCTTCCCTCTAGCCAGGCCTGGGGTTTGCCATCAGGGGGTGAAAATGGGGATACCCTCCCCCAAGTCTCTCAGGGCTACTGCCGGTGAGCTTTGAGCCTCCTGTTCGCAGGGACAATCATGGCAAACCACGAGCTTGGTTTTGTTTTGTTTTTTTTAATAAATTTATTTGTTTATTTTTGGCTGCATTGGGTCTTCGTTTCTGTGCGTGGGCTTTCTCTAGTTGCGGCAAGTGGGGGCTACTCTTCGTTGCGGTGCGCGGGCTTCTCATTGCGGTGGCTTCTCTTGTTGCGGAGCACGGGCTCTAGGCGCATGGGCTTCAGTAGTTGTGGCACGTGGGCTCAGTAGTTGTGGCGCACGGGCTCTAGAGCCCAGGCTCAGTAGTAGTGGTGCACGGGCTTAGTTGCTCTGTGGCATGTGGGATCTTCCCGGACCAGGGATTGAACCCGTGTCCCCTGCCTTGGCAGGCGGATTCTTAACCACTGTGCCAGCAGGGAAGTCCACGAGCTTGGTTGTTAAACCAACATTTGCATGTAAATGTCTGTGGATAGTGGAAAGTGTATTAAACTAAGAATCAGACAGATCTGGGGATGAAGACTCCCCTTCTGCAGTGTGATGTGTATAAATCATAAACACTGAGCCTCGGTTTCCTCAGCTGTAGACGAGAACTAACAATCTACCTCAGCAGAATTTGGGGAACGAATGCAGTGAGGAAGGTAGGTAGGTGACAATACCTAGCACATGGCCTGGCACACAGTAGGTGCTTAATAAATATCTGGCAATCCTCCAGTCACAGACTGTCTCGCACCTTCAGCAAACCTTCTTGCTGTTCTCAAAGAGTGCGCGTGTGGGGTATCTAGAAGTATCTACAAGCGTCTAGAAGTATCTAGAAGCAGCGTTCCAGTGATACTAGAAAGTCTCCAATGGCCTTTTTGTATAGGATACCTGTGTGTGTCAGCAAGAGTCTGCAGGGCAAGGCTGATTAAACCTGCCCTGGGTGTGCCTAGACTTTCATATAGCTCTTTCTCTCTGCCTGCATTTTTTCCCTTGGTATTTGTGTTCAGTTTGGCTTTGGGTCTATTTTTTGAAACCATTTGCATCTTGCATGCTTGTTTTGGAAGTGTTGAATCATTTTGTTTTGCTTTGGATGCACAGGATAAGGTGGTCCCCATACTGTGGCTGTTTCTGTGTGGATGGCAGGCAGGCTTCAGGAACGGAACACAGCCAGCAAGGAATATTTATTAGCTTGTGCGGTGTGTCTTCTAAGGGGAGGCAAGAAGGCACCAGCATGTGGTACATATAAAACCAAAATAGAAAATACAGCGCTTAGTGGAACTCAAACACAGGAAGGTGGACAAGATGACTTCATTTACCCAACAAATACCTCCTCCGAGCCTGCTCTGTGTCCTTTGTCTACTTAGCTAAGCCCTGGAAATGCAAAGAGGAGCAACGCTAGCTTCATTCTCTTAAGGGAGTTTCAGTCTAGTGGGAAAGAGACCTACAGATAAATAAATTATCCGGCACAAGGTAGTAAGTTGTGCTTCAGAACTGGGGACAGAGTATTACGGGGAGACTGATAACTGGGTAATCTGAGGTAGAGGCATTGCAATGGGAGTGAGAAAACGTGTCAGGCAAGGAGGGGAGAGGACGCTTTTTCGGGCAGAGGGAATGGCGTGTGCACAGGTCTGGCCAGAAAGCACGAGGCGTCTGCAGCTGGGCCTCAGGTAGGAGTCGAGGCTTGAAAAGGGACTTCCGGCCCAGGTGATGGCATCTGTCCTGTCGGACAGCACATCTTGTTTTCATATTCCTTTCCTGGCATTCCCACTGGACTCAGACCCTGAATATTGATCAGTAACACATCTTTAGTAGAGTATTTACTTGCATCATCTATATTCACAACCAGCTAATTCATGTTCAGTAAAATTACGTGCACTGGAATTAACGGTTGAGAACAAGACAGTAAATTCCCCCAAGAGGCCGGCCACATGTAGAATTGCGGAAAGAATGAGGGCTTTGGAGTTAGATGGAGTAGGTTTGGGGCCCGCCACTCCTGCTGAAGCAGGTAACTTTGGTTTAATGATTAGAGCTCTCTGGGAATCCGTTTTTTGGTATGGAAATGACAGTTACAATATATCCCTCTTGATAATGAGAGTAGGGAATTCCCTGGCTGTCTGGTGGTTAGAACTCTGCGGCTCCACTGCAGGGGGCGCGGGTTCGATCCCTGGTTGGGGAACTCGGATCCCACAAGCTGCACGGCGCGGCCAAAAAAAATAAAATTAAAAAAAAAATGATAAAGATTAAGATGCCATTGGCAGTCACAGCAAGGGAGACAGGGGACGTCCAATTGAGACAAGTTGAAGGGGAGGCTTTGGCGGTTCCTTCAAGGGCAGGTGTGGCATGTAGGAGACAAGGACCTGGGAGGAAGAGGCGGTGGCGGCCGAGTGACAGCTCAGGTGGGAGGTGGCCCCGTGGAGGTGAACAGGCTGGCCCAGAAGCCTGCTGGCCACAGACGCCAGGGAGATAGGAGGCAGAACCCAGAGCCTAGGGCATCGTGGAGACTCCAGGAAGAAAGCCAAGTAAGAGGAAGCATGGTGGAGCATCAGGTACGGCCAAAGGATGTGGTTGTGTAGAAACAGTTTTAAGTGGGTGCTGGTCCCCCAGCCAGATGGCAAGGGGTGAGTGTTTGGGGAAGGAGAAGAAAAGCAGGTAAAGGTGTCCAGCAGGGAGAGAGGTGGGGGGAGTTATGCTCTCTTTAGGGGGCAGGGGAGGGACTTGGGGAGAGCAGGCAGTTCTGGAAACCAGAGGAAGGAGGCTGGTGCCGGGACAGGTCTGTGGTGGCCCCAGGAGAATGTGATTGACGCAGCCAGAGGCGGGGGAGGGGAGGGGGGCCCTGGGAGAGCAGAATGGACCAGAGAAGGGGTGGTTAGCCCAGCAAAGGAGAAGGGAAGAGATGAGGGCAAAGACACAGAGAAATGTGGGCTGCGGGGGAGGGAAGCCGAGGACCTGCGCTGCTGACTTGGATCTTCTTTGTCATGTGTGAAGTGGCACTGTCTCCCAGAAGTGATGGATGGAAGGCTCGCAGAGGTGGGACAGTGTTCGCAGGCACTGTATGGGAGAGGCAAGAAGAGATGTAGTTCTTAAAAGCCTTTTAGGCGAGTGACCCGTTCTCACTGGTGAAGACACCGTGTCACTTGGGGGGAGCGTGCAGGGGAAGAGCCCCGCCTGGGGGCAGGACACTTTTTGTGTCCTGCTCCGCCACTAGCTGATTCATGTATGGGACGTGTCTCCTCACCTCCTGGAGCCCAGGCTTCTCTTTTCTGAAAAGAAAGGGGATTAGAGTAGATCTTCCATTGGCTCTTTCAGCAGGAACAGTCTATGAGTCTAGTAAGTAGCTTACTCATTACCAGAGCTTGGTTTATTTGATTAAACCCTTTACTAGCTCTAACCAGAGAGCAGAGTTCTGAGGGAATTAGACCCAGGACAAGTCAGAAATTTGGCGTGTGTGTGCACACGTGTATGTGCATGTGTGTGCTTGTGCATGTGAGTAGGTGTGTGTTTGTGCTTATGTATGTGCATGTGTCTATGTGTGTGCATGCGTGTATATATGTGCCTGTGTGCTTGTGTGTGTACATATGCTTGTGTGTGTGCATGTGTGTGCTTGTGCGTGTGTGTAGGTGTGTGTGCATGTGTGTGTGCATGTGTGTATATATGTGCCTGTGTGCTTGTGTGTGTGCATGTGTGTATATATGCTTGTGTGTGTATATGTGTGCTTGTGTGTATGTGTGTGCGTGCGCATGTGTGCATATGCGTGTGCATGTGTGTAGGTGTGTGTGCACGTGTGTATATATGTGCCTATGTGCTTGTGTGTGTATGTGTGCTCGTGCATGTGTGCATATGCGTGTGCATGTGCATGTGTGTAGGTTGTGTGTGCACGTGTGTGCATGTGTGTATATATGTGCCTATGTGCTTGTATGTGTGTATATGTGTGCTTATGTGTGCATATGCGTGTGCATGTGTGTGTGTGTTTCAGGGGTGGGATTTGCCGCTGGAGCAGGAAGAGGAAAGCCCAGCTAGGTGAGCACTTAGATTCTGTGACTCTTCAGCAGCAGGAAAGCACGGGACTCCAGACAGTGGCCCCCCGATGACGGGGGTACAAAAAGCCGTCTAGAAAGATCCCAGAGAGGAGCATGCTGCTTCTCAGCTTTGCCTGAGGCTGGCCCAGGCGTTTCCACAGCAAAGCCCCTCTGCCCGGGATGAGCTCAGCCCATCACCCTCAGCCCATGCAGAGGGCCTGCCCTCGGGGAGGAGTGAAGCCGAGGACGACACCTGTCATACCTCACGCAAGCTCAGTCCTGCCTTACAGATGTACGTTACACGACTCCACTGAGAACAGGATGTATTAGAAGACAATGCTTCATGCATCAAGATGAGTTGTGTAACCCCCCAGGCCACCAGTTAAAATATCACCCTTGTTCCCCTGCTCCCCTCCGGGGGGAAGGCTCCACGCACCCCTTGCTTCCTGGGGGGCCGTGCTGCACGCAGTCTGCCCTCCTGAGCCCCGCTCTCCCCGTGAGACGTGGCAGCCAGATTCCCACCACATGGATGTGAGGGCGTATCCTCTGATAGATAGAAATGGCAGAGAAGAGGGGTGTGTGCTTGTGTCGGTGTTTGTGTGCGGGTCACCAGCAGCGCTGGAATATCTGCTGATCGGTCCCTGGTGAGCGTCTGCTGTGTGCAGAGGTGTCATGTGCCCGGGCGGGCGGTGGAAATGGTGAGACTTCTGGAGGCTGAACAGGCCACGACTGGCAGGCACGGGGATTAAAACTGATCCCCTCCAGCCCAGGTGTCTTCAGACCACGGGTCCAAACAGGCCCTTGCTCCCCTCCCAAGTGGCCTCTTCCCGCCCTCAAGGCGCAAAGGGCATTATTTCAAGCTTACCCGTATCCAGTCACGTTCTCACGTGCGCCTTGGGCTGTGAACATTCCAGAATTGTCTTAAATCCACTGCAAGAGGCACTGTGATTTGGACATTGGGAGTTATTCGGGGACCTCTAAGGATGTGAGGAGTGGGGCAGAAAGGCCGGTACAAGTGTCTGTTCACTAGAGTGGTGGTGATGGCAGGAGAGTGGACCAGATCTAGGCCTGATTCAGACTAGCTCTGCAGCCGGGTGGAACTTCCGGGGAATCTCGGACAAACCTCCCATCATCCCACTCCACCCCGCAAAAAGCAGCCTTCATTCACCTCCCAATTCTGTATCCACACCAGGGAAAGAATTTGGGTTTTTAAAAACAACTTTGCAGCTGCCAGGTTTTCTTCTGTCTCAACACACTGATCTCCAGGAATGACAACAAAGGCTTAAGCAATTCAGAGAAGGCAGACAAATATAAGGTGGTACCTGATATTTCTAATCTAGTCATCTGCGGCAGTTCTTTCTTTCTTTTCTTTAATATATCTTTTATTTTAGAATAGTTTAGACTTACAGAAAAGTTGCAGAGACACTGCAAAGAGTTGTTAACTACTTCACACCCAGTTTCCTCTACTATTAACATCTTCTCTCAGTATGGTACATTTGTCACAATTAATGAACCAATATTGGCGCATTCTTATTAACTAAAGTTCGTACTTTATTTGGGTTTCTTTGGTTTTTAACCATATGTCCTTTTTCTGTTCTAGGATCCGATCTAGGATCGCACATTGCATGTCGTTCTAGTCTTCTCTTGGCTATGATATGGTAATTATTTCTTCTCTTAAGAGGTTGTCACAGTAAATAGTCATCCACAGCTCGTCACCTCACCCTGTCCAGCACAGTGACAGCTCTCGGTCTGTGCCTCACACCTTCACAGACACAGCACAGTCCCTTCTGTAATACCCTCAGGTCAGTCTGCTCAGGTTGCCATGACAAAGTACCGCAGCTTGGATGACTTAACAGACATTTATTTTCTCACAGTTCTGCAGGCTGGAGGTCCAAGATCAAGGTGTGGGCAAATTTGGTTTCTGGTGGGGACTCTCTTCCTGGTTTGTAGATGGCCACCTCCTTGCTGTGCCCTCACGTGCTTCCCCTCTATGGGCACAAAGAGAAGAGAGGAGAATATAAGTCCACCAACCCTATCAGATCAGGGCCCCACCCTTATGACCTCATTTAACCTTCATTATTTCCTTAGAGGCTCCATCTGCAAATACAGACATACCGGAGGTTATAGTCTTAGCATATAAACTGAGGGAGGACACAGACACTCATCTCATAACAGCCCTCATTCCGTGCTGCTGAGTCCCAGCCCAGAGTTCCATACATACTCAGGATGTTCCAAATTTAAAAACAGAGTCTGTCCTCTTGGAAT
The DNA here is from genome assembly GCF_949987515.2 of Delphinus delphis. Classification (NCBI taxonomy): domain Eukaryota; kingdom Metazoa; phylum Chordata; class Mammalia; order Artiodactyla; family Delphinidae; genus Delphinus; species Delphinus delphis. The sequence goes on along the minus strand of NC_082698.1, from coordinate 79,731,808 downwards.
CTTGAAGTCCCTCTTTAGTGATCGGCAGTTCTGACTGGGGTGTTCAGCACCATGGCCCGGATCAACTTCCAAAGGGAAGACTAAGGATGCTCTGTATTCCTCTGGTTGCTTTGGAGTCAGACAGATGCTTGGAACCTCATTCAGCCCCTCACTAGTCTGTGACCTTGGGAGAGTAACTGTCAGACCCTCAGCTGTCCCATCCGCAAAGCAAGGATAGTCACACTCCAACATTAAGACAGGTTTTTTAAAAAAGGTATATCATCTCCTGGCACTTGGGGGATTCCCTGGCCATCCAGTGGTTAGTACTTGGCGCTTTCACCGCTGTGGGCCCAGGTTCAGTTCCCTGGTTGGGGAACTAATATCCTGCAAGCCACACGGCACGGCCTAAAAAAATCAAAAAATAACTGTCACTTGTCTTTTACGTCCCTGTGCCCTCCTTCTTCTCCCTTACTCAGAGTCAAGTTTAATTATCTGTGGATTCTATCTTTTCCCAGGGACAGGTGCCAGTTAGGAGCACGGCTGAGGTCTCAGCATGTATGAATAGTGGGAACATTTTCTGACCCAAAGTCCGAGAATCCACACAGATGGTCTGGCAACTACAGGTGGACATCATTGGTCGGGATATGTAAAATCAGGATTGCTTTGGGGACACCCAGGGCCCATGGTGGCCTGATACACGAGAGAGCCTTTTCTTCCCTTTCCTCCAAACCACTGCCTGAGAAAAAACAATCACCCGTAAATTCACTGAGCAAGTATTTAATGAGTAGATGAGACAAACAGAACCTGAACTGCATTTTTGGGAGATGAATTACACTTGCAAATGGCCATAAACAAAAGCTTTCTTCCAAGCTCCTGATTTTATAAAAGCTATTTAGTTGGGTGGCTGGGCCCTGAACGGGTATATGCATCAGTGATCAACAAATGGGAAAATTGTTCATCAAGCCCTCTTCCCCTGGGCAATCCAGAAAAATAAAAGGGTGGTGGCTGTATTCCCAGAGCAGCCGTCAACTGTGTTTGTTTGGGTTGGATTTGGAGACACAGAACCATCTATGACGTGGACATTGTAAGCCCCTCCACTCAGGCTGAGCAGTCTCTCCTAGGGAAGGGGGTGTCTGCCTTATGCCCCACAGTAGGTGTCAATAAATGTTTGTGAGCTGAGTGGCCTAAAAATTTAACTAGTCCACCCAAGAGAGACGAAAACATATCCACACAAAGACTTATATATGAGTGTTCATAGCAGCCTTATTCACAGTAGCCAAAAAACTGGAAACTATACCCCTGTCCATCAACTGATGACTGGATAAACAAAATATGGGACTTCCCTGGTGGTGCAGTGGTTAAGAATCTGCCTGCCAATGCAGGGGACACAGGTTCGAGCCCTGGTCAGGGAAGATCCCACATGCCGCGGAGCAACTAAGCCCGTGTGCCACAACTATGGAGCCTGCGCTCTAGAGCCCACGAGCCACAACTGCTGAGCCCTCGTGCCACAACTACTGAAGCCCGCACCCCTAGAGCCCGTGCTCTGCCCACTGTGATGAGAACCCCTCGCACCGCAACGAAGAGTAGCCCCCACTCGCCGCAACTAGAGAAAGCCCGTGTGCAGCAATGAAGACCCAATGCAGCCAAAAATAAATAAGTTAAAAACAAAAACAAAATATGGAATATCCTTATAGACTACTGCCCAGACGTAGAAAGAATGAACTCCTGACGCATGCTGTGTATGCCGTGGAGGAACCCCAAATACATTATGCTGAGTGAAAGAAGTCACATGTGAAAGTTTACAAAGTCATATGAAATATACAAAGGAGGGAAATCTGTGCACATGGAAAGCAGATTTGTTGTTGGCTGGGGTTGAGGCGGGGGGAATGGGGAGCAACTACAGATGTGCGTGAGGACCCAGTTTGTGGTGATGGAAATGTTCTAAGACTGGATGGTGGGATATAGTTTCACGATTCTGTAGATTTACTGAGGGTCATGAATTGCAATCCTGAAACAAGTGAAGTTTATGGTTATGAAAATTAAGCCTCAAAAAAGCTTTGAGGGGCTTCCCTGGTGGCGCAGTGGCTGAGAGTCCGCCTGCCGATGCAGGGGACGCGGGTCCGTGCCCCGGTCCGGGAGGATCCCACATGCCGCGGAGCGGCTGGACCCGTGAGCCATGGCCGCTGAGCCTGCGCGTCCGGAGCCTGTGCTCTGCAACGGGAGAGGCCACAACAGTGAGAGGCCCGCGTACGGCAAAAAAAAAAAAAAGCTGTGAAAAATTAACTGTGTAGATCTTACTGATGGAGGTGTCATTGGGAGGTGTCTTCTCCTGGTCTCTACACAATGCTATCTCTCTGCTTTCAGGAGGCTGGGACCAGGCCAGCCAGTGGGTGGTCTTTGAGCCCAGCACTGGGTCCCTCATCCCTAAGACATGACTCTTGCACTTTCTAAGTGCAAAACTTCCTGGACACTTCTTCAGAGAGCGTCACCAAGGGTCTCCCTATTCTCAGGGGACCTCGAAAAAGAAACATTTGTGTTCTGTTGGAGGTTTGCAAGAGCCATTTTATGGGAACTCGAAGTTGAGAGTGAGTGATTTTTCCAATTGTTCTAGCTTTCTCATTGGAGAAATGGCTTTCACTAAATAAACTTAAAAAGCCCCCAGGTCATCATTTGCTCAGCAGAAAGCAATGGACAGCTCGTGAGAGAGACAGAGGGCTTGCCTGGGTCCCAGAATGAGTGAGCGGCTAAACCAGACCTCCAGCTCACCCATTAGGACCTAGAGTTTCCTTCCGCTGAGCAGACATTGCCTCTAGGTACTGCTTGACCGAAGAGTGCATGTGTTTTATAGATTCCTGGTAGGAGAGAAGTATCAGGTGTGATTCTGCAGGTAGGACTAATACATGGTTTCAGTAAATTGCCTGACTCAGAGCAGAGCTCAGGATGGAAGTTCACGCACAGGTACGGTTATATCTTGGCACGCTGTGGAGTACACATTGTATACTGGAGAACACTCCCCTTACACACACACACACACCCCCCTTTCTCCAAAATGCTCAGTGGAGGCAGCTCTGGCAATAGAACTGGGGAGAGCCCGCCTGTCCCCCAGCGCTTCCGAGTGAATTAAGTGGCGTAAACTAAGCCTTCAGAGGCAGCAGTGACCGCTTCTGTCAGCACAACCACTGGGCCAGAGAATATAATCTACTTTGCGCTGAGCCCAGAACTCTTGGCTCAAGTGCAAGGTTAAGATGGAAAGTTCAAGATCATAAATAGAGGGGTTGTTAGTGGGGAGGGGATGTTAGTGAGTGAGGGTGACATAAACAGTATTTCCGGTTGTGTGATAAGAGTCAGAGGAGCTGGGACAGGACACAGCGTGAGGCTCACTCAGTACTGAATTCTTCGAGGCACTCTGTACTGCCTCTTTCAGGGGTGATACAAGAGAGATACCAGGCACAGAGGAATCCCTCGACTTGTTAATTTAGGAGGGGAGAGAAAGTAAACCAAAGTTTCTTGCACGGGAAGATATGCGAGGCTTTTGAGAGTGGATATTCCGCCCCCCCCCCCCCCCGGGGTAATTCCTTCTCTCTGAAATCTGAGCATCAGTTGGACAGCTTGTTGAAAATGACCTTGAGAATGGTAGGGTGGGATGCATTTGTTGCGTTTCAAATCGCGGAGAATAAACGCGTCTGCTAACCAAATTCATTATGTCATTCTATACCTATGCTTCAACTAATTTTATCTGTTTGTTATGGACACTGGGGCATGTACAATGTATATTTACTTCCTAGAGAATGTAAATTCCAAAATCAACTTGCTGAAGTCCCTTCCACCAGCCTGGCAACTTCTCCTACTGCGTGTCTGACCAAAGCAAGATTGAGCATCACAGTGGGCCAAGGAAACGGTGGATTTCAGATCTCACCACCTTCCTCACCGCTCCTGGGGCAGACCAGGCGTGTTCCTGACCCTGAACTTTGCTTCTCTTGTTCCTCAGCCTTTCTATACTGCAAGGCCCAGGCCAAGCTTCCGCTTTCTCCGGCCCTTCTTGCTGTGATCACAGCCCACACTGGTTGCGCTGTCTTCAGAATTTGTGTTACAGTCAGATCACTCCATTTGTAGTTGTTCTGTAATTCTTTCATAGATCCATTTTGTCACTCCCAGATAGACTGTAAGTTCCTGAAGAGCGGGACGTAATCGTGTTTTATATTTATTTATTGACCACCCTGAGTTCTTGGCACACGGCAGATGGAGACTTCATGGCAACTTCCTAGCGGATTGAAACGCTCCTAGGATGCGTCGTACTGTACAGAGCCCTGTGAGATTTATAAAGTCCATGCTCTTATGCATCAGGGTGAATGACTGCTGGCCGAAAATACAGCATGCTCCCAGTTTTGCTGTGTGTGTGTGTGTGCGCGTGTGTGTTTCGTGCAAAGATACAAAAAGACTGGGAAAAGTGCAGCAAAATGTCCAGCGATAGCTCTGGGTACTAAAATTAGTATACAGTGCATTGCTTTTTATTTATTCCATGCAGTACTTTTCTAAAGATTCTGTAAAGAATATTTTTAGTTTACATGAAGTAGGTCTAGTTTAAAAGAATTCTTAGGCATGAGCGGGTATTGAAATTGGTAAGTGATTATTACTATAGGAGACTCGCTGTGGGGAAACGGAAAGTTTGCAGTGAATTAGGTTTGGATATCTCTGATTCTTTATGGGTCTAGTCCAGTGTTTCCCAAAGTGTGTTCCAAGGGACCCCAGTCCTATCACAGGTGTTACCTTTAGATAATATGGGAAGCACACATTCTCTAGCTGCCTTTTGGAAATCCACCACATCCATTAGCCCTGAATACTCCTACAGCAAAGGAACTTGTCTGACTTACCTGGCGTTTCCCAAGCTTTTCTGATTGTGGGATCCTTTTTTTCTTATAATACCTGTTAACTGCGTTACACTTTGGGAAACATCGTTCTATCTTATTTTTAAATAATAGCGCGCAAAACGTCTTTATTTTGTTTGTGTATTATCAGTATTCCCCTGGTCAAATAAGCCAGAGAGCTTACAAAGTTAGAGAATAACTTCTTTTATCCAAATCTGTAAAAGCATTTGAACAGTACAATCTTACATGATTTGGTGATTTTCCTCTTTCATTGTAACAGCAACATAGCATCAGTCTCCGCTTCATCCTTTAAGTTTTAAAACTTAAAACTTAATCTGCCATAATGCAAAACTAGATGAAAAAACATGCTGTGAGCCTGAATTGTTTTCAACCTCCTCCAGACTCCCTTCTTAAATGGCCAGTTAGTACCGTGAAACTGCATTGCCTTTCTAGGTGGACTTTTTTTTCATCTCCGTAATTATCTTTTCAGTAGGACTTTCTGATAGTTGATGCTGGCAGTCGAGGAATCTGCCAGCCCACAACACTGCTTGAAAATTATCCCAGTAGTGAAGGGTTGCAGAGGCTCACCCCAAACGTCAGAGAACCAGTGTATAAATTGAAACGTGCATGCTTTTGTCTGAAAATGAATTTGCCATAAGTTGTAGGGATTCCTTGTGAACAAAATCAAGACGTCCTGGTGGGAGGGCATCAAACAAAAGGGGAGGAATCTGCCTTGCTTTTGCCCCCTCTGCTTCTCCCTGCCCTGCAGCCCATGCCAGAAACAGACAACTTGTTGGAAGTTCAGAGGTGGTCAGCCACTTGGTTTTCCAAGGGCTTTCTGACTCAGGTAAATACACACATGGAAAGAAAGAGGAAGAGGGAGATTAAATATTAATAAAGCAGGTAAAGAAGCACAGTACAGATGGGGTCAAGGATTTTGGGTCAGTAAAGACATTATCTCTCCTTGGCCAGCCACGAAGGCTTAGGATGACCTTCGGCTAAAAGAGATACAACCAGGGAATTCCCTGGTGGTCTAGTGGTTGGGACTCAGCGCTTTCACGGCCAAAGGCCGGGTTCGATCCCTGGTCGGGGAACTAAGATCCCACAAGCCACGAGGTGAGGCCAAAAAAAGAAAAGAGATAAAACCAGACCTGTCAATTAATGATAGGATTAGCTAATCCCTATATAATAGGCTACCTTGAATCAGGATTTTTTCCTCGTAGGATTATTATACTTCAGACAGTATGATGTACAAAACTTGGTTTCATGGTATTAGAGCTGTTTAAGTTACTGCTAAGTTTAAACAAAATCCATAGGGTACATTTGACGCCATTATGTTTTGTACCCATCTCCTGTACCCCTATACTGTGTGCCCTCATTCAGCTAAGTGCCTGGCTGAACATATAAAAGGCAAGTAGGCTGTCGCCTGGAAATTCACATCCATGCACCGTCACATCTGATACAAGTTACAGCTCTGTTTAAATTTCCAGAGGACTGACCTGCACACAATCATGAATGAAAACCAAACAGTGGAAAATAACGCCTTTTCCACCCTTCTCATGGTCTGTGGGAACAGTGCTGCTGCACAGCCGTGCTCTGGCCTGTAGCCTGGTTTCCAGGAGTCACACAATTCTCAGATGGAGCGTCTGAGGCCTTGCACAGCACCAGCTGCCAGAGGCTGTGGTTTTTAAGTAACACTTCAAAGTGGGACTGACGGCCATCAGCTGGAAGTCAGTAAGAGCAAATAGAGAAATAAGAGAGACAGATCTTTTTTGGCTCTCCGTGCAAAAGAAGATGAGACTCTTGGCATCCCTGCCCTTAAGTAACAGGTGGGGAGGAGCTTCTCTCAATGTCCTGGGAGCTCTTAGAGGTCAAGACCTATGACCTCCTCAGGGGGGGAACCTGCAGCCCCTAGCACTGCCCAGGCCAGGTAGCACATCACTCCGTGTGAGCTGACACTTGGTGAACTATTTGAGCCACTCCGTGGGTTCTGGAGAAATGCTTCCACTTCTCCAGATGGGCCCAGAGAGCACCTCTCGAAGTAAAGATTCTGACGCCAGGGTTCCTGAGATTCTCCATTGCCAACAGGCTGGGGATGGTCCTGATGCTGCCAGCCCATGCACCATCTTTTGAGGGTCAAGATTCTAGAGGAGAAGGAAACCACTGAAAATGTCTTTAAGTTTTGTTTCAGGAAGCTGCGTCCTCGCCCCTATCCCCATCTCCACTTCCCTCCCCCGGGTGGCTGGCCATGACAATGACAGTTGGTTGCTCTCTTGCTCCTGGCCACGGTGGACGTGTGGAGGCCCCGGTTAACCGTGCCCCTCTCTTCCCCCAGGGGAGGAGCGCCCCCGGGACCCCCCGGGCCCGGCAGAGGCCCAGGCGCCGGTGGGGACCGACACGGGCGGGAGACCGAGCCCTCGCTGCTGGAGATGTTCCCAGGCGCAGCTCAAGAAGATCTTCTGGGGCGTGGCAGTGGTGCTGTGCGTGTGTTCCTCCTGGGCCGGTGCCACCCAGCTCGCCAAGCTGACCTTCAGGAAGTTCGATGCTCCCTTCACCCTGACGTGGTTTGCCACCAACTGGAACTTTTTATTCTTCCCGTTGTACTACGCGGGCCACGTCTGCAAGTCGGCAGAGAAACAGTCGGTGAAGCAGAGATACAGGTAGGTGGCTCCGGGATGCCAGGAGGCCGGCCCGGCGCTGGGCTGCTCTCCCGATCGCTGATGCTACCGGGCTGCCCTAGTGGCGGTCACTGGGAGGGGCCAGTGGGCACCGTGGTGAGAAGTCACCGTGTCACCTGCTGTCTTAGTGAGGTTGCAGGCTCGTCATCCTCTCCCCTCAGAGTGGTAACACCTCTCCTCTGCCTCGAGCCCCTCAACGCTAGGAACTGCTTTATAGTAGACAGGAGAAGGCAGCATCTTCCGGAGGTGTGCTGTGGTAGGTGCCCAGAAAGGGTAGAAATGGGAAAACCCTGTAGCTCTTTTATCCCTCCTCAGACTGGGCTGGGGACAGGTCCATGGAGCCAGGGGACCCGGCTGCTTCCTGTAACTTACCTTCCCACGTGGCGATGTTCGTGGTGAAGATTTCTCCTCTCCTCTCCAACCCAAGCCTTTTCCTCCTTTGGTTATGTGGTTGCATGGGTCTGAACGTCTGGCAGACCCATGGGGTCGTCAAAGTCAAGGTACTCTTTGAGCTCTGTTGACTGTATTTTCTCGTTGATATGCGATGTTCGTGGTGAAGATTTCTCCTCTCCTCTCCAACTCAAGCCTTTTCCTCCTTTGGTTATGTGGTTGCATGGGTCTGAACATCTGGCAGACCCATGGGGTCGTCAAAGTCAAGGTACTCTTTGAGCTCTGTTGACTGTATTTTCTCGTTGATATGATCTCACGGTATTTCCTCATTGATATGACCTCCCTTTAAAAGAGGACAGAAACCCTGACACCAGCCCTCTGCCACAACGTACAGCAGGGCTCCCCCAGCCTCCTTGGGGGTCGGATGGTCAGTGTTGGCCTCGGGGTCCCATCTGTGCCAGTCCCTGGATCTCATGGTCACCCAAAGCTGAGGTCTTCTGTGGCTACGTCAAGGACCCACTGTTGGCCCAAATCAGATCTACTCAGAAAAAAAAACCCCAGGGGAAGCATGCTGGCCAAGGTGCCAGATAGGCCCTGGGAATGTATCTTTCGTCAGCCCCAGAGGTGGGAACAAATTTGAAAGCTGAGGGCTGTATTACTCTTTCAGTACCGCCTTCTTCCCCACTTCACCGCCACCCCACCAGGCACCCCCCGCATACAATCACCACATCCCATTTACCATCTGCTTCAGACTTCAGCCGCATTCTGAAAAGTTACCCTTAGAAGTTGCAAGCTAGCTAAAAACGTCATTGGGTCCAAGGAGCAAGGAGGTTTGGGAATGGAGGTTACACTCCGATCAGAATTTTTTCTGAGATTCTACTGTTTTGTCGCTGTAAAGTTAGACTTGGAGCTGTAGTGTTCAGAGGGAATTTGGACCGGCTCCTTTAAAAGTTGTAAGTCAGAGCGCTCATGCTGGAAGAAGAGGCACTGCTGGAGCTCAGATTGAGTCACAAGACCGGCGTCACAGGTCCCCGTGCTGGAAGGGACTCAGAGGGGATTCTCAAAGCAAAGCACGTGGCAGCCTGGAGCCTGGAACCGTTGCCCAGGCCTGGGGCATTGCCAGCGTTGACTTAAACCAGTGGCTTCATGGACCAGCCAGAAATTGCTCAAGAGACACTTGCTGTACCTCTTCTGAGCAGCAGCGGAAAGCAGGCTGAAACAAATCGGTTTAGGAACGTTGACAGGGCCCCAGATTGTCCCAAAGGCAAGGGAGAAATAACGGCCTGCTTTTAGTCCCAGAGAAAAGCAAGTATTCAGTAAATGATGTATCTAACAGTAGAGGAGCCCTGAGTGTATTCAGTTTGTAATTAGGAGTCTGCCTTTCTTGAAACAGAGTAGAATATTTTGCTGCTGCCTCTCATAAAGTGAGCTCATGTGCCCTTTCTTGATGGAGAATTACTGGAGGGAAGATGAAATGGTCTTTCGCTGCTCCCTTCAAACATGGCAGCTCAAAGAGGGCCTCCCCTGAGGAGCAGGACCCTCTACTCCCCTAAAGATGTATCCTCAATGTGACACTTACCTTGGGACCAGACTAGCATTGCTGGCCACTTAGGGCAGGCCTGGCACCATTAACCAATTGTGCTGAAAACAACGCGGAAGGAAGGAAGCTCTTTTAGCAACGAAGTTGGGTAGAAGGTCAAGGGAGGAAAAAATGAAAGGTCATTGAAGCAGATTAAACATAGAAAGACATCACACCTTGACTGCCTTGATTTCCTTGATAAGGAAGCTTATTGTCTTCCTGTAAAAAGTATCTGGGAAGAATCATGAGAGGAGGATGGTGACTGGTGTGTCAACTGGAGAACAGTGGGGGGCAGGGGGCAAAAGCATCACTTGATTAGAGAAGCCAGTTCAAACCTTGCCCAATTTCTGTAATAAAGCTTAGCTCACCACTTAAAAAAATCTTCGATTGTAAACTGTGTTCTCCCTGTGGCTAAACAGAGCTGCTAATTTAGCAACCAATTTTTGGGTATGTCGGTTAAGCCATGCACACCACTGGAGGAGTGAAGGGGCATTCTTTCTCAAAAAAAGGAGAGAAAAATGTGTCACTGTGTCACAGCTCAAACTGGGAGTTCTTTTTTTTGGGGGCTGGGTTTTTTTTTTAAATTGAAGTATAGTCGATGTACAGTATTATGTAAGTTGCAGGTGTGCAATATAGTGATCCACCACTTTTAAAGGTTATGCTCCATTTATAGTTATTGTAAAATATTGGCTATTTTCCCTGTATCGTACCGTATAGCCTTGTAGCTTGTTTTATACCTAGTAGTGAAGCCGAATCAGGCGTCTGTACCCCAACACCGAACTGAATCTCAGAGACAGAATTTTGGGTGAAGTAGAAAAGAAGAGCTTTATTGCTTTGCCAGGCAAAGGGGGACACAGCGGGCTAATGCCCTCAGTACTGTGTGTCCCGACCTGGAGGGAGTAGTGAGGAGTTTTATAGCAGTGGTTCAAAGAGGGTGTGATCAGCTCGTGGACCTTCTTCTGATTGGTTGGTGGCGAGGTAAGCGGGAGTCTGCATCGTCAACCTTCTGGTTCCAACCAGTCTGGGGTCTAGTGCTTGTGGGCAGCAAACAGTTAGCTTCTTCCACCTGGTGAGGGTTTCAGTGTCTGCAAAACAGCTCAAAGATACTGTTCTGTGTATCCCTTGAGGGAGAACCTGGACCCTGCCCCAAGGCTGCCTATTGTTTCCTGACTGTTTCTCTCTTGTCTGTGTATCCCCTCCCTTCCCTAATTTGCAACGGTCTGAACCTGCCCCTTGGAACTCACGGAAGGTCTTGGAGGCTGAATGAAGCCTATTTCCTGTAATCAACAAATGGGGGACACAGAAAGGCTTTTGTGCCCAGGAGCCCCACAGGGTCCTGCTTGGTATCAGTAACTTGTACCTTTTCATCCCCTACCGAATTGGGAGTTCTTTAAACAGACTTTAGGAATCCCAGAAGTCAAGGCAAACTGAAATCACATCTTCCATGTTTGTGCTTGTATCAAAGTGAATGGAGAAGATGGAGAGTCAACTGAGGAGATGTGTCTTTGGGTGAAAGTGTTGCAGCAGGGAGCTGGGGAGAAAAGGGAAAAGGTAGAGACCGTTTTCAGAGAGGGAAGCTGGCCCAATAAGCCAGCTTTTCTTGTGGTTTTCAAAAAGCAATCAGGTAGAAGTTTTTCTCTGAGCCCTCCCCGCCGAGGCTACTTCCCCAACGTGAAGCTAGAAGAGTCACCCAAAGCACAGGGAGGAAAGCAGGTGGTGCCTCACACAGGGCTCCTCAAACCCTAGGTGTCTCCGAGATCTTGTTGAAGAGCCGACGATGATTCCGTAGGTCTGTGTGGACCCGAGGCTCTGCTTTCCTAAGGAGATTCCAGGAGATGCTAATGCGGCTGACCCACGGGCTGGGCTTGGACTGTAAAGGCCCTGGAGTTGTTGAGTCTCCGCTGCACGGTGTTTAAAAGGTTGCTGATCTGCCCAAGCAGGTAGGAAGCAGGACTCACCGTACCACGAGTGACTGGCTTCAGGCCCCAGGGCTGTTTTGAGTCCTGCTCCGCTGCCACTTGCAAGGGAGGGGAGGCTCCATGGGCAAGTCTTTTAAGCTCCGGGAGCCTCAGATGCTCATTTGTAAACGGAGGGTGATGACACACGCACTGCCCAGCACAAAAGGTTGTCGTGTGATCGTATGAGACCCCGTACGTGCACTGTGAAATGCCATAAAAATGCCAGAAACCCTATTGTGATATTCTCCACGGGGTGCGAGGCAGCCGCTGGTCAGTTCATCGGCCGCCTCGTGGTGGCCTGTTTACACTGCAGGGGTGGGTCTTACAGGGAGTGGCCAACCCCTGCAGGGTCATGCAGGTGTTACACCTTGCAGAAATCAGCTTGCAGGTCTGCTGGCTGCACAGGGCATTCTGGAATGATCGGGGTGATGATGGGGCACTATTGTCAGGAATGAGAGTGTGCATTGAAAACCTCTCAAGCCCAGCTGTCCTGGGTTTTCAGCCTCAAGCCTGTGGTCTCCCCAGTGACACCACCCCAGACCTCAGGGAGTAAAGTGAGCTCTTCTCTTTCCTCAGACCATCAACACCCCTCCCTCACCTTCCCTGTTTCTCACTGACAGCCAGTCTCAGGGATGCCCTGAGGAAGCAGTAGTGTCCAGGACCCAAGGAGGGCTCTGGCCACAGAGATGCGTGTGGGCGCTGCAGAAACTGTAGGCGTGACTTGAGAGGGGGTTCAGCTCCCAGGAGTCTGTGCAAAGCCAGGCGCCAGAGGGAGGCACACGGGGGAGGCCGTGTCAGGTTCATGGCCCTGGGGAGACTGTCAAGGGCAGGTGTGATGACACACAGCCTCCCAGCCCCTCTGACCCTGGGACAGGAGGACAGCGTCTCGGATCCCAGGCCTGCCACGGCCAGCAGAAATCAGCCAGAGCAGATGTGGGGCACTTGCCGGCTCGTCAGAAGGCCTTCCAGGAACTTCTCCCAGTACTGACCTCTTTTCATGAGCAAACACTAGAAGCTTCTGCTCTCCTGCGGCTGCCAGAGAAGTGAACGAACGATACAGTGGTGACAGATGTTTCCCTCGGTCTTTTGTAGTTCCAGGCTTCTGGAAGCTAGCCAGTTGATTCCGTTTCAGAAACGCCCGCAGACGTTCTGAGCCAAGAAGGGGCAGTTTTGATGCCACTCGTTTGTCTTCAATCCCCCGAGGGCCGGCTGTGCGTTCGTAGTGGCACAGACTTACGCGGGCTCCATGAGGGGTCTCTCCGCTGAAACTTCCAGAGTCTCAGGGGCAGAGCAGAGCGGTCACCATCTGGAGCTCACTCCTTCTGGAAGTGGTTACCGCACCTCTTCTCAGGGACGGAAGCATAGCTGGTCCTTGTCTTCAAGGAGCCCGCAGCCCGGTAAGGGAGTCAGATAGCCAGGCAAGGTGAGGGTGTGTGCAGGGGGCCCAAGGGAGGGGCCCAGGTGCGTGGCTCCTGGGACAGACGGAAAGCGTTCTTAGAGGAAATGACCGAGGAGCAGTCTCTTGGAAGACAAGCAGATGGTCCTGTAGGCGCTGAGTCCCAGGCAGGCAGAGTAGCGTGGGAATGGCACAGAGACTGAGAGAGCACGGCCCATGGGAAGCTCTGATGGGGGGTGGAAAGCAGGTGGAGAGCCGCAGAGGAGCGGAAGGGCAGGTGGCAGCAGACCCCCTGACTCCTACACGCATATGCAGAGAAGGTTGGCTTCTGGTGCGAATGTGGGCAGGCGGTGGGAGTGGGGAGCAGAGAAGCCATCAGACTGGACCTTCAGCAGTGCCACCATCCCTCTGTTAAGGACGGAACGGAGGGCACACGGGGGCCGGGCCCGTAGAACAGGCGTGGGCTTGATGTCTGTGTGTCGGGGCGTCGACTGAAAACAATGCACAACCTAAAAGTTGACAGTTATGTTTTATTCCGTGGACGTTCTGAGGGCTTAAGCCCGGGACACAGCCTCCCAGATCGCTCTGAGGGACTGTTCCGAAGAGGTAAGGGGGGAGCCAGGATATACAGGAGTTTTTGCAACAAAGACCAGGTAGTCGGAACATCAGAAGATTACTGTTCATTAAAGAAAACCAGATATCTCAAAGTTAAGGAATTCAGCGCTTTTCTATGCATGGGAAGATGCAAGAGTCTGCGCTCACAGAAATCAGCCCTTCGATATGCACCTCAGCTATCTGGGGCCAGCGTCCTGTGCTTCCCCATCCTGAGTCCTCTCAGGGCATAGGGTTGGGGGTGGCTGCAGCGGCTGAGGGCTTGGTGGTGGGCGTCCTGCTTCCGTCCTGAGTTCCCTCCGGGCGTGCCGTCGGGGCAGCTGTGATGTGATGGCTCGGTGGCTGCCACATCCTTTGTCTACTGGTATGGCAGGTGGCACTTTTCATCCGTGGGGGCATGTGGGCACGTGTGAGTGACACAGATGTTGTTCCCGACCTTAGGAGCTCACATCCAAGTGGGAGAGAGACCCGTATGAAAAACAGAGTGGGGTGTAATGGCAGGCAACCGTGGGGGCAGGCTGGCTGGGCTGCAGCTTGGATTCGAGGACAGGGCCAAGTGGAGTGCGGGACTAAACGGTCAGAGGCCGGGGTGGAGGGCCCTGTGGGTGCTGGCTTAAGGGGCTGGGGCTTTAGTCCCCAGGCAGTGGGAGCCTCTGAAAGTTGTTGAATCCAGGACTGATATAATCAGAGCTGCTTTCAAAAGCAGGAGAGTGCTAATCACATAACTGGTTACAGAACATGTGCCCGTTTCACGTCAGAGGTAGAATGACTCAGTATTTTGGGGTTTTGTTTGTTTCTTTGTTTTGGGTGTAGACCTTGAAGTATTACGAGGCCAGGTCTCTTGCTCTGAATTGTCAGCTACTTCTTCAGTTGAAAGCAAACTCCTGTGTTGGTGAAAAGCATTTCAGTGGTTATTTTCTCACTCAACTCAAGCATTCTGGAAATTGACGAGGGAAACCTCCTTTCTGGGAAACACCAGTACATGTTTTTCAGGCCCGATGTGAGTATGAACGCGTGGCCGAGGCCGCCGTAAATAGCAATGCCCCAGCACACCCTGCCCTCCTGGCACTGCCGGGCCTCCTAGCTGATGCGCGCTGATGGGACCTCTTGCTTGCTTTTTCTTCCCTGAGCCCTGGACGTGCTCTGGCCCGTTGCTGCCATCAACAGTTGTTCTGCAGAGGGTGAGGGCGCTCTGTAAACAAGTCCACAGGGACCCTCCATTCTAAGAAGACAGAGATAGCCCTTCACTCCTTCCACAGAATCTGCCAAGGGTTTTCTGTATGTCAGGCATTGTTTTCTTTTTTAATTATTTTTTAAATAAATAAATTTATTTATTTATGGCTGTGTTGGGTCTTCGCTGCTGCACGTGGGCTTTCTCTAGTTGCAGCGAACGGGGGCTACTCTTCGTTGCGGTGCGCGGGCTTCTCATTGCAGTGGCTTCTCTTGTTGTGGAGCACGGGCTCTAGGCACGTGGGCTTCAGTAGTTGTGGCGCAGGGGCTTAGTTGCTCTGCAGCATGTGACCAAGGCTCGAACCCCTGTCCCCTGCATTGGCAGGTGGATTCTTAACCACTGTGCCACCAGGGAAGTCCCTCAGGCACTGTTTTAGGTGCTAGGGAAACAGCAGTGACCCAAGCAAATGAAAATTCCCGCCTTCATGGAGCTTACCTTTTAGTGGGGAGACAAACAGCAAACAACTAGAATACAGTAGGTCAGAGGGTGCCGAGCGCTGTGAAGAAAGATGGGGCAGGGCTGGAGTGGAGGTGCTGGGCAGAGAAACATGGATGTCAGGCTGGGGACCTGTCTGTCTGCCCTTCTGAAGGTGCTTGTGGTTATACCAGCATCTCCTCACCCCGTCCACACCCAAAAGCCTGGGTTAGCCCCCGTTACTCACTCATTCATTCATTCTCTATTCGTTGCTACAGTAATGTACACTCATGACTGTCAACTCTGAACATGCGCCACAGGACCCTGCCCTTGAGATGTCCAGAGCCCAAGGGTTAAGCCCCACTTAGAGCACAGGATACAGGAGTCCCGTGGCAAGGAGGTCTCACCAGCATGGCCTCCATGGGGTCCAAGAGCCCTGTGTGGCCACCAGCTTCAGGCCCAGGGACAGAGGCGTTTCCTGGGCTCAGCCATCTCTTTGCCTTTTCCCTTCCTCCTGACTCGTAGCCTTCTTGTTTCCTGTCTTATTTCCAAGAATCAGCCCCCCGAGGAGCACAGGCTGCATCCGGAGCCCTTGCAGTTGATGTTGTTGTTTGTTTTTGTAACTGGTTTAAAAGAAATGGGCAAAATATCGGGGAACTGCAGCTGTTCACTGGGCCCGTGTTTTCTGTTTGCTGGTAAATAATGGTAATTATGCATAAACATCTTCAACGGGAACGGGGAGAAAGGGATAAATTGGGAGGTTGGAATTAACAGATACAAACTACTGTATAAAAAATAGGTAGCTAACAAGGACCTACTGTATAGCACAGGGAACTATACTCAATATTTTAAAATAACCTATAAGGGAAAAGAATCTGAAAGAGAAAATACGTGTGTGTGTGTGTGTGTGTGTGTGTGTAACTGAATCACTGTGCTGTATACCTGAAACTAACACGGCATTATAAATCAACTACACTTCAAATAAAATAAAACATTTTTAAAAATATCTTCATACCAGGAGATTTTGGTCAGATTTGCTATTGAGGCAGAGCACCTTCCCCCAAACACAGACACATACATACACATGCACACACACAAACACACGTACACATAGCCATCTGTGCATCAGAACCTGTGGTACAGCCACAGGACGGCCCATAGTCAGTGCTCTGAATCTAAGTAGGATGTCATAAGGCATCATGATGGGTCCCAATGTCAGCCAAGGCAGAAATGAGATGAGGGTGGCTGACAAAGGCTTAGCTAGTCTCTGCCTGTCTTAAGACAGCATTTGAAATATTCAAGGATGCGTCAGTGGAGACGCGAAACACAGAGCATCAATCCTGTGCCCTATGTGGTGACGCTGACCTCGCCCATTTACGCCAGGTCCCCGCTGCTCTGTCCTGTCATCACGGTACTTGTAGTTTCCCCGTGGATGTCACCCCCGTCCCACCTCCACATCTCAGTTCAACAGCTGCTGGCCTCATCCCAGGGAAGTTCAGTGACAGCCAGACACCCACAAGGATGAGTCCAGAACATTCTACGGGTAACTCTTCAGCTTTCACTCAGGCAAATCGGAGGTGTCATATTAACTCCCAGTCTCCTCTGTCCTCAGGCGCTTCAGCCCCCATTCAGCCCCCAGTTACCTGAGCTCTCTGTCCATCCTTGAACAGATATCAAGGATGGGTCTTTGCAGTGCAGCACTTTAAGGGTTATGCTAATGAACCCTTGTAATGTCGGAGCAGGTCTAATTCAGCTGCAGCCATGTGGTTTCCCCACGCAGTTTCATTGAAATTTTGCCAAAGGTCGGTTCCAATGATCTGTTTGTGGGCTTGAAGAATGCCAGCCACTGAGATAATTGCCATATCAGGGTGATTATGGCTCTTTGAGGGTCAAGTTACCCTAGGCTGTGCTTATTAACAAGAGATTTAGTAACAGTTTTAGCACAAATCACCATGGTCCCTGTGAACCTTTGCAAGATCGGTGTTGCAGTGGCGTAAGAGGTGGAGAGCGGGGGATCCCCAGATCCCAGAGGGGGATCCTTCAGCCAGCGGGTCCTGAGGGGCAGTTAACATTGCACAGGTCAGGCGATGGAAAAGGGCTCCTGTGCGTGGCGTGCGGGAAGGTGCAGAGGGGCATGTGCAGATGCGTATGGGCTACAGGAAGAGGGGGTGCCACCGATGTGACTAGGAGGCACAGACCCCGCCCATCCCACCAGCTCACGCTGAGCCATTTTTTACTTCCCCTGTGCTTCCTAATCAGAGAATCAGGACTAGCAAGTCAGCTCATAGGTGCATTGGAATTTTAAAATCTCACTACATTTGGGAAGAAGATAGCTGCATAGAGATCCCAAAGATGAAAAAGGGACTTTGACAGCTCTCTAATCCAAACCATCCATGCTGATCTGATCCATACTAAAGAGGCCACAGATGCTCAGAGAAAGGGCGTGAGACCTTTGTTAGCTCCAACCCCAGACCTCTCCGGAAATGCTAGCAGGGAAGAAATGGTCAAAACTGTTCCTCATAGGAAGGAACGTGGAGGTGGTGCCTGGGCAGGATAAATGACGGGAGGAGAATGCTGCTAGCCCTTGCTTGGGGCACTGTGATCAGATGATAAGAAGGCAGGCTTGCCATCAGTCAGCTCACGTTTGAAACCCAGCTTTGCCTTCATTTGGCTATATTGCCGTAGCTTAGTCATTAAAAGCTCTAAGCCTCACTCCTTATCCATAAAGTGGAGACCCTAATACCTACATCTGAGTGTTGCAATTGGCATTTCCCTCCTTCCAGGCTTTCCCAGTTTCTGCAGAGATCTTGTGTTTGAACTGAACAGAATTAAATATGATAGTGCCTATAAAGCCCCAAACCTTGCTTGGTCCAGAGGTTGGCTACCCATCTTTGGTTGACTCCAAATGTGAATCCCCAGACTCACACAAACACTGGCTCCTGCTCTTTGCAGATCATAAGATGATGGTGATGGTGATGGTGATGAATCTGAGGATGGTGATGATGGTGATGGTGATGATGATGGTGATGATGATGATGATGGTGATGAATCTGAGGATGGTGATGATGGTGATGGTGATGGTGGTCATGGTGATGTTGGTAATGGTGATGAGGAAGGTGATGATGGTGATGGTGATAGTAATGATGATGGTGATGGTGATGAATCTGATGATGATGGTGATGATGATGGTGATGAATCTGAGGATGGTGATGATGGTGATGATGGTGGTCATGGTGATGGTGGTAATGGTGATGATGATGGCGATGATGGTGATGATGAAGGTGATGATGGTGTTGGTGACAGTAATGATGATGGTGATGATAATGATGGTGATGGAGAACATTCCAACCACACATGACTGAGTCTTTCTCCTCATGAAGATTCAGATAAGTCATGTAACTGGTGTGGAGCCCACAGTAGAGAGGGCAGCTTCTTGCCTTGTCATTCTTTTGGGGTGTTGGGAAGGGGGCATTTCTTGGCAGAAGTGAGCTTTGAGACAAGTTTGCCAGGAAAAGGGCAGAGAACTCATGTGGTACATGCCATGTGTCATTCTAGAATGAGCTGAAAGCAAGCCCGAAATGCGAGGTGATTCATATGTCTAGAAAGCGATGTCCTGTCAAGCTCTTGATGTTCTTTTTGGTTTTTTGAAAGCTAAAAAAGAAAAAGGGAGCGGAAATGCTGGGACAGTGCAGAACGTTAAAGGAGACACGGCTTATCGTGTCATTTTTCTTCCACGGCCACCACTCTAGCCTTGATTGTATACAACTCAGGGCTAAATTGGAGGGGTCACCCCTGACGTGGGAACAGCCATTATCATGGCTTCCACAGCCTTCACCCTGCTTACCGCCCCATACAGCATTTGCACACCGACTAGTGTGACGCTCGCACCAGACCCCAAGGATGCAGAGAAGAACGAGGCCACGTGGTGGGGGAAGGGACCCCAGGCATTGGAGTCCAGCTGATTCAGGTTCCCAAATCTACTGCTTACAAATCTGCACAGCTCCAAAGTTTTCCTTCACTTCAGTGATCTGACATTTAACAATGGGCCAGTACTGCCTATTTCCACAGGCTGGCTGCAAGATTCGGGGTACTTGTCTGAACGTGGCTATTGGTTGGTACTGAATTAATAGTGGTCACGGCGCCTCCCACTGCTGAAACAGTGACCCCTGTGGTGGTGATTGTTAATTTGTATACTCTGCCGTAACAGCCGTACTGCGCACACATATTTCTCTGAGCAATTTCATTTCTAACTGAGCCACAGAGCAAATGGACCTTTTGGTACGTGCATTCTTTCCTACGTTATTTCATTATATTACATTCCACATAGGCCTTCCTCAGCTAAGGAACTGGGAGCCTGCGGGGAGAGCAATCGCAAGAAATTGTTATGCCTGATTTTGTGTTTTCTTTTGTGGTTCTACATTTTTTTTACATTTTTTTAAAATATTCTTTTCCATTATGGTTTATCATAGGATATTGAATACAGGTCTCTGTGCTATACACTAGGACCTTGTTGTTTATCCATCCTATGTATAAAAGCTTACATCTGCTAACCCCAAAATCCCACTCCATCCTTCCCCCACCCCCTCCCCCATGTGTTATGCCTTATTTATTTATTTATTTTTTTGCGGTACGCGGGCCTCTCACTGTTGTGGCCCCTCCCGTTGCGGAGCACAGGCTCCGGACGCGCAGGCTCAGTGGCCATGGCTCATGGGCTCAGCCGCTCCGTGGCATGTGGGATCCTCCCGGACCGGGGCACGACCCGCGTCCCCTGCATCGGCAGGCGGACTCTCAACCACTGCACCACCAGGGAAGCCCTCTGATTTTTAAAGCAAAATCCAATCACATTCCCTTATATAGCCAGTGTCCATGCCAAGTGCTTCAGAGAGTCAGTTCTCCTTTCACCAAATCACATTTTCTTTTTTTTTTTTTTTGGCCTTGCCACACCTTACAGGATCTTAGTTCCCTGACCAGGGATTGAACCTGGGCCCGCGGCGGTGAAAGCGCAGAGTCCTAACCACTGGATCACCAGTGAACTCCCAAAACATGTGTTATCCACTTCAAGCATGAGCCAGAGCAGACCAGGCTCCCTCAGGCCAATCTTCCCCTCCACCCATCACCCAGGTCTGGACCTGAAAGCTTGGCGAGGGGCAGGGGGCGGGTCTCCAGCTGAGGGTCCCTGAGACCCTTCAGCTGCATTTCCCAGCCTGGGCGTCATGTTCTAAGAGAGACCCCAGCTGTTGGTGGGTCTCCTGTGCCTCAGAGCCCGTGAACCTGGCCCTGGCAAGCTCTCTGTCATGGAAACTGCATATTGGTTTGATGGCCACACCCCATACCATCTCGTTGAGTTTGTCACAAAAGATGACAAATCCGATTGCCTTTTCGATGTTTATGCAAATTCTATTCTCGTGCTTCCTGGATATTTTAAAATAGAATCATAGTCATTACATTTACCTCCTCAGCTGTTTTCTACTTCAAGTAGAGAGGAAACAAAATGATTTATGTGCTTAGATCCTTTCTCGCTTTTCTTATCTAAGTGCCTGACTCCGTGACACTTAACGTTTAATGACTTACTCTCTACCATACATACATTATTAATTTATAACATAAACGAAATTAAAAGCACTGGAAACTAAAGCTCCCTCATTGCAGGAACATGTTAGAACCCTTATGTGGGATATTTTGCTGTGTGTTTCTCTGCAGGGGGGTGGGAAATGGAAGTGAATTTTTTCAGTGACGGGCTTTAGATGCTCCACCTGCAGGATGGAGACCGGCTTGTTAATATTTTATTATGGATTAAAGTTGGGGGGATTGGGTCTTTTCAATGCTTTATTGGTTATTTTTCAAGTGTTTGGTTTTATGAAAGTTAGATCACAGCTGGTATGTTTAAGTCCAGCTCAGAGAGAGCCCTTGTTTCTTGGTGAAGATGTTTTCTCCCATGGAGGGAGCAGGGGGAACTGACAAGGAGCACTGAGAGGCATGTGTACACATGCATTTTACAGAATCCTTTTGCGGGGCTTGTGAGGCTTCGTAGATCTCCCCTGGAGAGGAGGGACGGAGCTGGGCAAGCTTCCTGGGCAAGCCCCCAGGTCTCGGGGGCAGCCAAGCGCCTGGCATTCCGTAGTGCGCTGGCACCATGGAGAACTTTGCAGTCATCCTGCAGCAGAGATGGGGAAATCCATGATGAGATCCCTACTCTTCCTACCACATTGTGGGGTTATTGCCAAGAGGGGGTGTCCAGCCAGGGACTATATCTCCCAGCCTCCCTTGGCTTCTGTGTTGGGCCGAGTGACTTCCTCCCAGAGACCACTTGGGGGTGTCAAGCAAGACAGATTAGGGCCAGGCAGGCATCGCCCACCCTCCTCTTCTCTGCTCCACTGGCCGCACACACGGGATTCCCAGGTTCCCAAAGATGGCAGAGCCTCTGGTTCCCGAATGTGGTGAGATTTTAAGGGACTGAGGTTAAAGCAGAACAAAAGACTCCTCAAAAGAGCTGTCTCTGCTTGCTGTCTCCGTTTTTTCTTCCTGGGTTCTTTTCTTGAACACACTACTTTTCATCCCCACCACTCGGTGAAAATGGATCATGGCAAAACCACCGGTGATCTCCACGTCGCCGGTGTCAGTGACCAAAATCAGCCTTCACCTTCTTCAGCCTGGATGGAATGGGACCCGCATCCTGTGGTCTGTTTCTGAAATGCCAAGGGTAGAAACAGCAGGATGTGTGTACACTTTTGGCGAAGCACATAGGAGAAGCGCCAAGTGGTAAAATACCGCCTGTCTTCCGATACCGTGACTCAGAACCGAACTTCTGTTGTGCTCAGCCTCCAGATTAGCGGGGTAGACGCAGCAGCCAATATGCTAATTAGCACAGTCCCCGTCCTTCTACCCCAACCCGCAGAGTTGCGGTCCCTCTGAAAACCTACTTCCTCCACAACGTGCACTTGGGCATCCTCCCTACCCAGGAGCTTCCATGGGGTTTTATTTTTATTCTCAATGTGATAGAAATTGTGAAAGTGCACCTGGGCAGAAAACGACAGCGTCTGAACACAAGGAGAGGGTCTCCCCTGTGTGTCTCTAGCACCTAGCTCAGGGCCTGGCACGGAGCAGACACAGAACAGGTGCTGGTAGGAGGGAGGGCAGGAGGGGGAGGAAGAAATAATCACGTGGGCAGTGTCAGTATCATCATCCTCATACTCACTGGCAGAGCAGATGCTGAGACCAGCTCTCGCAAGGCGCTTTGCTAGGCGGCAGCTCTGGGAGACACCCTCTATCCTTACAGCAAGCCGTTCCCTTCCCAGCCAGAATGATAACCTGACCCCATTCTGAAAGAGCTCTTTAATGATGAAACAATTTTAGATAAAGAAGGGTTTGATTATCGGCCACTTTTTGGAAATGAGGTCTGAAATTAGGACGCTCCAGTTCAGCGGATGCCCCTTTAACTGTCGGATTAAAGCCAGAGTAAACACCCATCCTCATGTAAGTTCAATGTGGCCTTTTTACTGGCTAGAATTTCACATTCTTTTAAAACTACACGCTCATTGTATCCCAGAACAGAGGATTTGTGTATTCAGGGTCTTAAACGTCTTGCAGACATTTTAACCAGCTGTGAGATTTGAGATTTGACATCTGTTCCAGTTACTGTTGCAGTTTAACAAGCTACCCCCAAACTTCATGGCACCAGCACCCCTTTCATTATGGTCTTGGGTGAGGAATTCTGACAGGGCACGAGGGATGGGTTTTCCCTTCTCCGTGATGTCAGAAGCCTCCACTGGGAAGATTTGCTGGGTGGGTAACTGGTAGCTGGGGCCATAATCCTCTGGGCGTCTCCCCTCCAGGTCTGGTGGTTGATGCTGGCTGTCACCTGCTACCTCTGCTGGGGCTGTCAACCTGAGCACCTACACCTGGCCTCTTCGGGTGACCTGGGCTTCCCCACGACATGGTAGAGTCAGACTGTGTTCGTGATGACTCAGAGCCCCGACAGTGAGTGTCCCAGGGAAAAGGGATCTCATTCCTTTTAGGACTTAGCCCCGGAAGCCACAGTGACCTTTCCACTGTACTTTTTCTGTCACAAGCCCGCCCAGTTTCAAAGGGAACATAGACCCCACCCCTCAGCTGGAGGACGCTGAGATCCCCGGAGGAAGAGTGCATGGAATGGAAGCTTTGTCGCCACCACCTTTAGAGAATACACAACATCTAAAGCCGGTGTGGGGCATGGGGGAGGGTGGTGACCTCCCTCTGTCAGAAAAAGGTGCGTCTGGGCTACAAAACGCAGGCCGGAGGCTTGGGGAGGGGCGGCAAAGGACGTGACTCTGGAGGAGGATTCTATCAGGGAGGCAGCAGGGCCTCAAGGCACCTCTGTCCCCTGACCTGGGGGGAGACGTCAGAGCCCTGCTATCCTCCTGAAGCCGGTGAGCGTGGCCAGACCACCTCCCAGCCCATCTGGGCACCTGGGGCATCTCCAGGTCAGATTCTGCTCCAGCTTCACCCCAGATTTCCACCGCCGCCTTCTGTCTTTGAGAATTAGCACCTTTATCAGTAAAGCAGAAAATAATATCACCCTGGGTAGAGAAGGCTAATAAAAGTGATAATAACTGATTCACAGAGGGTAAAACTACTCTGGAACTGCTGAATTACAAGAACAGACACATGATGTGTTTACCGTCCAGGTATCTCCTTGCTACCTTTTTCTGTACTGATTTTTCCCCTGCTAAAGATGTGGTTTGTTTTTATGCAAATAATGTAAGGACTGCAGTGTTACAGGCCCTTGCCAACACAGGAATTTATAACTCAAGTCACGTCCTCTTATGCACTGAGCTGCCAGAAAAACTCTCATTAACTAAAGCCACACGTCAGACAAAAAAAGCCGTGTGATGGGTTAGAGCGTGACTAGGAATTTGCCCCCAGAAGCGGCCAGGACGGCGGAGCAGAGTGTCCTTGTGGCTCTGTGGACCGAAAGCTCTGAGAGCCGGGAGCCTTTGTTGGCTGCCACGTGTGCTCAGGTCAGATGGTACAGATGAGTGATAAGGCCAGACCGTGCGCTGTCCCAGGAGTCTGGGGGGCCACCAGAAAGGCGACAGACATGGCAGGATATGGTGGTCTCGAAGAAGGGAAAACCACAGCCGAGTCCGAGACCTGGCAGAGTTCATGGGGCAGCAGACTAAGGTGTGGAACCACCGTAGTGGGTGGGCTGGAGCGCAGGTACTAAGCAGTTCCAGGCTAAGGGCACGAGCATACTGGGTGCTCCTTGCTGCAAAGAGAGAAGGACGGGGGTGGAGGAAGGGGCAGACAGAATAATGGCTTTTTTTTTTTAATAGTAATCTTTATTTCCATTTAAGCTTTGGCAAATCTCTCTCTCTCTCTCTCTCTTTCTCTCTCTCTCTCTCTCTCTCTCTCTCTCTCTCTCTCTGTTTTTTTGGCCGTGCTGCGAGGCATGTGGGATTCTTGGTTCCCCGATCAGGGATCCAGCCTGAGGCCCCCGCAGTAAAAGTGCGGAGTGCTAATCACTGGACCGCCAGGGAAGTCCCATAACAATGGTTTTAAACTTTGTTGTTTGATAGGTTGGTTAGTTGGTTGGTTGGTTGATTGGTTTGGTTGATTGGTTGGCTAGTTAGTTTTTGGTTTGCGGGTGTTTAGCAGAGAAATACTTTCTTCTGGTTCAAAGAAAATCACACAGGGAGATGCTATATAGAAAACAAGATTCAAGAATCGCTGCTCCTCTAACCGGGTTACAGTTCGTAAGTGACCTTGACACTTTAGCCCAGGTAGATAATTGCTGTCACAGGTGTGCCCAGGAGAGGGACTCAGGAAGACCTGGGTGCTTCTTCTCTTGAGGCTGCATCCCCCAAAATGTGTTTCCCGAATGTGAGGAGTGCAGGGTGTTAATTAAGCTTCTGTGGGCAAATCCACTTGCGAAATGCATAGTGTTTACTCCAGAAATTCTCGGTCCTTAAAGTGTTAACATGCACTGGGACCTTACACGTGACATACAACACGGGCTGTCTCCCAACACAGCGAATTATCAAGCCCTTTCTCTACTGAATGTAACGCAGGTCCTAGCATTCTAAGAAGCATGTTTTTGAAGATAATTTTTGAAATAATTATTCCAAATAGAAGAAGGAGAAATGGATGGAACTCTTAATTTAAAAGAGATGTAATATGTGGCAGTTGGTAGAGAGAGCGTTTGGTTGAGACAGAAGCAGAGGCAGAGAGCAGAGTAGCTGGGACATGGTCCCCAGCAGAGGGAGGCCAGAGATGACTCCTGCTTTGTAGAGATGACAATGCCAGCAAATTCCAACCGGAACATGCAAGAGGAATGGGTTATTCTTGACCACTGCTGGATGCCTCGTTGAGCTAAACTCTGGTCCTCTCATAAACCTTTGACCTTCTTTAGAGTAATTTCATTGCTCAAGAGGTAAAGGAAATAACGAGGAATGGTGTTATTTGACCAATAAGGAAAAACAACTTAGCGAGTGAAGATTACAGGGACACAAGAGAAAGTGACCGTGGCATCCTAAAGTTTATGAAAGGGAAGCACATATTTGTAGGCGTGGAGAGATCTTAAAATAAGAGATCATTTGAGTTTGACCCTTTGGCCCTATAGGCTGATAATGGGAATAACCACCAGATGGAAACTATATGGAAGAAAGCAACCCATTTACAAGTTCAGCCAAAACAATTTGAAATCCCTGGTAATAAACATAACACAATTTTATAGGACCTCCATGAAGAAGGCTTCAAAATGCTGGAGACTCAACAACATAAAAATGTCAGTCCTCCCTCCATTCATTTCTGAGTGTAATGGTATCCCAATTAAAATACCAAAAGGTTTGTCTTAGGAAATGGACAAGAAAGCCCTGAGAAAGAAAAGCGGTAAGGGGGACTCGCTGTTCTCGAGGTTAAAACATGGTAGGAGGCCATGTTTTGGAGGAATTAAAGCAGTGTGATGCTGGTACACGATTAAACAGAGGACTGAGCAAATGTAACAGAACGTCCACAAGTAGATCTAAATACATAAAGAAGAACTTTAGTATATGTTGTGTGCTGTCTCATGTAAGCAAAGGAAAGATGAACTACTTAGTGAGTGATGTTGGGACAACTGGAAAGACATCTAGGAAAAAATTAATTTGACTGCTCAAAGCCTAGAGAAATTCCAAATGGAATTTAATTGTAAAACCTGAAATTTTATGAGTGCTAGATAAAACATAGATAAAACATGAGGTAATCCTGTTACTACTTTTCTTTTATTACCTTTCTCACTGTGATTCAAAGCCTAGAAATCATCAAAAGAAGATTAATACATTATAAATTAAACTACATTTTGAAAAATGTTTAAAGACTACTGCTTGGCAAAAAAATAATAATCACCATAAGCAAAGTGAGAAAAACAAACTGATAAACCGGGGAAAATGTTTGCAATTCATTTAACAAACAAAGGGTTAAGCTGTCTAATAAATAAAGAGCTCTTACAAATCAATATAAAAATGACCAACTCAATAGAAAAACATGCAAAAGATGTGACAAGTAGTTCTTAGGAAAGGAAATGAAAACATCTTATACATGTATGAAAAAATGCTTAATCTTACTCATGAGAGAAATGTAAATTAAAATTTTTTTTACCTGTGTTACTACAAAACAAAAACAAAAAGGTTTGATAATATGCTGTGTTGGCAAAATTGTGAGAAACAAGTACTTTAGTACATTGCTGATGGGGTGCAAATTAGTAAACCTTACGTAGGGCAGTTTGTATAGTAGTACCTATCAAAATCACAAATATATCCACTTTGACTAGGACTTACCTTCTAGGAATTTACATTACAAGATGTACAAGAAAGCCCGGATCATGAAGTATAAACAAAGTAGCTCTGCAGCATTGTTTGTAATTGGCTAAATATTTCTCCCCAAATATTCATCAGTGGGAGACTGGCTAAAGAGATTATGGTCCAGGCTTATAGTGGATGCTATTCAGCTGTAAATAAAGAGAGGATGCTTTCGGTCAGTGTCAGCTAAAACCACTTGCCACCCCATTTTGACCCATCTACCACCTTTCTGACCTCAGTTCCCATCCTCAACTCTTACACGTTCCATAAAATACCATCACGAATGCTGTATGAACATGACACTTATTTTTAAAGTTTTCACAGATATTAGCCCTACTTCTGTCTGCCAACATGGTGAGAACCGCTGTGACCCTTATACTGCAAAGATCAAGCAGTTTAATGATACCCAGTGTAAGTGAAGGCAAGCAGAATTTGGCCTTCTCACATCCTGCGGAGGGAGGATAAATTGGTACAATGGTTTTGGAGGTCAATGTGACACTGTCTATTAAAGTTTTAAATGCCCATTAACCCACCGATTCCACTTTGAGAAATTTATCGTATTGACACCTGCATATATAAGGATGCTCACTGTATGTTTTACAGTTTGGCTTCAGGTTTTTGGGTCAATGTTGAATGGCGGTCAGAAAACACTAATGCCTACTAGTGTCAGGGTCTCATCTTCCTACCTTCTATGCAGGTTAGTCTGTGTAGCTATTATTGCCACCACATGACTGATTTTACAGCAATAAGGAAAATGTCCACTACTGGTCAGTCAGGAAAAAAGAAGGACCCTATAGGTAGAAACCAAAACCTGTTACCTCAAATGCAATCATGTCTCCTGTCTTTCAGACCATAGCCTAGAACATTAGTTTCCCAGTGATGATAATTGGATGCCCAGAATATTAAACTCATCTCATGACTGTAGCCAAGAGATTAATCATGGGTATATTCTGTGTAACCTAAATAACCAAAGACATGTACTCAAGAAAAACTAACTGAAAAAAAAATTAGTTTTTTGCTTTAAAAAAACAAAGGTAAAAAGTAAAAGGCTACTAGAGACAAGGAAGCATGGAGTGCGTGGTTGTTTCAGAATATACCCCCAAATTCTTTGATGTTCCTCCCTTCAAGTGGTGGAGGTTAATTTTCCTCCCTTTAAGTATGCGCTGGATGTAATGAGTCTTCTAATGAACGAAATATGGTGGATGTGATGGTGGGTGACAAGGTCATCAGAGACATCGTGGCGTCTTCCTTGCTTTCTCTTGGATTGTTTGCTCTGGGGGAGGCCTGCTGTGTGAGAACACTCAGGTAGCCTGTAGCGAAGACCCCTTAGTGAGGGATTGAGGCCTGCTGCCAGCCCCTGCTGACATCTTGACAGCAACTACATGCAACACCTGCTAAAATTCCTGTCTCTCCGAAATTCCTCACAAATTCCTGTCTCTCCGAAATTGTAAAATGATAAATGCATTTTCCTTTAAGCTGTTAAATTTGGGGAAAATTTGTTACGCAGCAAAAGCTAGCCAATACAAAGAGGAAAAAGCAGTCTGTGGTTAATAAAGATGAACGTTCCCCGAAATTGTGCCCTTTGCAGAGATGTAGCTAGACCCAGAGACTGTCAAACAGAGTGAAGTAAGTCAGAAAGAGAAAAACAAATACCGTAAAATATCACTTATATGTGGAATCTAGAAAAATGATACAGACGAACTTATTTGCAAAGCAGAAACAGAGACACAGACGTAGAGAACAAACATATAGATACCAAGGTGGGGGGTGGTGGGATGAATTGGGAGATTGGGATTGACACATATACACACTACTATATATAAAATAGATGACTAACACATATACACTACTATGTATAAAACAGATGACTAATGAGAACCTACTGTATAGCACAGGGAACTCTCCTCAGTGCTCTGTGGTGACCTAAATGGGAAGGAAATCCAAAAAAGAGGGGATATAGGTATGCCTATAGCTGATTCACCTTGCTGTACAGCAGAAACTAACACAACATTGTAAAGCAACTATATTCCAATAAAAATTAATTTAAAAAAATAAATGAAACAAATTACCACCGGCATCTTCCGGGAAAAAAAAAAAAAAAAAAAGATAGACGGTCCCACTATGTCAGGCTCAGGATATGACTTTATTAAGCCCCATTATCCAAGCCTCCATGTCATACAGGATCCACGCACCAAGAAATACCATTACTATGGCTGAGGTTGGATATTAGCTTATGGTATATCATTGTTTGAATAATCGGAAGAAATTTAAGTTATAAGAATCTTTTGATGCTTTTTGAATAGCATTTGATTACCCTGTGTTTTACCTCAAATTTTCATCTCTTATATTTTCATCACCCAAGACATGTGCTTTTGACACTTTGTATACAATTCCTAGTGAAAACTGGTCAATGTAAATAAAAATCTCAAAGCTTTAGCAGATGAATAAGTAAATAGCAGTTGCATATGCAGTGATAAGGAAAGCTCTCCAAGAAATATTGTACAGTGAAAAAGAAAAGTATACCAGTACTTGTATTTTTTTAATGAAAAGAAGGAGAAAAGAATAGTTATTGGTATTGTTTTTGAATATGCATTAAAGGAAGGATAAGCAATAAATTAAAAACTGTGGCCACCTATTAGTGGGATTGGAACAGAGAAAATAGTTTACTGCATTATGTAGTCAAAGAGGAATACGTAATTTTTTTTAAATTAAACAAATTTTAAAAGTGAGGGGCACCAAGAACATTAGTATGGACCATCCAGGTTGCTCTCTGATGAGTTCAGAGTTTTTTAAAAGTACTGATATGTACAGAAAATAGGAGAGGGACATACCCAAGGCTGAATGGCAAGTAAGGGCAAGAATAACCCCCAGGATGAGCTAAGCCTTGTGAAACATGCCAGGAACAAGGGACATTTTTGGATATTTGCAGCGAAAACAGAACACAAAAGGCTAACACAACCACTGCCAGGGGAAGGTGTCAGGGTGCTCCTTGGCAGGACACAGAAAGTAGAAGTGCTCTCCTGTTTGACCCTATTACTTCTTACATGTGGAACCTTTAAGCCCTGTTTGTACAGGTTGTTCGCTCCCGTGTAGCTATCTGGGTCATTGACTTATGCCAATGGCCTTGGTTGTTTGGGGGTTGTCTTGGGGTGTTTTGTTTTGTGTTGGTGTTTTGCTCACTGACCTGGGAGCACAGTGCTTGGCTCGACCTTGTTCTCGTGGGCTGATTATCCCCTTTACGGTCTTGTCTCCTTCAGAGCCAACATGGGCACTCACGTTTTGTATCCTTGAGTAGTGTTCACACTCTCCTCTGTTCTCAAAACTCATTCTGGAATCCACTTCAGCCTCCAGACAGCTGCTAACTCAGCCAAGAATGCTTCCACCAGGCCATGGCCTCTTTGTCCCAGAGGCCACTAGCGGTGCAGACGTGGGCTTCGCTCTTTGGGTACCAAGCCATTGGAGAGAAGCACTGCCATCTTCTCTAATCCAAGAAGGATAACCTTCAAATGGAGGAAGGAAAATGAAGCACAGACTTTACTAAGAAGGAGTTAAAATCTACAAAAGGAGGCGAGATGGAAGAAGTACACTTAGCCACTCTAACTATCTTCAAGTCTTCAGGCCCAAGTTAATACTATCCCAGGATAATGAGAAAGCATTCAGACAAGACTGGGAAAGGTATTATAAGAAAAGGAAGGATATTGGAGGATCACTTCTCCGTTTTCCAAATGGTAGGAAAAAATACTCTCCACCAAATAACATGGATTCGTAGTAAGACTCACGAATGAATTATTAAGCAGCTCGTGAGCACGGACTGAAGAAATGCAGAAGCCAGGGTGGTTCGTTTATTAAAAATTATGCCAAATTAGCTGTGAAATCTTTGTCAGCTTCTTTTGATATTGTCAAGCTGGAGGGAGGTATCCAATGTTTAACATCTTTGAACTGTCCTATTCGATACTTTTGTCAGGAACTAAGATGCGCATATGTAGTAGAGGGCTTTGTTTTCCAATGATAACGCTGTTTTACATAATGTATTTTAAAATTTCATAACTAATTAAACTTGGACTTTGTGAAAGATACTGTTAAGGGAATGAAAAGGCAAGCCACAGGCTGGAAGAAAATATTTGCAAAACACCTTTAAAACTTAACGATACGGGGCTTCCCTGGTGGCGCAGTGGTTGAGAGTCTGCCTGCCGATGCAGGGGACACGGGTTCGCGCCCCGGTCCGGAAGGATCCCGCATGCCGCGGAGCGGCTGTGCCTGTGAGCCATGGCCGCTGAGCCTGCGCGTCCGGAGCCTGTGCTCCGCAATGGGAGAGGCCACAACAGTGAGAGGCCCGCGTACTGCAAAAAAAATAAATAAATAAAAATAAAAAATAATAAAATTACTGTATCATCCATCAATTCTGAGTATATACACCAAATTCGAATTGAAAGTAGGATCTGAAAGAGACATGAACACCTATTTTCACAGCAGTATTATTCACAATAGCCAAGAGGTGGAAGCAATCCAAATGTCTCTTGATGAATGAATGGATAGGCAAAATGTGGTTTATACATACAATGGAATATTTTTCAGCCTTAGGAGGAAAGAAATTCTGACATATTTTACAACATGGATGAACCTTGAGGACATTATTCTAAGTGAAATAAGCCAATCACAAAAGACAAATACAGTATGATTCCACTTATATTAGGTACTTAGTGTAGTCAGAATCATAGAGACAGAAGGTAAAATGTTGGTTGCCAGAGTCTAGGAAAGGGGGAAATGGGAAGTTATTATTTAATGGGCACAGAGTTTTAGTTTTACAAGATGAAAGAACTATAGAGATGGATGACTGAACTGTATACTTAAAAATGGTTAAATGGCAAATTTTATGCCACGGATATTTTATTACCACAATAAAAAATAAATTGAAAAAGAAGGAAAAAAATAATAGGAAAATACAATTTGAAAGTGGGCAAAATACATGAACAGACACCTCACTAAAGAAGATATACAGATGGCAAATAAGTGTATGAAAAGCTGCTCAACGTCATATCATCGTGGAATTGCAGATCAAAACAACAATAAGATACCACTCTACACCTATTAGAATGGCTAAAATTCAAAACACTGACAACACCAAATGCTGATGAGGATATTGAGGTACAGGAACTCTCATTCATTGCTGGTGAAAATGCAAAATAGGACAGCCCCTTTGGAAGGCAGGTTGGTGGTTTCTTAAAAAACCAAACATACTCTCACCGTATGAGCTGGCAGCTGCGCTCTTTGGTATTTACCCATAAGATGAAAACTTATGTCCACACAACAGCCTTCACAGCGATGTTTGTAACAGCTTTATTCATAATTGCCGAAATATGGAAGCAACCAAGATGTCCTTGAAGGAACCTTAAATGCATACTGCTCAGTGAAAGAAACCAACCTAAAAAGGCTGTATCCCATGATTCCAACTATATGACGTCTGGGAAAGGCAAAAACCATACACAGGGTAAAAAACAGATCAGTGATGGAGAGGGGAAGGGAAGAGGCAAACAGGTGACGCACAGGGGAATTTTAGAGCAGTGAAACTATTTTGTATGGTACTGTAATGGTGGATGCATGACATTATGCATCTGTCAAAACCAAAACCAAAAACGAAAAACTGTACAACGCAAAGCGTGAACCCTAATTTAAATGATAGACTTTAGTTAATGATAATGTATCAATATTGGTTCATCAATTGTGACAAACGTACCTCCAATGCAAGATAATTAGTAGTGAGGGGGTAGAGTATATAGGCTCTCCCTGGACCTTCTGCTCAGTTTTTCTGTAAACCTAAAACTGCTCTTAAAAAAAAGAGCAGTCTATCTATTTTTTAAGTGTGAAAATTAAAAGTAGAAAAAAATACTCGGTTGGGAACTTTTCTTAAAATGAAACTAAAAATTAAGAAATAAACCTTTTAAAAATTTAGTTTATAGGGCTTCCCTGGTGGCGCAGTGGTTGAGAGTCCGCCTGCCGATGCAGGGGACATGGGTTCGTGCCCCGGTCTGAGAAGATCCCACATGCCGCGGAGCGGCTGGGCCCGTGAGCCATGGCCGCTGAGCCTGCGCTTCCGGAGCCTGCGCTCCGCAACGAGAGAGGCCACAACAGTGAGAGGCCCATGTACCGCAAAAAAAAAAAAAAAAAATTTAGTTTATAAATGCAACAGTGAATTCTTAGAATGAATAAAAAGTGAGTCAAGTAACTTTTAGGGATGATGGAAATGTTCTACCTTGACAGTAGTAATAGTGTCATGATTGTATAAATGTATCAAAACTCATGGATTTTTACACGTTAAAATAATTCCTTGTGTTGTATGTAACTTATACCTTACTGAAGAATTTTTTTTAATGAGGTGAGTGAGTTGGGGCTATAATTTTTATGCCAAAATTGTATGAAAGCACAAAATACCATCCTTCACTGTGTGGCTTTTACTGCATGATTCTAAAGAGAATTATTTTTACAAGGGCTTTATCTGTTTTTTTCCAAGTCTCCTTTAAATACTTTCATATTTAGACCATTCTCTTTTAAACCTTCTTTGAAGTCATCATCCTTGTTAAATGCCTCTTCTTTAGTTGGTAACTCTTCTAAATCCCCTGACCTCTACTGGTCAGTGGTTTTATATATGACTTGATCTGTTCTCCAACATCAGTGCCATGGATTACTGGTTTGGTTTGGGTTTTTTTTTTGTTTTGGCAAGATTTGCCATATACTTCGCAACGAATTGCCCTGTATTTGCACTCAGCAAAAGAAGATGGACAAGGATGTAGAAACAAAGGATGAGCATAGATGCTAGTGTTGAATGGGGAAAGAGAATTTGAGTAGGAAATACTTTTACACTGCAGTAGAGTTGCTTCACTAGAGAATAATTTCGTGTTAGGATGATTTTTGCTTTCCTATGCAGTTTTGTAACTACAGAGACCACAATCATAAAGGTGTGAGAATGCCTTGGAGAAACAGGATACATTTTTAAAATCACATAATGTAGATGAAACCAAACTGAACTAATGGGGTAAAGAGTGGATGGTCCTACCAGGATTCAAAAAGATGTTGACAAGATGGAAATGATCAGCCTAAACCAGCAAGGGGAGATTTAACACACATGACCTTTAATACATCATCTATTTGAGTTTAAGAGACTAATTTCATTTTTTTTAACTTTCTTTATTAAAATATTTATTTATTTGGTTGCACTGGGTCTTAGTTGCGGCAGGTGGGCTCCTTAGTTGTGTCTCATGGGCTCCTTTGTTGTGGCATGCGAACTCTTAGTTGCAGCACGCATGTGGGATCCAGTTCCCTGACCAGGGATCGAACCCAGGCCCTCTGCATTGGGGGCGTGGAGTCTTATCCACTGCACCACCTGGGAAGTCCCAAGAGGCTAATTCCAGATGTTCAGTGTAGATTGCCCCTGTGGCTTGTTGCACCTTTGCTTACAAGTCATGGTTTTAGTTCCTGTCCAGATGAAGGCAAGCCAACAGCATCAGACAGCTACTTAAGAAGCTAATGTCATTCTTGTCTGGGTTAATTAAACGACACCATCCTGACTGGAGATGAGTCACCCTGCATTCTGCACTGATGGGACCATGTGGGGTAATGTGTCCTATTCTGAGCTCCACACTCTTAGAAGGGTTTTGATAAATCGTGTTCAGAGGAAGGTTTATGGGATAATTTAGGAGTGGGAGTGGGGAGACTAAAAGCCATTTCATATAAAGAATGATTGAGAGGGCTTTCCTGGTGGCGCAGTGGTTGAGAGTCCGCCTGCCGATGCAGGGGACGCAGGTTTGTGCCCCGGTCCGAGAAGATCCCACATGCCGCGGAGCGGCTGGGCCCGTGAGCCATGGCCGCTGAGCCTGCGCGTCCGGAGCCTGTGCTCCGCAACGGGAGAGGCCACAACAGTGAGAGGCCCGTGTACCGCAAAAAAAAAAAAAAAAAAAGACAAATACCATATGATATCGCTTATATGTGAAATCTAAAATATGACACAGATGAACCTATGAAACAGAAACAGACTCGTAGACATAGAGAACAGACTTGTGGTTGCCAAGGGGGAGGGGGTTGAGGGAGGGATGGAGTGGGAGGCTGGGTTAGCAGATGTAAACTATTACATATAGAATGGATAAACAAGGAACGAAATTGGGTCATTTGTAGAGACGTGGATGGACCTAGAGACTGTCATACAGAATGACGTAGGTCAGAAAGAGAAAAACAAATATCCTATATTAATGCATATATGTGGAATCTAGAAAAATGGTACAGATGAACCGGTTTGCAAGGCAGAAACAGAGACACAGATGTAGAGAACGAACATATGGACACCAAGGGGGGAATGGGGGGGTGGGATGAATTGGGAGATTGGGATTGACATATATACACTAATATGTATAAAATAGATAACTAATGAGAACCTGCTGTATAGCACAGGGAATTCCACTTTGTGGTACAGTAGAAATTAACACCACATTGTAAAATAACTATACCCCAATTAAAAAAAGAAAAAAAAAACGATGGATAAACAACAAGGTCCTACGGTACAGCACAGGGAACTGTATTCAGTATCCTGTGATAAACCATAATGGAAAAGAATCTGAAAAAAAGAATGTATATATGTGTAGAACTGAGTCAGTTTGCTGTACAGCAGAACTGAACACAACACTGTAAATCAACTATACTGCAACAAAAATTAATTAACATCTCAATAGTAAGACTAATAGGATTAGATGCGATGAGCCATTTCACAGGTGACCACGTGGCTCATGGGAGAAGCCAGCAAACCTTAGTCCCTCCTTTCTCCCTCACTTCCTGTCTACCGGGGTCATTAATTATCCAGGAGCAGCAGGAAGGAGATGCTTGACTGGACTTCTCTGTGCTCGCCTCCCTCAGTTGTAGCCCCAAGTATACACAGCACAGTGCCCATTAGAGGGAAGAAGTTAAAAATCAATACTTCAATATGGACAACTTTTTTTTTTTTTTTACATAAAGCCAAATGAAGAAAAGCAGAAAGTTTACAGACTGAAATTCTTTTTCTCTTAAAGATGAAAATAATTTGATCAAGTCCAGTTTGGGCTAACACAGTGCCAACCAGGGTTTGCTGCAGCGACACCATCCAGCTTGTCTCCCTCACTCACCCTCTTCTGGGCAGGACAAGGGGCTGTGGCAGGCCTGGCATCCTCTTGATGGTCCTGCTGGTAGGACATTGTTTGGGGACACTCTTGCACCTCCCCTGAAGGAGATCCATGGATAAGGAAACTGAGAAAAACTAAGACTTCATTAGTGTCCTGTCATCAGCAGGTTGAAGACTCACATCTGGGTTTGTAGGCAAGAAATCCTGTGCCCTTATATCCTCATGAGATTGACATCTCTCCACCCTCTAAGTCACCCCCAGGACTATTACCTGGCAAGGTACAGAGAAGGCTCTTGGTGGTCAACAGATAATTAATTACTATTCACTATGTGCCAAGCTCTGTGTTGAGTGCTGGATGGAGGGCAAAATTATGACTAAGACGTAGCCTCAACTCTCAAGGCACCCCATAATGGGCTAGGACAGGCACAGACCTGCTGTGGCACTGACTCTGTGTGTATCCGGGTAAGGTGTTTATTCTTCTGAGCCTTAGTTTTCTCACCTGTATGACGGGGCTGATAAGACTGACCTTACCGTGTTGTTTGCAATGACTGTACGAAATAATTTGAGAATAAACGCATTAATAAAGAGTGCATGTACTATAGTTATATAAGATGTTAACATTTGGGAAAGCCTGGTAAGGCATATAAGGAAACTCTTTGTACTATTTTTGCAACTTTTCTCTAAGTCTAAAATTAGTTCAAACTGAAATGTTAAAAAAAAAAAAAGAGTGCATGTAAAAGTCTTAGCGCAGTGCCTGGCACAGGATTGGCACTCGAGAAATGGTGGTGATGGCTGTGGTGGCAGCTTTCGTGTCTGGCTCTTCTTACAGGAGAAGGAAACAGCTCCACTTCCTTCCAGGAGCGCTTTCCTCATTTTTCCCCTTCCTGGTCCTCGAGAGGTCCTCTGGCATCTGATTTCAGCAGAATCAGGACCCGAGTGTACCAAAGGAAGCCTCTCTCCTGCCTATTCGATCAGCGTGTTTCCTGTGGGTAAACTGTGACCTGCAGCAGCTTCAGGGTGACATGTCGCTGGCTGCAGAATGAGGTTCTGGTTGTAGCCTCAGGGCAGGTACCAGGGGTCTGGTCCCCTCCTTCTCACTCCTCCCTAACCAGCCCCCAGCTGGGGGTTCCTGGAATACCGTCTGCTTTAGGGAAACTGGACTGTTTGTGTTCTAACATTGTTAGCCAGACAGAGCTGAGTTTTTATTAGGCAAACAGCTATTTGACTAATGGGTTTGGCCCTGGAACGAGAGCAGGCTGCTTACGTGTCCAGGTTGTTGCCATTCTGGGTTACGGTTCATATTCGGAGCAGGTGTGCCCGTTGTCATGGGGCTCTGCGTTTGGTTACCTTGCTAATGGGATCAAACACGCACACACAAGACGGCTGATGAAAGAAAAGAGTTGCTATGTACAGTAACTCAAATGTTTGACCCTGGTAACACGGCTCACTGCGCCAGCTGCTGTGGAGACCAGAGGTGCCCTGTCTGAGACAGGGAGAGATGTGCAGAGGTACAGAGGGAAAATCTGGGGGCTAGGGATAGACTCCGTTCTGATGAGAGTAAGAAGTAGGCGTGCTTAAAGAAAAATTTTTAAAGAAGAATATCTAAGAGAGCTGGAAGAACTTTAAAGGAAAACAGATATTTCTCATGAGAATTTTAATTCTTATAAAGAATAGTGTTTCACATGCAAAATAAATCCTCTCTTCCACCTCCCATGTGAAACCTTAAGTAAAATTTATCCCGCTTAGTTCTCTGTTCCGGGCTCTGTCACTGGGCAGGGGTGCGGGGGGAGCTCTGGGTGAGCCTTGGACCCAGCCTTCACCTTGGGGACATGTGCCCCACCCTGAGATTGGGAGCTTCCATCCTGACAGCCCTGGGGGGCTCAGGGGCTCGGTGATGAAGTGAAGAGTGGTCAGGTCGACCACATGAAAATGAAGAATACCTTTCAGAAAAAAGGCACCTTACATTGAGAGAAGACATTAGCAACACAGATTGCTGACAAAGGATTAATATCCTGAGTACCGTCTGCCACGCTCCTCTCTGAGAGCCACTTTGTCTCCAGAGGGACAACACTCCAGCAGCAGCCCTCGCTCTCTCCTGCTCACCAGCGTTCACCTCTTGGTGTATCATTCCCATCAGCTAACTGTAACAGCATAGCTCCAAGAATTTACCAAGTACCTTTGCCCCAGGGCCACCTTGTTCATCTCTCTGAATACAGACAGCGAAACTCACCAGCAGAGTAGGTTTTCCTCTTTGGCTCCTTTTTCCCTCTTAAACCCTCACTACCACCAAGAAGCCCTTATCAGAGTCATAGGTGCCAAGTCCAGGGTCATTCTCAGTTCCGGTCTTACTTAACCTCTCACGTGGTCACGCCTCCCTTCTGGAAACACTTTCTTGGCCTGGCTCCTGGGACACCTCATTCTCTGTGCTGGCCCTTGCCACCCTGGCTCTTCCTTCCCACCTGCTTTA
Organism: Delphinus delphis; assembly: GCF_949987515.2. Taxonomy (NCBI): domain Eukaryota; kingdom Metazoa; phylum Chordata; class Mammalia; order Artiodactyla; family Delphinidae; genus Delphinus; species Delphinus delphis. Next base: position 79,693,287 of record NC_082698.1, on the reverse strand, counting down.
CCGGTTCCTGCCTCTTCCGTGACCTCCGAACAGTCCAGGGCATCCAAGCCCTGCCCTTTGTTTCCCTTCTTTCTAGAAGTCTCTCCCCCTGTATCTGCAGAGCTCAGTCAGGTCTCAAATGCTGCTTCCCCCGCTTCAGTGAGGCTTTTCCCGACACCACAGTTCAGCGTGCCCTCTCTCTCTTTCTCTCTCACCCACCCTGCTCTCTTTTTCTCGACAGTACTTAGGGGCATCTGGGCCACTCTTTATTTACACGTGTGTTTGCTTGTGTCCTCTCTCTTCTAGGATGTATGTTTGCTTTGTTCACTGCCATATCCCAGAACCTAGAAGGCAGAGAATAGGCATTTAATTTTTTTTTTAAGAAAATGTTTTTATTTAGCCTTTAAATTTGAAAGATATTTCTACTGGATATAGAATTTTATCCTGACGGTTATTTTTTTCTTTCAGTATCTGAAAGATATCTCTCCATTATTTTCTGGCTTGCATAGTTTCTGACAAGAAGTCTAATGTAATTCCTTTGTATGTTACGTTTATTTTTATTTATATTGGAGTACAGTCGATTTACAATGCTGTGTTGACTTTTTTAATTGTAGTAAAATACACGTGACATCAGGTTTACCGTCTTAACCGGTCTTAGTTGTACAATTCAATGGCATTAAGTGCTTGACACTGTTGTACCACCATCACCTCCATCTGGCTCCAGAACTTTTTCCTCTTCCCAAACTGAAGCTCTGTCCCCATGAAGCAACAGCATCCCATTTCCCCTCTTCCCCAAGCCCCTGGGAACCACCATACTGAAGCTCTGTCCCCATGAAGCAACAGCATCCCATTTCCCCTCTTCCCCAAGCCCCTGGGAACCACCATACTGAAGCTCTGTCCCCATGAAGCAACAGCATCCCATTTCCCCTCTTCCCCAAGCCCCTGGGAACCACCATACTGAAGCTCTGTCCCCATGAAGCAACAGCATCCCATTTCCCCTCTTCCCCAAGCCCCTGGGAACCACCATTCTACTCTCTGTTTCTATGTATCTGATTATTCTAGAGACCTTGTACAGTATTTGTCTTTTTGTGACTGACATTTCACTTATTATGTCACTTATTATGCCTCTTAGCACTATGCTTAATTAACGTTATGTCCTCCAGATTCATCACGTTGTATCCTCTGTCAGAATCGCCTTCCTTTTTGAGGTTGAATAATATTCCTTTTTGTGTTGATGCCACATTTTGTTTATCTATTCATCCATTAATGTACGCTTGGCTCGCTTCCATGTCTTGGCTATTGTGAATAATGCTGCTATGAACATGGGTGTACAGATACTTCTTTGAGACGGTGTTTCAGTTCTTTCGCATATATACTCAGAAGTGGGTTTGCTGAATCATCCGATGATTCTACTTTTAGTTTTTTGAGGAACCATCCTACTGTTTTGCATCATGGTGACCACACCATTTTCCATTCCACCAAAAGTACACAAGGATTCTAATTTCTTCACATCCTCATCAACACTTGTTATTTTCTGCTTTTTTTTTTTATGTTAGCCATTGTAATGGATGTGAGGTGATAGCTCACTATGGTTTTGGTTTGCATTTCCCTAATGATTAGTGATGTTGAGCATCTTTTCATGTGCTTGTTGGCCATCTTTTTAAAAAACGTATTTATTTATTTATTTGGCTGTACCAGGTCTTAGTGGCGGCACATGGGATCTTCATTGCTGCATGCGGGATCTAGTTCCCTGACCAGGGATGGGACCTGGGCCCCCTGCATTGGGAGCGTGAAGTCTTAACCATTGGACCACCAGGGAAGTCCCGCTTGTTGGCCATCTTATGTCATCTTTGGAGAAACATCTATTCAAGTCCTTTGCCTATTTGTTCATCAGGTTATTTGATCTTTTTGTTGCTGTAGGAGTTTTGTTAATATATCCTGGATATTAACCCACAATCAGATAAATGATCTACAAATATTTTTTCCCATTGCATAGGTTGTCTTTTCACTCTGTTGATTGTGTTTTTCGTTGCATGAAGTTTTAAACTTTGATGTAATCCGGTTTATCTACGTTTGCGTTTGTTGCCTGTGCTTCTGGTGTCGCATCCAAGGAACCGTTGTCAAATCCAGCATCATGAGGTTTTCCTCTGTGTTTTCTTCTATGAGTTGTATAGTGTTAGGTCTTATGTTTAGATCTTTGATCCTTTTTGAGTTAATTCTTGTATACAGTGTAAGGTAAGGCTACAAATTCATTCTTTGGCATGTTGTTTCCCACCACTGCTTGTCGAAGAGACTCTCATTTCCCCCATTGAACGGTCTTGGCACCCTTGTCGGAAATCACGTGACTATATATTCGTATTGGAATAAACTCTGTATACTTGCCAGAGGATGGTCAGCAGGATGATAAAAGAGCAGTGGATCGCTATCAATGAAACTTTTACAGGAAGATGGGAAATAGGACATAAGGGCTTTTAG